>NC_034193.2:15862896-16199571 GCF_002021735.2 Oncorhynchus kisutch
GAGGGATACTACTCATGAGCCTGTACAAGTTCAATGACACAATGAAGAAGCCACAATAAAGACATTTAAAAACAGACATTTTGCCTCCCGAGTGGCACAGTGGTTTAAGGCACTGCATCGCAGTGCTTGAGGCACCACTACAGACCCGTTACGTCCGGGTTAGGGGAGGATTTGGCTGGCCGAGATTTCCTTGTCCCATCGCACTCTAGCGGCTCCTTGTGGCAAGCCGGGCACCTGCAAGTCGACTTCGGTCGCCAGCTGGATGGCGTTTCCTCCGACACATTGGTGCGGCTGGCTTCCGGGTGAAACTAGCAGTGTGTCAAGAAGCAGTGTGGCTTGGCAGGGTCGTGTTTCGGAGGACGCATGGCTCTCGATCTTCGCATCTCCCGAGTTTGTAGGGGAGTTGCAGCAATGGGACAAGACTAACTACAAATTGGATATCACGAAATTGGGGAGAAAAAGGAGTTTAAAAAAGTTATAAAAACTGACATTTTTTTTATGTGAGAGAACTTACTGTAAGATTCATGAAATTGAGGAACTTCTTGAGCATTTCTGTCATTATTGAGAAATCTCCTTTGGGCAGGCTTTCCCTCACAGTAGTCACATTCATCTGAAAGATAAGACTATGAATCAGCATTGAAACCTTTGTTAGTTCTACTCATGTCCAATCTCTGATGATATTCAGTCACAACAGGCAGATATAGAATGTCAGCGAACAGTAATTCTAGTGATAAACTAATCTCCATGTCCAAATCATCTCTTCGAGGGAAGACGCACCAGAACCATAGTCACCATAACCAAGGATAGTCGTGCGCAGTGGATTACATGCTGAGTGTCAACGAACAGTGGTGATACAACATGTAGAATCGGCGAGAAAAGAAAATGATGGCCGATGTTCTGTGGTCAGAGAATGGCCGGTCCACTCAGCCATCCATCTCTCTGATGCGGTTCCTCCATTAAAAGCCGTATTCAGTTAGTTTAGGCTAAAACTTAGGAATTCAGTTATTGGAACTTATCCAGTCCTTCTAGTGTACCCAACTAGTTATTTTGTTTGATGTATGTTTTTGTTTTATTACAGATGACAGAGGTAGCGAGTAAAAGTTGGAGAGCGCTGAAAGAACAATGAGCTGGGTTTGGACCCATTCTGGCAGCAGTATGTATTCTACAGGCAGTGCCATGGACCGCTAGACCAGCCAGGCCACAGCCATTTTATTTTAAGACAAAAGTCTTGTTTAAAGTCTGAGGCGTGACCTCTACAAGATAGAACACAGAGCCCTGTCCAGATAAAAGCTACAGCCTGGGACTGGTACAGGTTTATCAGAGAGGGATAACGTCCATGGCACATCAATCACAACCTAACTGCCCTATGGGAGACTCAGCGAGAGAGAGTCCATTACTGCAGATGTACTGAGCTCTCAAGGCATCATTGGATCGCTAATAACATCTTCAAAAGAGAAATAGCCATTAAAGCCAGAATAACATTATCACAGCTTTTATTTTCCACAGTCGGGCCGTGAAACTTTTAAGATGGCAATTTTGAAGGAAACCATTGATGGTCCCTGAGAGAGGCTTTAAAATGACACAGATGACGGATGTTTATTGCAGACGTTCGAAACGAGCCATCGCAGACGAGTCAACTTGTCTAAATGGTGATGTGGGTATTTGAAGTGAACGTTAGTTACATGAGGAAACGACAGTCTAGTTTAACATGCATAATGGGGTGACATCGGCACTAGCTATGCTGTACACAATGAGATAAATGGCCAAAATGACTTTTTCTTTTCCACATTTCGTGACATTACAGCATTATTCTAAAATGGATTATTTCCACCCTTAACCTACACAATACCCCATAATGACAAAACAAAAACCGGTTTTAGAAATTTTTGCTAATGTATTAGAAGACCCTTTACTCAGTACTTTGTTTAAGCACCTTTGGCAGCGATTATAGCACTGTAGCAAGTCTTCTTGGGTATGACGCTACAAGCTTGGCACACCTGTATTTGGGGAGTTGGTCCCATTCTTCTCTGCAAATCCTCTCAGGCTCTGTCAGGTTGGATGGGGAGCATCGCTGCACAGCCATTTTCAGGTCTCTCCAGAGATGTTCAATAGGGTTCAAGTCCAGGACACACTAGGACCTTGAGACTCGTCCTGAAGCCACTCCTGCGTTGTCTTAGCTGTGTGCTCAGGGTCGTTGTCCTGTTGGAAGGTGAACCTTCGCCTTAGTCTGAGGTCCTGAGCAGTCTCAAGCAGGTTTTCATCAAGGATATCTGTACTTTGCTCCGTTCATCTTTCCCTCAATCCTGACAAGTCTCCCAGTCCCTGCCACTAAAAAATATCCCCACAGCATGATGCCGCCACCACCATGCTTCACTTTAGGGATGGTGACAGGTTTCCTCCAGACATGACTCTTGGCATTCAGGCCAAAGAGTTCAATCTTGGTTTCTTTAGACCAGAGAATCTTGTTTCTTATGGTCTGAGTCCTTCAGGTGCCTTTTGGAAAACTCCAAGCGGGCTGTCATGTGCTTTTTACTGAGGAGTGGCTTCCATCTGGTCACTCTACCATAAAGGCCTGGTTGGTGGAGTGCTGCAGAGATGGTTGTCCTTCTGGAAGGTTCTCCCATCTCCACAAAGGAACTCTGGAGCTCTGTCAGAGTGACCACCGGGATCTTGGTCACCTCCCTGACCAAGGCCCTTCTCCCCCGATTGCTCAGTTTAGCCGGGTGGCCAGCTCTAAGAATAGTCTTTGTGGTTCCAAACTTCTTCCATTTAAGAATGATAGAGACCACTATGTTCTTGGGGACCTTCAATGCTGCAGACATGTCTTGGTACCCTTCCCCAGATCTGTGCCTCGACACAATCCTGTCTGGGAGCTCTACGGACAATTCCTTCAACCTCATGGCTTGGTTTTTGCTCTGACATGACATATATAGACAGGTGTGTCTTTCCAAATCATGTCCAATCAATAGAATTTATCACTGGTGGACTCCAATCAAGTTGTAGAAACATCAGAAGGATGCTCACCGGAAACAGGATGCTCACTCATAGCAAAGGGTCTGAATACTTATGTAATTAAGTTTTGTTTTGATTTTTTTTATAAATGTATAAAAATTTATACAAACCTGTATTCAATGTCATTATGGGGTATTGTGTGTAGATTGATGAGGAAAACAAATCATTTTATCCATTTTAGAATACGGCTCTAAACTTAAAATGTGCAAAAGGGGAAGGGGTCTGAATACTTCCCGAATGCACTGTAAACTGTAGCCTAAAGTCCGCATGTTTAATGAACAAGGCCAAACTAGGTCTATACAACCCATTATGTGATGTGATGTGACCTTGTCTCATTGCTTCAACATGAAGTTGCTGCATCGGTTCAGGGTTAGACAGTTGTGTCGAGAACGGATCAATGATTTCACTGTTATTATCGACATTCGTTATGTATCTTTATTCATCTCGCCTATTGCTTGTGTTTTTATCATTTAAATTAATTTCTGTAAAGTGTGTTCCCGATTTGAACCCCAATTTAAATAGCAGTTTATTTGATTATGTAGAGCAGCCATGCCACTCAGAGCTGGCAGTGTGAGTGTCAGGAGTGCAAGGAGAGTGTCCTTACCGGACTCCCCTGACAGAGACAGCCCAGTAGCAGTGCTGTGTAGGAGGCCACTATGCTGTCCTCCATGTGCTTCCCAGCATGCTGAAGAGCTGTAGCAGGAAGGGATGGAGGGAGAAGGGAGAAAGTGTCAGTCACCAAAATATTCATAGAATAACTAATACAGCTCCTAACCTATAATCCAAACATGGGTTCCTCTGAATCTCTTTTCAGAGTTACCTAGATGCCATTATGCATCTATTACATTACACTCAGTTATATTTTATAGATTTATTTTGCGTTTATTTAACCAAGTAGGTCATTACCTTTGGTAAGGTCTATCTCCTCGTTCTCTTCCTCTTTCTTGGCCTTCTCTTTCTCGCTGACGGCATTGGCGTTGTTGTTCTCTGAGGCCACCCATTGGATCTCGCCACCAGACTCCTGCCACTCGCCGCTCTGGTCCAGCTTGGGCTTGGGCACATCATTGATGAAGTCATCCGTCTCCGCCTCGGCCGCTATGGCCGCTTGCTCCCGCTGGAGGAAGAGCTGAGGGCACAAACACAAATCGGGTCAGAAAAGGTTGCACGTACATGTAAATCAGTAATCAACCCACCCATAAAAAAAAATCCAATCAAATGTTATTTGTCACATGCACCAAATACAACAGGTGTAGACTTCACCACAAAATACTTACTTACGAGCACTTTCCCAACAATGCAGAGTTAAAATATACGGTGGGGCAAAAAAGTATTTAGTCAGCCACCAATTGTGCAAGTTCTCCCACTTAAAAAGATGAGAAGCCTGTAATTTTCATCATAGGTAAACTTCAACTATGACAGACAAAATGAGAAAAATCCCATTGTAGGATTTTTAATGAATTTATTTGCAAATTATGGTGGGAAAAAACTTTTGTTTTTGACCAAATACTTAATCTCAATACTATGTTATATACCCTTTGTTGGCAATGACAGAGGTCAAACGTTTTCTGTAAGCCTTCATAAGGTTTTCACACACTGTTGCTGGTATTTTGGCCCATTTCTCCATGCAGATCTCCTCTAGACCAGGCTGTGTGTGTTGGTGTCAGTGTAGTATCTGAGCGTGGGTAGAGTTCAGTGAGTGTGCATAGAGCCATTGCAAGAAAGATAACAAGGGGGTCAAAGCAAATAGTCTATGTAAGGGATAATCAACGAGGGGCTCTGCGTTCTCTGGAAAATAATGAACGGCGTGGAAGGTGTGTTCCACGACGAGCTAGTGGAGTGGAACTGACCTCCCACAGAGATGCATTATTTTCCAGACAACGCAGAGCCCCAAGCTGATTATCCCTTTTATACCATGGCTATAATTTAACACATTTACTGCTGTTAATGTGTTTATTTTGCAGGTAGACGTGTTCAACATCCACTGAAGTAGCTAGCAAGTTTACTAGATAGCGACAGTAGTTGCCTAGACAACCAAAACCAGCACTAGCTATTATGAAAATCTAATTCAACAATGTTTTCAATTTGACTTTTGCTTTTCAAAAGCAGCTCAAACAGAGCATAGCCATTGAATTCTACCGTGCAAATAAACCATGTGTTATAGGGAAATAATGCACACTCTAGAATGCACATCAAGCCAAGGGTGGCTACTTGGGTGGCTACATCAAGGCCAAGGGTGGCTACTTTGAAGAATCTCAAATATAAAATATATTTTTACTTGTTTAACACATTTTTGGTTACTACATAATTCCAAATGTGTTATTTCATAGTTGTCATGTCTTCACTATTATTCTACAATGTAGAAAACAGTACAAATAAAGAAAAACCCTTGAATGAGTAGGTGTCCAAACTTTTGACTGGTACTGAATATATAACTCCACTAAAAATATATTATTCTATATCTATGCCTATGAGATTGCATTATTGCTCATTGAAGTGTATGAGATCTCAATACGACCTATGAGCCCACAAACACACACACCCTTCAGTTCTCTAACCCACCTGCACCAGGGCAGCGATGGCAGTGAGCGATCCTTCTGTCTTGAGCTCCTCTTTGTCAGCCACCAGGACAGAGTTGAAGGGAGCTCCTCCATCCATCGCCATCTCCACCAGGCAGTAGCGGTTCCTGGCACTGTACTCCACCAGGTTGATCAGCAGGCCCAGCCCCTGGAGAATCATCACACGTCAAACTGAAGAAATACACAAACACCCCCAAACACCTACCTACCTAACCCCACACCGAACTATACACCTATACAAACACCCCCCCCCCCCCCGCACGCAAAACGAACTATACAAACCCCTACAAACCCACACTACACCCCCCTCACCAGTACTCGAATGTCGAACCTCCTCTCCTGAGGAAGGTACTGTGGGACCCGGAGCACACAGTTCAACGATGTCATCATCATGTCCTCCTGCTCGCCTGTCTTCGTGCTTCCCCATTCTACACACACGGGGTAGAACACAGTCACTATGGGGACTCATCAACAGTTATGTGCATAACACATTTTGGAAGCCAAATTTCTTTAGGGGTCAAATTAAAAAAGCATTAACGCACTTCTGTGAATGAGAGGTGAGTGCTGCCCAGTGCCCAAGATAGGTATGTAGGTATGCTTATGTCCTCAATAACCATTATCATATACGACCACCACAGTGGCATTGGCACCGTCTGCTCATTCTGTGTCCAGATGATACTTTGTGAGCCATGGAGTGTGTGTCTCTCTATATTCAAGTGTGTGTGTGCGCATGCCTCACCATTGTCGTGGGTGAGGTTTAGCAACACGCCGATGATGGCCCTCATGCAGTCCTCCACGGCTTTGCCCACATTGCTGTGGCTGGCGTAGGGCAGGGCGGTGCCCGCCAAACACAAGGCGCTGTTCACTCCCATCTCCCGGCTATAGCGCTGGATCATCTCCTCACAGTGCCACAGAGCCCTGTCAATACCCCCACACAGGGAAAATGGATTATTCATTAGTTTATGTACCAAGGACCAAGGAAGCACAACAGTATTGAACCAGAGGTAGTCAGCTATATAGCGCACTTCCATTTACGGCCCCTTACGTCCACTCAAATTTGAAGATTCTCATATTTCAGCATTGAACTTTTAGCCTTCTGATGTTGTGCTGGGAGATAGCCTTAATATTTGATGGGAGGATTGAAAGGGTCTGGAAGACAGCTCTGGAGGGACTTGATACTGAATTAAACACTATCACAACGGCAGTGTGTGTCTGGCAAATAAGCTTCAAAGATTTCTGCAGGGCAACAATTCTTGGGTTTTTGTATTATTCAGACAACGCGGGAAAAGCTAGTGCTTGTAAACCAATGAATAACTGGTATGAATTTATTTGAATGCAGTAACACACGTTTACATTGTGTCTCTTTACATATACAGTGGGGTCCGAAATGATAGACTCCCTTGATTACGATGAGCCATAATGACTGTGTAAAATACACAATTCAAATACTGAGCTATATTACATGCAAAAAAGGAGGAAATGATGTTGTATACTAATACAATTGCCTAGATAGAGATTTGAGAGAAGTTAATTAAAAAAAAAAAAAAATTAGGTATTGGGTCAAAATTAGACACCCCTACAGATTCTCATCAACTAGTCAAATGTTTTGTATTTGATGTCATTTTCCTAGCAACCAGCTTGTGACTCCACAAACTTGTTGGATGCATTTGCAGTTAGTTTTGGTTTTGTTTCAGATTATTTGGTGCCAAATAGAAATGGTAAATTTGTCAATTTTGAGTACCTTATTGTAAATACGAATAGAATGTTTCTAAATTCTACATTCATGTGGCTGCTACCATGATTACAGATAATCCTGAACGATTGGTGAATAATGATGAGTGAGCAAGTTAAGAGGGTCAAAGACCATTACCCGCCAGAAACGCTAACCTCTCACCATTACCAATAACGGGAGTGTTAGCATGTCTTGGTGGTATCATCTTTGACCCTTTAATTTCCTCATGCATAATTCTTCACGATTCATTCAGGATTATCCGTAATGGTAGCATTCACATTAAATGTAGAAGAGTTTAGAAACATTCCATTCTTATTTACAATAAAAGTGACTACAAAATAACAATACATGATTTACCATTCATTTTGACAGAGCACAAAATGTATATTTTTTTTTTTACTGCAAATGCATCCAACAAGTTTGTAGAGTCACAAGATTGATGTATGAAATGCATGCTAGGAATATGGCATCAAATACAAAGAATGTTTGAGAACTTAAAATCTGAGCAATTGTATTAGTCTTAAATAATATACTTCCCAATTTTTGGGAGCATACAATATAGCTCAGTATATTTGGGGGTATATATTTATTTTAAATACAGTCATTATTGCTCATCTTTATTAAGGGTGCCAATTTCGGACTCCACTTTAGACATACGCCTACACCATTAGGAAGACAGCATCCCCGACAATACATTTAAAAAAGGCAGTGCGAAGCGGGAGAGAACGAAGGGTGAATTTAACCATAACAAAAGGTTAGCAACAGACGTGCATGACTGCAGCATGGCTAACCAGCAGCAAAACAGCTTCATGCTAAATAAAAACAATAATGAGATTTGAAATAATGGGGGATCATCCGTTAAGGCAGAGAGAAGAGCAGAGGCAGAGTTAATATATTATTTTGGGGGGGCTATTAATGAGGGCCTCTGCGCTGCTGTGTACTGCTGTGTGGCTCGACCCCTCCGATTTCTCCCCCCGTAATCGAATTAGCGCGGCCGGCTGAATGGAGCTAATGAAGCTGCTGTGTGCGATGTCAGAGCGGCTCTTTGTTGACCCAGTCGGAGAGGCCTCCTGGCTGGGGGTGCAAGGATATTTCACCAGGGGTGACGCAGGGGTTAGCAACCTGAGCAGAGCGACCAAGGCCCTGGCTGCAGGCAACGAACCCTGCCTGGGACAGGGCTAATTCAGTTATAAAGACGGAGAACAGTGGCTGTGGTGGGACGAGGGGTGGAGGGGTTGGGGCACTGGAACGATTGGGGGGTGGCTGAACCATACGAGTGGAAAGGGGGGATATTGAAAGGGAGATGGTAGGCAAGGCAAACGGATACGGGGCGGAGTTAGCTTTACAGACCGGCATAGGAGCAGGACGAGGGGGGAATGCCGTGATTGACAATGTCAACCCAACACACAGCATAATGAAAACGGACATTTCCCAATACAGCTGCATACAGACACTTTTGTACATTAATTACTCTTGTAACACAATGTAGTGTCGGTGAGGAGTCCGGTGCATTTCTGTAGCCAAAGAAGACTGTGGTGTGGGTGTTAGTGGCCCACTATATGGCATGCATCCAAAATGGCACCGTATTGTTATAAAGCGCACAACTTTTGACCAGGGCCCCTATGTAGGGAACAGGATGACCCCTCAACATCATTTATTTATTTTTTATTTTACCTTTATTTAACTAGGCAAGTCAGTTAAGAACAAATTCTTATTTTCAATGACGGCCTAGGAACAGTGGGTTAACTGCCTTGTTCAGGGGCAGAACGACAGATTTGTACCTTGTCAGCTCGGGGGTTTAAACTTGCAACCTTCCGGTTACTAGTCCAACGCTCTAACCACTATGCTACCCTGCCGCCCCTCATGACCAGGGCCCCTATGTAGGGAACAGGATGACCCCTCAACCTCAATGAGATGCTGTCTGGCGATACAGGTGATAAATGCAATACACAGTCTGGAGCTTAATGCACAACACACAATGTGTGTGTGCGTGCATCCATACAGACCACTTACTTGGCTGAAGAGCAGATAAGCTGGGAGTCCTTATAAGCGATCAGGTAGCCCTGGTTCTCTGGGTTGTGAACAGTTACCTGCACAGAGCAACAACAGAGTTAGAGGAAATACAACACTTTATCTCAAATCAAGTGAACGCATTACTGCACACAGAGCCCCTTCTAGAAGACTCCCACTGGATTCACTGACTGAGTTGATCAATAAGCGCAGGCTTAGTGCCAGGTTTGCACACACACACACACACACACACACACACACACTAATCTAGCCTCAGCAGACCTGCAATCTAAACCTTCACTTTGTACTCGGGCTGAGATTGAAACCGAGCACAACGGTAGGCTTAGGAGGCATGAACAGCTGTTACTAAGATCAATATTTTCCATGGATACTTTATAAATGACATTAAATAAGATCTATGAAGCGCTATGAACGGGGCCCCGATTAGGAATCCAACCTTCTGGTGGCCAGAAGTGTTGTCCAAGACATTAGTATGTGTACTCACGCTCTCCAACACCCGTAGACACCTCTCAGCTCCCCACAGTGACGCCATCAGCTTCTCCTCATCATCCTCGTGGCGCAGGTTCTCCACACATTCTTTTACTGCAGAAACAAGGAAAGTCGGTTCAACCACAACCACCTAAATCAGGTAAGAGTTCGACCAAAACAATGGAAACGCCACGTCATGGCCACGTCCGCCCTTGGAGAATAGATCCAACATCTCATTGCCTGCCATCAAAATTTGTCTACATTTAGGCTATTCTTTATTAGTGATTAAAAAAAAAAACATAACAATAACAATATTATTTTGGACGATATCATAGCAATACTGTAACTCAATGTAAAAAACAAATTGCTAGGTAGCGTTACCCAGTGCTAGTCGGTTGTGCCTGCACCGGTATTTATCATCCTATAGCTTGTTCTCCATCTTTTTAAATAGTGAGCCAACATGTTTTCAGCACTTTTATTTCCATGACTGAACAAAATGAAATTTCTCCTGCCCTCTCATCTCTGCAGCATAAATAGTGAGCAATATGTTTGGAACATCAAATCGCAGTATCGAATCGCAACACATATAGAATCGTGTGAATCTCAATACATATCGGCATCGAAGTATGGTAATAATATATTGTGAAGTCCCTGGCAACTCCCGACTCCATTGTTTATATGTGTATTTCACAATACGTTGGGGTAAAAATCTGACTATAATGCTGGTATGGATGGCTCAGTCTCCATAGCAACAGCTCCGCTTGGGCTGCTCTGCTCAATGAAGAGACACATAAGAGAGCAGTTAACGAATTGTCACTCAAAACTCTGACAAAACTCAAGGAACATTTTCGGAGAAATAATCTCCCTCTATATTTCACAAGGTTGAAGCACTTCTTGCATCATGTTCTGATCTTAATGAGACATGACTTAACCAGAGCAACTTAAACAGACCCTACCCGGCCCTAACCTGCTGTATAATGTCGGGGTCCGTTGGGCTCGGGGAGCAGAGCTCTAATGTCAACCCCAATACGTTCATGTCATCACCACCAATCAACTGCATTACACCTAAGAATGACTTCAAATACCACCAACGATTTCCAGTGGTGTAAAGTACTTAAGTAAAAAAAATACTACTTAAGTTGTTTTTTGGGGTACCTGTACTTTATATTTGACAACTTTTACTTCACCGAATTCCTAAAGAAAATAATATACCTTTTACTCCATACATTTTCCCTGACACCAAAAAGTATGTTACATTATGAATGCTTAGCAGGACAGGAAAATGGTTCAATCCACGCATTTATCAAGAGAACATCCCTGGTCATCCCTTCTGCCTCTAATCTGGCAGACACACTAAACACACATGCTTTGGTTTAAGTTTTTGGAGTGCGCCCCTGGCTATCCAAAAAAAGAAAATAGCTTAATGTAAGAAATTTTCAATGATTTACAATTTTATTTGATACTTAAGAATATTTAAACCCAAATCATTTCACGCTAGTAATAGTCATTTTCTAATAAAAGGTATCTTTACTTTAAGTATGACAATTGGGTACTTTTTCCACCACTGCCGATGTCTATATCATAGCTATGCCACCAACTTATCCGAAGAGGAGTTGGCATTTAGCTAAAAATGCTAAATCTGAAAATTACAACTTAGAAATATTATGGAGTGAAAACAGCCAAATTGGATTTTAACCAGACTGTGGGCCTCTAACACAAATACAGTGGCGTGCGAATGTATTCACCCCTTTGCCATTTTTCAGATTTTGTTGCCTTTACAACCTGGAATTAAAATAGATTTTTTGGGGTTTGTATCATTTGAGTTACACAACATGCCTACTACTTTGAAGACTAAACATTTTTTTATTGTGAAACAAACAAGAAATAAGACACCAAAACAGAACTTGAGCGTGCATAGCTACTCACACCCACAAAGTCAATACTGTAGAGCCACCTTTTGCAGCTGAAAATCTCTTGGGGTATGTCTCTAAGCTTGGCACATCGAGCCACTGGGACTTTTGACCATTCTTCATGGCAAAACTGCGCCAGCCCCTTCAAGTTGGATGGGTTCCGCTGGTTACAGCAATATTTAAGTCATACCACAGATTCTCAATTGGATTGAGGTCTGGGCTTTGACTAGGCCATTCCAAGACATTTCAATGTTGACCCTTAAACCACTTGAGTGATGCTTGAGAGGTATGCTTAGGGCATTGGCCTGCTGGAAGGTGAACGTTCGTCCCAGTCTCAATTCTCTGGAAGAATGAATCAGGTTTACCTCAAGAAATTCCATGTATAAAGCGCCATCCATCATTGCTTAAATTCTGACCAGTTTCCCAGTCCCAACCAATTAAAAACATCCCCACCGCATGATGCTTACACGACCATGCTTCACTGTGGGGATGCTATTCTTGGGGTGATGAGGTGTTGGGTTTGCGCCAGACATAGCGTTTTCCATGATGGCCACAAAGCTCAATTTTAGTCTCATCTGACCAGAGTACCTTTTCCATGTGTTTGGGGAGTCTCCAACATGCTTTTTGTCGAACACCAAATGTGTTTGCTTATTTTCTTCCTTTAAGCAATGGCTTTTTTTCTGGACACTCTGGAGTGTACAGCTCAAAGTAGTCTTATGGACAGCTACTCCAATCTCCGCTGTGGAGCTTTGCAGCTCCTTCAGTGTTATCTTTGGTCTGTTGCCTCTCTGAATAATGCCCTCCTTGCCCGGTAAATTAGTTTTTGTGGGCGGCCCTCTTGGCAGGTTTGTTGTGGTGCCATATTCTTTCCATTTTTTTATAACGTATTTAATGGTGCTCCGTGGGACATTCAAAGATTCAGATATTTATTTTTATAACCCAACCCTGATATGTACAGTGCCTTGCGAAAGTATTCGGCCCCCTTGAACTTTGCGACCTTTTGCCACATTTGCCACATAAAGATATAAAACTGTATTTTTTTGTGAAGAATCAAAAACAAGTGGGACACAATCATGAAGTGGAACGACATTTATTGGATATTTCAAACGTTTTTAACAAATCAAAAACTGAAAAATTGGGCGTGCAAAATTATTCAGCCACTTTACTTTCAGTGCAGCAAACTCTCTCCAGAAGTTCAGTGAGGATCTTTGAATGATCCAATGTTGACCTAAATGACTAATGATGATAAATACAATGCACCTGTGTGTAATCAAGTCTCCGTATAAATGCACCTGCACTGTGATAGTCTCAGAGGTCCGTTAAAAGCGCAGAGAGCATCATGAAGAACAAGGAACACACCAGGCAGGTCCGAGATACTGTTGTGAAGAAGTTTAAAGCTGGATTTGGATACAAAAAGATTTCCCAAGCTTTAAACATCCCAAGGAGCACTGTGCAAGCGATAATATTGAAATGGAAGGAGTATCAGACCACTGCAAATATACCAAGACCTGGCCGTCCCTCTAAACTTTCAGCTAATACAAGGAGAAGACTGATCAGAGATGCAGCCAAGAGGCCCATGATCACTCTAGATGAACTGCAGAGATCTACAGCTGAGGTGGGAGACTCTGTCCATAGGACAACAATCAGTCGTATATTGCACAAATCTGGCCTTTATGGAAGAGTGGCAAGAAGAAAGCAATTTCTTAAAGATATCCATAAAAAGTGTTGTTTAAGGTTTGCCACAAGCCACCTGGGAGACACACCAAACATGTGGAAGAAGGTGCTCTGGTCAGATGAAACCAAAATTGAACTTTTTGGCAACAATGCAAAACGTTATGTTTGGCGTAAAAGCAACACAGCTCATCACCCTGAACACACCATCCCCACTGTCAAACATGGTGGTGGCAGCATCATGGTTTGGGCCTGCTATTCTTCAGCAGGGACAGGGAAGATGGTTAAAATTGATGGGAAGATGGATGGAGCCAAATACAGGACGATTCTGGAAGAAAACCTGATGGAGTCTGCAAAAGACCTGAGACTGGGACGGAGATTTGTCTTCCAAACAAGACAATGATCCAAAACATAAAGCAAAATCTACAATGGAATGGTTCAAAAATAAACATATCCAGGTGTTAGAATGGCCAAGTCAAAGTCCAGACCTGAATCCAATCGAGAATCTGTGGAAAGAACTGAAAACTGCTGTTCACAAATGCTCTCCATCCAACCTCACTGAGCTCGACCTGTTTTGCAAGGAGGAATGGGAAAAAATGTCAGTCTCTCGATGTGCAAAACTGACAGAGACATACCCCAAGTGACTTATAGCTGTAATCGCAGCAAAAGGTGGCGCTACAAAGTATTAACTTAAGGGGGCTGAATATTTATTTTTCTTCAGTTTTTGATTTGTTAAAAAAGTTTGAAATATCCAATAAATGTCGTTCCACTTCATGATTGTGTCCCACTTGTTGTTGATTCTTCACAAAAAAATACAGTTTTATATCTTTATGTTTGAAGCCTGAAATGTGGCAAAAGGTCGCAAAGTTCAAGGGGGCCGAATACTTTCGCAAGGCACTGTACTTCTCCACAACTTTGTCCATGACCTGTTTGGAGAGCTCCTTGGTCTTCATGGTGCCGCTTGCTTGGTGGTACCACTTGCGTAGTGGTGTTGCAGACCCTGGGGCTTTTCAGAACAGGTGTATATATACTGAGATCATGTGACAGATTGCACACAGGTGGACTTTATTTAACTAATTATGTGACTTCTGAAGGTAATTGGTTGCACCAGATCTAATTTAGGGGCTTCATAGCAAAGGGGTGAATACATATATGCATGCACCACTTTTCCGTTTTTAAATTTAAATTTTAAAACAAGTTACTTTTTCATTTCACTTCGCCAATTGACTATTTTGTGTATGTCCATTACATGAAATCCAAATAAAAATCTATTTAAATTACAGATTGTTAGTCAATAAATAGGAAAAACGCCAAGGGGGGTGAATACTTTTGCAAAGCACTGTAGTGACAGATTTGATTAATATCCACCTAATTTGACCAGCTTTGTTTTGAATAGGCACCAATCACTGCGTCCGTGTTCTATCCCCCAACAGTCTGTGTTCCATTGATCTCTTATCCCCATCCATTCTGGTATCGCTGAGCCAAAATGTCAACCCAGCTACAACTCCTTTTAAGAACATTGTTTCATTGTGTTATGGAATAGGTTAGGTAGATGGCAGACTACAGCTTACTACCACTTCCACACTCCATTCCCCCTGGTGGCAGCAGCAACCATGTCCAGACGTTGAGCCTGGTTGATAAGCACTTTAGGTGCTGCCAATTAGG
The DNA here is from genome assembly GCF_002021735.2 of Oncorhynchus kisutch. Taxonomy (NCBI): domain Eukaryota; kingdom Metazoa; phylum Chordata; class Actinopteri; order Salmoniformes; family Salmonidae; genus Oncorhynchus; species Oncorhynchus kisutch. Next base: position 15,877,962 of record NC_034193.2, read on the forward strand.
GTGATCGTGACTAAGTGTCCAAGCTGTGGGTTTGTTTGGTGGCCATTTCATTCGATGTTCAGTCATGCATTGCTCTGATGCCGGAAAATGAAGGAAATTCACATGAGCACCACAATGTCTACTCCACCCATGCTCTACCAAGGTTTCCCAGCACACAGCTTTGACCCACTACAGTAGCTATGTTAGTCTATTGTACTTCAAACAATGTGTAGGCAGGTTGCGTATGATAAACAGTCTCAAACCATTGGTCTCTCAAGTCTCCACCGTTCTCTTCTCCGTAGAAGCAAGACGTGCGCACTCGTACACACCACACTCCCCGTCTATAGCCACTCAACAAAGCTCTTTTAAGAGCAATGGAATAAGTGAAAATAAGCACAGACCGTGTGTGCTGGGGCTGGGAGCAGGGTGTCAAAACTATACACTAAAGTGAATGGTCAAAATGTCTCCTCCGAGAGGCAAACCCAGGACCTTCAGATCTCGGTGACCTGGGTGCACTCCCACCCCAAGGATACTTTCCACTTAGATGGCAACTTCAGGTTTTAGAGAACACATTGAAAAGTAACTTGACACTGATAGTCAGCGCAACACATGGATTACAATGACATTAAGAAAATTGCATTGACAGAGGGAGTGTACTGAATCAATGCATTAGGTAAGGGCTGTATAACATTAGCTAGCTACATGGCTAAGCAAGCGAAATTGACCAGTGTATGGAGTAACGTTAGCTAACGTAAGATGAACAACACCCATTGCGTGTTTTATACATTAGCAGCGTGGCAGTTTCCCAAAGTTTGGTGTTGACTATGAACTTTACATACTTTAGCTAGCTGGGCTTTGTGGAAGAATGTCAAAATACAGCACACGTTAGAGCCTTGTTGGTTTCTAGCTAGCTAACGTTCCTGGCTAATGTTAGTTGGCTACCTTACTGGCAATATAGCGAATATCCTTGGCTGCTCTTATTTGTGTTCGTGCTTTGATTACATGCAAGTGTCAAGGCCAACAGTTTAAACAGGTGACATCAGCCATGTGAAAAACCTTCCATAGCAAAATAAAGCTAGCTTCCTTTGCTTGTAGCTTGCCTCTCATCCAACTGGTGTTAGCTAGCTAATAGCACTGTTGCTGCGTAACCCAACTGCTTTCGTCCGGTTTTCGAACTCAGTTTCGGCTGAAAATGCCTTAGCATTGTCAGAAATGCCTTAGCATTGTCAGAAATGCCTTAGCATTGTCAGAAATGCTAAACAAAGGTAGCACCTCGTTGGTTCTTAAAGACAGAAATGAGCACCTAAGGGATAAATTATACATTTAATAAAAACTGTTACACCTACAAACTTAGTCAATCTAAAAAAATGAAATCCAATGGTAACTTTATGTACGCTACATTCTCGTTTTAATTCAAAGTCTAGAATTTGAGCTAAACAAGCGCAGAAAATACTAAATTGCTCAAAGTCTGGTGTGTGGTTGTTGGGAACAGCCAGACTGCTCTACTGAATTGGAGAGCGTCACTCCAATTCAATTGATTTGCAAATATTCAACATTGTGTCATATTGGCTTAGATATGATGGTAGGGAGATTTGAATTTAACATTGAGCTTCAACAGCTTCAATGCAATATTGAACATTAGTATACTGCCACAGTGATTCCACCATTTGGGATCTCCTTGATTTCCCCACAGGTAGTCATGAGTGAGCTTCAACAGGGCTGTCTGTATCCAGACAAACACAATGAAAAAGTAACACACATAAAATACTAATAACATTCAATACGAATGCATTTTTTGTCATACCAACAATGCATTTTGAATTTAATTTAATTGTCAGCTCCTATGATCAGGGGAACAACCCTTCGGGGTGTTTAGCCTAGACACAGAACACACAGTTTCAGGGTAACGTGGTGTAGGTCTAGCTCACCTTTATCCACTATGTGGTCCAGGCCTCCCAGAAGCCTTAGCTCCTCTTTAAACCAGTCCCCGGCCCGCTTGGAGGTCAGCGATAATAAGGTCTCCATGGCTAAATGCCCCGTCTGCGTGCGCAAACACATACACAGGGAGTAATGAAAACACATTTACATCACACATACAGGGTATAAAATGGACATTACTGACCGTGCACTGTGATTCAAAGAGGCCAACTATGACAGACAATAACAGGAGGAGAAACAGGAACAAAAATATGACTTCCTTCCTTCCAGTGAAGGAGGGTGCCAGGAGAAGCTAGTTTGCATGCAGGCGGCGTTTGAATCCAACAAAAACAATACTGCAGTCTCTAATTACATTGTCGATAAAAATAAGCTTTCTAACACTATTAAATATTTTAAAGCAAACTGTTGAGCTCAAACGATAAGAGAATCTAATGATTAATTCAACATGGAAGCTAACAGTCAGAAATATAAAGAGTGCTTAAACGAATGAAAATAAGTTGGAGGCATTGAGGTGAATGGTCAGTCTGCTCTCTGAAGAATAGGGGCTGCATCCCAAATGGCAGCCTACTTTTGACCGGAGCCCTATGGGATAGGGATTAGGTTGCCATGTAGGACACCGACTACAACATCAGCAGAGAGGATATTTATAGAGGATGGGAGTGAAAAAAGACAAACATCAAAAGGCCCTGTCATTACGTCATCAGACGTCCAAATTAATCAGATCAAACTGTTTAAACTCTGCAGCTTGCCAGACCCAATTCAAATACATGATTTCCATTGGCTCTACCGTGCAAAGCCATAGTGTCAGAGTCGACTGTTCATCCATTTCTACAAGGGGATAGGTCACCATTTAAAAAAAAATGTATACATACAGTATCAGTCAAAGGTTTGGACACCTACTCAACTCATTCAATAGTTATTTTTTTTAAACCATTTTCTATATTGTAGAATAATAGTGAAGCCATCAAAACTATGAAATAACACATATGGAATAATGTAGTAACCAAAAAAGTGTCAAATCAAAATATATTTTAGATTGTTCAAAGTAGCCACACTTTGCCTTGACGACAGCTTTGCACTCTTGGCATTCTCTCAACCATCTTCACCTGGAATACTTTTCCAACAGTCTTGATGGAGTTCCCACATATGCTGAGCACTTGTTGGCGGCTTTTCCTTCACTCTGCGATCCAACTCATCTCAATTGGGTTGAGTTTGGGTGGTTGTGGAGGCTAGGTCATCTGATGCAGCACTCCATCACTCTCAATCTTGGTCAAATATCCCTTACACAGCCTGGAGGTGTGCTTTGGGTCATTGTCCTGTTGAAAAACAAATTACATCCAATCTGGTTTGCGCTTAGTGGGACTGGTGTGTCGCTGCAGAATGCTGTGGTAGGCATGCTGGTTAAGTGGGTCTGGTTAAGTGGGTCTGGAATTATACATATACATAAGTCACAGACAGTGTCACCAGCAAAGCACCCCCATACCATCACACCACCTCCATGCTTGACGGTGAGAACCACATGCGGAGATCATCCGTTCACCTACTCTGCATCTCAAAGACACGGTGGTTGGAACCCAAAAACTCAAATTTGGACTCATCAGAACAAAGGACAGATTTCCACCGGTCCAATGTCCATTGCTTGTGTTTCTTGGCCTAATCAAGTCTCTTCTTCTTATTGGTGTCCTTTAGTAGTGGTTTCTTAAGAGCAATTCAACCATGAAGGCCTGATTTATGCAGTCTCCTCTGAACAATTCGGCCTGATTGAGTCTCCTCTGAACACTTGATGTTGAGATGTGTCTGTTAGTTGAACTATTTGGGCTGCAATTTCTGAGGCTGGTAACTCCAATGAACGTATCCTCTGCAGCAGAAGAAACTCTGGGTCTTCCTTTCCTGTAGCAGTCCTCATAAGAGCATGTTTCATCATAGCGATTGATGGTGTTTGCGACTGCACTTGAAGAAACTTGAAATGTTCCGGATTGACTGACCTTCATGTCTTAACGTAATGATGGATTGACATTTCTCTTTGCTTATTTGAGCTGTTCTTGGCATAATATGGACTTGGTCTTTCACCAAATACACTACCGTTCAAAAGTTTGGGGTCACTTAGAAATGTCCTTGTTTTTGAAAAAAGCTCATTTTTGGTCCATTAAAATAGCATCAAATTGATCAGAAATACAGCGTAGACATTGTTAATGTTGTAAATAATGACTATTGTAGGTTGATTTGTAACCGAATATCTACATAGGCGTACAGAGGCCGATTATCAGTCCTATGTTCAAATAACACATTGTATTAGCTAATCGAAGTTGAGCATTTTAAAAAGGCTAATTGATCATTATAAAACCCTTTTACAATTACCACAGCTGAAAACAGTTGTTTTGATAAAAGAAGCAATAAAACGGGCCTTCTTTAGACTAGTTGAATATCTGGAGCATCAGCATTTGTGGGTTCGATTACAGGTTCAAAATGGCCAGAAACAAATAACTTTCTTCTGAAACTCGTCAGTCTATTCTTGTTCAGAGAAATGAAGGCTATTCCATGCGAGAAATTGCCAAGAAACTGAAGATCTCGTACAACGCTGTGTACTACTCTCTTCACAAAACAGAGCATACTGGCGCTAACCAGAATAGAAAGAGGTGCACAACTGAGCAAGAGGACAAGTACATTAGAGTGTCTAGTTCGAGAAACAGACACCTCACAAGTCCTCAACTGACCGCTCCGTTAAACAGTACCCGCAAAACACCAGTCTCAAAGTCAACTCTGAAGAAGCGACTCCGGGATGCTGGCCTTCTAGGCAGAGTACCTCTGTCCAGTATCTGTTATTTTGCCCATCTTAATCTTTTATTGACCAGTCTGAGATATGGCATTTTCTTTGCAACTCTGCCTAGAAGGCCAGCATCCCGGAGTCGGCTCTTCACACCTATGTGAATAATCCATTAAAAATCCTTTGTTTCCAGCTACAATAGTCATTTACAATATTAACAATGTCTACACTGTATTTCTGATCAATTTGATGTCATTTTAATGGACAAAAAATAAAATATTTTTAAATCAGCTTTCCTTTCAAAAACAAGGACATTTCTAAGTGAGCCCAACCCTACTTTGTCACAACACAACTGATTGGCTGAAACGCATTAAGGAAAGAAATTCCACAAATTAACAAAGTATACCTGTTAATTGAAAAGCATTCCAGGTGACTAAGCTGGTTGAGAGAATGCCAAGAGTGTGCAAAGCTGTCATCAAGGCAAAGGGTGGCTACTACAAATATATTTTGATTTGTTTAACACTTTTTTGGTTACAACATGATTTAATAAATGTTTCTTCGTAGTTTTGATGTCTTCGCTATTATTCTACAATGTAGAAAGTAGTAAAAATAAAAACCCTTGAATGAGTAGGTGTCCAAACATTTGACGGGTACTATCTATATAAAAATGTTATTATAAGTCATGTTTTTTTGTTAACGGTTACAGATAACTCTGACTGAGGGTTTCCCCCCCAACAACGCAAAAGAGACAGGGCGGCAGGTAGCCTAGTGGTTAGAGTGTTGGGCCAGTAACCGAAAGGGGTTGCTAGATCAAATCCCCGAGCTGACAAGTTAAAAATCTGTCGTTCTACCCCTGAACAAGGCAGTTAACCCACTGTTCCTAGGCGGTCATTGTAAATAAGAATTTGTTCTTAACTGACTTGCTTAGTTAAATAAAGGTGAAATAAAAAACAGGAGGACAGAGGGTTGCAGCTAGCCTCCATCTTCTAAGCAAAAACCAGGGTCGTATTCATTAGGGAACCAAATGGAAAAAGAACAGACAAAGAAGGACCACCTGAACTTGTCTAATAGGAAACAAAAAAAAGTGTGATTTCCATTACATAACATTTGTAGTTGCCTATGAATATGACCCAAGGAGGAGTATCTCTACGGGAGACCCGTACCGTGATGTTCTCCAGGTCCAGGTGCTTGTTGTGCACCGTGTCGCACAGCTTGCGGATCTTCTCCTTGACCTTTGACATCTCCTTGGTGGTGAGCTGGTCGTCCTTGGCCACTGAGTGGTCCCCATCCAGCTCCAGCAGGCGGATCATCAGGTCTAGACTGGCCCGGTCCAGGTCCATGTTGAGTCTGTCTCGGCTCAGTATGTACATCAAACTAGCTGTGCACAGGGACAGGTTCTAGAGGGGGGAGGACAGAGAAAGGATATGTGAACCTGATATCCTGACTTTTTAAAGTGGTGTCCACTGATCTGACAGAAACCAAGTCAAGTCAGCCACCATCTCTGAAGAGGCAGGGGGCTTTACTTACCGGGTGCTGTGGGGCGTCGTTGAGTGTCTTGAAGACCTGGGCCACCTTCCCCCTGGCCCTCAGATGCATCCTGAAGCTAGGCATGGCACACCTGGTGGCCAGGCTAATGACACTGCAGGAGAGGACAGATAAATACTGTTTTACTGAATTGAACAGAGAGGGGAGGGTCACTGCCTCTGCAAGATCATCAAGCTCTTTACTGCCATGAATCATTACCTTAACCATAATGAAGATGCCAAAGAACGTGACCCTGTATCAGCAGTTAGTGGAAACTAGTCTTACCTAAGGCAGCGTGTGTTGAGGGGCTGGCCACTCTTCAGGCCGGTGGCCAGGTACTCGAAGTCGTCGGTGAACTCCTGGTTCTCTCCAAACTCCACCACGTCGTTGAAGTGCTTGACATGCTGGACTACCGTGTATAGCTGGGACAAAGAGTTGTTGGGTTCATCAAATCACATAACGTAGGTACTAGATCGAGCTTAGAGCCCAGTCCTGCTATTCCCAGCATCAGAGCTATGCACCCACCAACCGCCTGCCTTGTTGGTCAGGAGCCAAGACCACAAACACAAGACACCAAATGAAACTGCAGATGGAATTTAAAGATGTGAGATGCCCATTACACTGCTCCTGCCTATGGAACTGCCCACACTGCAGTTCCTAGAGGGGCTCACACTGCTTAGCATGCAAGACACCGCTGTAATAAGATAAATAACTACAGATGGTTACATTAACCACTGTTTAGCGATTCAGGGATCCTGCAGTACTGTCTTATAGGAGGTATGGAGTAATCGATACACAGCCTCAGAATTCACTGATTCGTTTCAAGAGGCTATTTCTAAATAAGATGAATTACACCTGACCAAACAAGATATGTCTGATCATTATCCTTTCAGTTGAATTGGTGTTTTTGTTTAACTACATTTTCAACATTGTAAACCAGGTCCCATATTCATTAGGTGATCAAGGATCAGGTCTCCCTGTCCAAATAAAACTTATTCATTATGATCTGGAAGGCAAAACTGATAGATCAGCATGTTTAATCCAAGATGATTGCTACATACAGCCCCAGGACAATCGCTTGTGTTCTCATAGGCTGTACTTCATAGATACTGAGTTCCAGACACAACCTGTGTTCGAATACCCATACTGACATACTTAATGAGTATACACACACACACATACATACACTACGTATGAATTAGTTCATTTTAGTATACTGTAAACGGTATCCTTTCAGTTGAGTGTACTAGCGCTACACCTGTCTCCCAGAAGTTGATGCCGTCGCTATGCAACCTCTTGTTAGCATAACAAATTACTAGCTAGACATTTTACAACTTCGGGTGCATTCTTCAATTCAATCTGGAGTGCCAGAGTGCGCTCTGGGTATTAGTAAATTCATCAGTTATTCTGAGCTCTGGTACACTCGAGAGTGACGAGAGTGCTTTGAAATCGGAGTAGCTAGCCAGAGCGAATTTACGAAAGCACCCAAATGTCCATTGAGAACACACAACTATACCACTTAAGAATGACTGGAATAATCAATAAACGTAGGGTAGTTAGTTAGATAGCATATAGTTAATATACTGGCAAGTTAAATGCATTAGTAGCAAACTAACGTTAGGTAGCTAGCTAAAATACCGGTATATACTGCTGTAATGATATGCTATGTGGCTAGTAACAATAGCCTAGCTAACAGATTGTTAGCAAACATAACATGTAAGGTAATTTACTTGAAAAGTCATTATTTTATTTGTCAATTATTTACAGCAAAGAATTTGTATCGGCTCTCGTTGGACTTCAGCTGCATATTTTACGCCGTTTTCTGAAGAATTACATTACAGGCCCTAAAAACACGGAAATAGTGTCCACTGTTAGTATACTTCCTATTTTGGCTCATTTAATACGACATCACGGAACTTTTGGCATTCTAACTATATCCATTCTATGACCAATAAGCATACTATATACTAAATTTACCTCAAATAGTACGGTTAGTATGAGTACTCAAACACAGCTACAGTGATGGGTTGCCAGGTAGAACAGAAGCTCACCTCCTTGTGCTCTTTCCTACATTTCAGTGCAGTGACGATGTCCTGGTAGGGCTCAGTGGGGAACGACACAGACTTAATGACTTTGGGAGGCGGGCATGGCGGCGCCTTGAACAGGCCATCGTCTTTGTGAGAGTTGGTAGAGTCCTTGCTGCCCCCGCTTGACTGGCTAGCCTGGTAGATAGAACGAGAAAGAAACGAGAGAGAGAGAGAAACAAGAGAGGATAAGGAAGGTGTGTGTGTGTGTGTGTGTGTGTGTGTGTGTGTGTGTGTGTGTGTGTGTGTGTGTGTGAGAAGGGCAGAAGTAGAGAGTGGGTCAGAGGGAGACAAGCAGAACCACACAGCCACCTGCTCTCAGCTCAGTACACGGCGCTACTGCTGATTCATGCTGTTGAACACCAGCCAACAGCCTCCTGCCCCTTACATAAGGCCAGATAAGGCCCAGTAAAAAGACTCAGTTTCACACCACACACAGGCTCCGAGTCTCTTCTAGCAGTTTGAGGGAAGGCAAGGGATGAGGGAGTTAAAAGGACCTGTAATATATGGCTAACATTACGGATAAGGAGGAGCGTTCAGAGCGGTACTAACATCATTGGTAAGACGGAGGAGCGTTCAGAGCCGTCCTAACATTATCGGTAAAGAGCGTTCAGAGCCGTGATGCATTTTTAAAAGGATAATGAATTCCAGGAAATGGCACGGTGCCACACATGCATCTAATGACATATGGAAAATGAATCAGACGCAGAGTGCATCCTAAAATAGCACCCGAGTGCACTATAAAAAGGGAATAGGGTGCCAATTGGGACACAACGTGAAGTAGAGTGGCCTTAAGGTGGTAAACCACAGTGAAGAGGCCAACTGGAGCATCGTTTGTGGTGGAGGGAGGGTGAGAGTGAGGATGGAAAGGGAGTGTCGCATGGAAGTTATAGGTAGAGGGCATGGAAAATTGCATTAGTGTTCACCATGTTGCTGGTACTTGAACAGAGAGAGCAAGAGAGAATGAGACAGAAAATGAGAGTTTGTGGTGCAGTGTTCACCAACTGCAGAAATCTCATACCTCTAGCTAGCTGGATAGGCAGGCTGATGGGAGTGCCAGGTCTAGTATTTGGCGAGGGGTTGGTGGGTGACACCCGTAACTAGGGTGGTGATTAGGGGGGGGGGGGTTACTCACGGGTGCAGTGGTTGAACGGAGTAAAGGTGGCGGGGGCAGCTCCTCTGGCTCTCTGTTCCAGTGTCTGGCATTGTACACAGCTTTAGTGGGAGACTACAGGTGAAACAGAAAAACATGAGGTAAGTCCATCAGGTTACTTCACATTACATCACAGTTCAGCCCCTCCCTGCTAGAACAGTGTTACTTAGAATACATCAAATGAGAATCATTGATCACCACACACTGCAACCCAACTGCAACAATATGCTGTGTTTAAAAACAACTAAGCTGATTCAAAGTATAGTCAATATCTCCTAATTCGAGGTGATCTCTGATCTCAATGTCTTGGAACATAGCACCTCAATTCACTCGTCAAAGTAGAGCAGGGGTTCCCAAACGGTGGTGGCCCGTGTCCCCATTTTGATAAACATTTCTTTGTGACCCCACCATGTCAAAAGAAGTGATGTAATTTTTTAATTGGGACTATGCCAGTCTATTACAAATCAGTCTGATGGTACTTCTGACACTATTTTCATCTGAAAGAAATATGGTTTGAAGGGACTGAAATGCATCAGAAAGGTATTGGGAAGTTCAGAAGATCATCAGGCAATGATGTTGTATGATTTTCTATGTAGAAAACAACAACATCATTGATTATGTTATTTTTCCCCCGGTCTGATTTAGCACCTGGTCTTGTCCACTCAATTCTAACGGCTTGTGGGCATTGTAGAGGGAAACATTACGCATTAAATCAGATTAAAATTAGTCACATGTGCCAAATACAACAGGTGTAGACCTTACATTGAAATGCTTACTTACGAGCCATTAACCAACAGTGCAGTTTAAAAAAAATAAATACGGATAAGAAAGTATGTACGTGTTCATTAGAGTTTTATCTTTCAAAATATTTTGTAGCATAAACCGTTCAAGAGAGAGCCATATTTGTAGGAAGAAAACAGAAACCGCTGTTCACTATAACCGCATCTAGCGGCTACCGGAGGTGGCTGATGTAACCCCGGTTCTATGAACCAAGGACAACTTTTCCCTCGCACCCCCATTTAGAGAGAGACGATGGAGAGAGAATATACAGAGAGCGGATTGGATACAAGACATCAGCCTTTGTTGGTTCCTATAACAAAGAAGCCCCAGGGATAGAGAGAGAGAGAAACTAAATGAATGCCTATTAAACCACCAGAGGCAGTCAGGACTGCTCAAACAGCAGGACTGACTGGAGACACCAGCCAGCGCTGTGTGCATACACACACAGGCATGCACACAGTCACACAAACCTCCTCTCTGCTTAAAGGGAGCCTATTGGCTCAGCCTGTTGCTGGGATATTAATAATGAATCAAAGAAAGAGAAATAGAACAGACATTGTTGTCTGAGGACGGAGCACTGCAGGAAACAATGAACGGAGACATTCATTTAGTTACTCTACTCTTAACAATGATCCTAATCAAGAGGACACAGGCAGGAAGATTCAACGCCCACCCCGCACCCCACCCCCATGGGAGTGTGAGCTCATGACAAAAGGCATTTTCTGTAAACATGGACACTTATCGGTCACGCGCGCACACACACAAACAAACACGAGAAGGTCAGACACAAGGAAATGAACACTTGAGCCCTCCCCAACACTGCCAAATTAAGTCATGTTTGACCAAGGCCCTCTGAGACTAGTGCAAGTAAACACATACACTTAGCAGAAGACTGAGGAGCTGTCATTTACAGCTGTAGGTGGGGTTCAATTAAACCATTCAACCAGCCATCAGCTGTTGTGCTCCAGGACCACTCAAGACAGTAACAGCAGCCCTGCTCTGGTCTTATGAGAGATGGGCAATTCCATGATAACGGAAAAACGCTGAGACTCCGATTTGTCACTTAAAATAATGTATACCAATCAAAAAACATTTAAACCAAAGAACAAGAACTACTTTTAACAACTTCCACCACTGAATATTTTACAAAAACATTTACAGGAAGAACTGTGCAGATACAAAGTTTGTCAATTGTCCAAAGTAGTCTTTGTGCATGTAGTTGTATGCTTTGTTAAACTGAAATCAATCGTTTTTGTTTGGCATACATTGAAGTGAAAAATCGGAATCCCGGCTTACTGATTCCGGTACCGTGGAACACACCACAGGCAAACATACTTGTATGACTCATGACCACACCTTCTCACACACACGCGAATGCCGTTAAAACTCAAATGAGCCTTCGATTTAAAAGCTGTCGTTAAAACACCAAAACAAAGCTGTGAAAGAAAATACAAAAAAATCCACTTAATGTTCCCGCCAGCCATCAGCCAACCCAACCCTGGAAACCAGTTCGTTTTGTTAAAGACAATCACAGAACGTGTGGAAACAGACAGAGGGCATTACTATGTATGAATCCAACATGACAACCTACACCACACATAGCGCAATACTTGTGACCACGGCCCCTAATGTACTTCATATATAAAGGAATAGGGTAACATTTGGAATGTGCACTACCACCAGCAAGGTATCTGATGAGATTATTGCCTCGTTCTCTACTGTATTCAGCCCAGTCTTCTACGCCATGCTGTCGGTGAGCCACTGAAGTCATTAAGCCAGAGTGAGAATGATTATGATGAGGAGTGGGGGAATGCTGGGACTTTAAACACCTGTGCATCTCTACCGAGGAGAGAATTGGGCTTGACACTATAAATAACCTGTGGCGCATTCTTAGGGTTCTCTGCAGGATATTTTAACATGGTGATATGCAGAGAACGGCGTAACTGCCACATCCTGCAATATAGAGCAAAAAAGGCCTTAAAAATACAAAAAATATATATATATTATTTGGGGAGAACCCTGATTCTAATTGAATTACTTTTAACCGTCTGAAATGAGTCACTACCAACCATCATTAACACCCACAACGTTAAACCCCGTGAGGAGAATAGCGCTCAACGTAGGTTAAACATGTTCTGAGTCTTCCTGCAATCCAATGCTGCTGTTTTAATCAGGCCAGCACCACCCACCCAACCAACATGCATCCTGTTACCGACGCCTGGCCTGCAGAAATCATTTTCACGGCGCAATGAGAGCACACAAGCGCTCGGGTTCAACTGTTGCATGTATAAAAATGCCCAACATCCATCTTGTGCACAAACATTGGAGCTCAAAGCCAATCCAAGAGAAGGCAGGAGCCATAAGCCTCTCCTTAGGCAACAGGCACACAAACAGGAAGAGAGGTTGGTTCAGCAGAACCCGACACAATAACAGATTGAAAACAGGAAGAGGAATCCTAGAAAAATCTATAAAGCAATAATAGCAAGACTTTTAGGAGAGATATGGGCCAAATCACTGCCTGGGGACAACCACCAGGGAGATGGAGAAAAAAACAGCCAAGTTAACTAGAGGACAGAATGAGGAAGATGGACAGACAAAGAGAGTTGAAAAGAGTGTGGGCAAAATGAGAGAGTCGGTAGATGTATCATATCCATGATTAATGTAGGAGAGCCAACCTGGCTCAGAGTCTAGAAGTGTGCTGTGAACAGAGGGGAGGGAAGGGCAGCCTTGGAAGGTCCATAGGCAGCAGACAGAGCCCTAACCAGCCTGACAGAGAGCTACTCAATAAACACAACACACTCGCTGTTCAGCCACATCCACTCATCCAGACTGGAGCAGTGCTAGGTGCCCATATACAGAACTGACATGAATTAGTCAGAGACCACATGATAATGATGGTGGCCATTAAATCAACCTCGAATATCTGACAGCCGACATCAACAGATTGGCATACGGGCAACTCTACGGTAACAGAATGATGCGGAAAGGCCGATGTTTCGCTTTAAAACGTACGTCAAACCAACTCCATGCACAAGGCACACCGAAAATTCGACAAAAACACATTTACTTTAAGCACAGTGCAGATGAAAAGCTTGGTAACAGAATGAAGGCACAAACAGAGAAAACCGTCATTCTGTTACCAAACTTTGCATCTGCACTGTTCTTCAAGTAAATGTGTTTATTTTCAAATTCAGTGGAAATTGTTATAAATCGTCCTTGTGCATAGCATGTTAAACTTTACAATCATTGGTTGTTGTTTGGCATACATTTTTAAAGAGACAAATACAGAGGCCCAAAATGTACACACACAAATAATGCATCAAGCACAACTGGTTATGCAGAATGAGAGGGAATTGTTGGATTATTATGCAAAACAGCAGCATTTCTTCTGTCATTTGTAAGCAAACCGCATGAGAAGAAGATAGATTGTTATGCATCCAATTCAAATCGTTTTTTTGTAAGGGTTCTTTAGTTACAGGCTATGCCCAAATGGCACCCTATTACCTACATAGTGCACAACGGGGCCCTGCTCTAAAATAGTGCACTATATGGGGAAGCGTGCGCAATTCAGGACATGTCCATGTAAACTGCATGCGCCAGAGTGCCACTTCACTACCCCTGCAGTTGGGCCAGTCGCAATAGAAAACGCTGCCTTTTGATGACTCATGAATAGCCAGGTCCTTTTGGAGGGCTATTGTTTTTCAAATGAGTTCAGCGCTTTTATTATTTTACTTGCATGGAGTACATTACAGGGCTATGTATGAGGAATCTCTGAGCAGAAAACACCTCCAAAGACTTGGAAGGCACCGTGGCACTCCACAGGTTTGTAGTAGCCTGAATGCAAAAACAGATTTATGAGAATACACCTAAAATGTGCAAGTTGCCTTCACAAATAATGACTATATGAACAATTGTATGACCTATAACCTGTACTTAACAACCTCAACACATAAAATGATTTCACATTCCATTCTAAACATGGCCTTGCTCTTAAAGATCAATAGTGGAGCACTTACAGATGATGTCCATCTAAGCAAGATTGGAGAACGGGCATTACTGGTTCTCTGGATGAATAAAAAATAAAATAAATGACCATTGCTAGGTATGCAACTCCAGCTAAATGAGTGGAGTCCCATAGGTGGGGGCGATTCACACCTATTAGTACCTAGGACCAGAGACCTTCAGTGACAGCTCTCATCGCTCCATTCATCCACATACAAATAATCCAACAAGATGTTTTGGCCTGGCATCTCAGCAGCGCATACAGAGTGTAGTCTACTCATTCTCTGATGAACGTTCTGGGTCTAGTTCATTGGGCACCAAACAGACTGAAACAGGGAGAGAACTACCTGACCATGTCCAATAAAAAATAGCTTTTTTGTTTTCCGTTGGAAAACATTTCACTGAGATGTGTCGCTGTGGCCTGATGAACACGATCCTGGACTTGAGTGCAGGGAGAGTTGCCATAGAACACTTCTTACCTTTTTGGGGCCACTGAAGATCTTCCTATTGGTCTCCTTGGATTTCTCCACCTGTTTTGCCTGAGGTCTCCTGGGCATCTCTAGGCCCACAGAGGCAGAATTGTCCTCTGGGAAGTCCATCACATCTACAGGGGACATGCCAAAAGGTGTGTTAGAATAGGACGGGAACATCACAGTTCATTACCAAGTCCATAGAACTACATAAACAGAATCCTATCGTGAATTATAAGATCTGTGACGAAGACATTACTAGCCTAAATCGTTTGAGTATAGTAGATTGACATTTTAGTCATTTAGCAGATGCTCTTATCCAGAGCGACTTACATGAGCAATTAGGGTTAACTCTCAAGAGTCGATGTTGGTGCCCCGCGGAAATCTAATTAGCGCCATTAAAAAAATCCGCATCAAAATCCGTCAGGTTAAGCTAGACGTGTGTTTTATTTTTTTAACATGGGCTGTGTCTCAATCCACTGCACTCGGTACAGATGATTTGCCAACTTCTGTCTGTAGCGCCCGAACTGTTTGGGCTACACACTAATCCCTCTATGGAAAGGTGAGTCTCTCACGAACATGTCGGTTGTTTTGCTCTAGGATGCCCACAAGCCTCTGAAGACAAGTCTAAAAGGTAGCCAGGTATCAGTTTTAAAAAATGAATGGAAGTAAATATGGAGATGCTTTAGGCACTAAACTAAGGGGTCAATACATGTAATAAACAAATAAATAAATGAAGTATTTCCCTCAGGTATAAAACAAACACTCCGGGACGAACTTCCTTTAGCTTTTTTTGTGACCGTTTATCCATGTACAAAGCTGTTATTCAATGCATATCTATGGGCTAATAGCAGTAAAGCCAAATTCAAGGGTTCAAAATATTTGGACAATTTTGTATACTTACAGCAGCCCTAAAATTCCAAATCAAATCACTAAATGATCGTTGGTAACAATTCCTTGTTGGCTTAGTAGAAACCCATATGTTAGCTTTAGCAAGGTGTACACTACACGATTTTGGCCACAATTTATACTGAACAAAATATTAAAACGCAACAAAATTAAGAGTTCATACGGAAATCAGTCAATTGAAATAAATTCATTAGGACCTAATCATTGCATTTCACAACTGGTAATACAGATATGGATCGATTGGTCACAAATACCTTAAAGGTAGGGGAGTGGATCAGAAAAACACTATCTGGTGTGACCACCATTTGCCTCATAAGCGCGACATCTCCTTCACATAGAGTTATTCAGGCTGTTGATTGTGGCCTGTGGAATGTTGTCCCACTCCCTCTTCAATGGCTGTGCCAAGGTGCTGGACATTAGAGGGAACTGGAACACGCTGAACACGTCAATCCAGATCATTCCAAACATGATCAATGGGTGACATGTCTGGTGAGTATGCAGGAAATGGAACTGAGACATCTTCAGCTTCCAGGAATTGTGTACAGCAACATGGGGCTGTGCATTATCATGCTGAACATAACGTGATGGCGGCAGATGAATGATACGACAATGGGCCTCAGGACCTCGTCAAGGCATCTTTGTGCATTTAAATTGCCATTGATAAAATGCAATTGTGTTCATTGTCTGTAGCTTATGCCTGCCCGTAACACCACACCACCATGGGACACGTTGACATCAGCAAACCGCTGATGCACATAACGCTATAAACATGGTGTGCGGTTGTGAGGTGGGTTGGACATACTGCTAAATTATCTAAAACAAGGTTGGAGGTGGCTTATGGTAAATAAATAAACATTAAATTATCTGGCAGCAGCTCTGGAGGACATTCCTGCAGTCAGCATGCCAATTGCACACTCCCTCAAAACATGAGACATCTGTGGCATTGTGTTGTGACAAAACTGCACATTTTAGTAGTCTTGTCCCCAGCACAAGGTGCACCTGTGTAATGAGCATGCTGTTTAATCAGCTTCTTGCTTTGCAACACCTGTCAGGTGAATGGATTATCTTGGCAAATAAGAAATGCTCACTAACAGGGATGTAAACACATTTGTGCACAAAATCAGAGCGAAAGCTTTTTGTGCTTACAGGAACCTTTCAGGGATTTTTAAATTCCAGCTCATGAAACATGGGACCAACACTTGGTGCGTTGATATTTTTGTTCAGTGTAGCTGTCCCAGACAAGTGGGATGCTCGTTTAATGGGAGCGGTTCAGAGACGCAAGGGATACCAATCTCGTTTTCGAGCAGTTCCAGACGTCCCGATATTTTCAAACATTTGATTTTATCAGCACAAAATCTGCAATGCTCCTGTAGTGTGAAATGAGCAACAACAAGTTTTGAGAACGGTGATCAGCAATAGCCAATGAGGGCTCGCCAAAAAAAGCCAGTGAGATGACATTGTTTCGCATCACCCAGAATGTGTAGACTCGAGCTGGAGCGATGACTAGTACAAGTATGCGTTTGTACTTGCCTTTAACCAAAGCCAAAGGGTAAAATCTTTACAGTTCTGAAATGTACAAGCAATGTTATTCAATTCAAAATGTTTGCTAGATATTTCAACTCCGTATGGCAAGCGTGAATGTCTGAGAATGCTTATGCTACTTTACTGCACAGCTAGTAGCTACGTTAAATCTAAGCACATCCTTGTTTTTGTGAGACAACTTGGTATCTTGAATCCTCACAACCAAGTGAAGAATCGTGCAGTGATCCGTCTGTGCCACATCGTTTAGTGCGCACCACTACGTTGGCAAGACAACTACAGTAAAGAAGGTTGTTTAACGCGAGAAGCTCAGCGACGTTAGGATTTTGAAAGTTGTGTAGTGTCCACCAGGCTTTAGAAGTGTGTGTGTAGAGAAATCAATGTTCTTGAAATTGACCTTGACTGAGTCTGCCCTGTACCGATGCTGGTCTGAGTGTGTGTGTGTGTGTGTGTGTTACTACTGGCCTCGCCTGAGGCCCTGTGCCTGACCTGAGTGGCTGCTGGTCCGACTGTCCAGCTCCTCGCTGGTGGACAGGGGGCTGTCCACCCTCATCTCCATGGCAGCAGCGGAGGCAGCATAAGCTGTGGCTGCAGCCGCGGCAGCCCTCTTAGCCTTCCTCCTCTCTTTGGCCTGGGAGCACTCGTCTTCGTCGCTGTCGCTACCGCTCATATCGTCAAAGCCAAAATACTTGATCTTGTAGTTGGAGCTGCCGGATGCCACAGGGTCGGCACTGGCTTCCTCCTGGGTGGCACCACGGCCCGCTTCGTTTTCCTCAAAGCCAAAGAAGTCCAACTTGGTGTCTTTCTTGGTCTTGCTCTGTGTGGGTCTGAACCTGGTAGAGAGAAGCAGAGAAAGAAGTTAGAACAACCTACACATATCCAATGTCTGAGCAGGTGCGAGATATTGAAGGATGCATGTTTATCAGGAAAATAGAAAAATCCAAACACACATTTGAGAGCATAGCCTATACTGCAGTGTGCAGATTATTCCCACAGGGGGAGAGAAACATACCTCATTGTTATGACTCAAAGGGAGCAGAAATAGCCCAAACATCACAATCTAACAACAACAGTGATTATCCCAGTCTAGCGGTAAGTAGGTAGGTAGCAGTAGGTCACCTGGTGGGTTTAGCTGGTGCTGGTTCGGTCTTCTTCCTCAGGCGGCCAGTCTCTCCCTGGTCTGTCAGGGGGGCAGCCACGGCGGCAGCGGGGGTGTATTCCTCCATGACCCTGTCCTGAATGGTGACGTTAAACACCGACAAGCAGGACGGGTGAAGCACTGTGAAATCTCTCGTCCGCCCACGGCCCGCCGGCTTGCTGCTGTTCTCTGTATTGTTGGTCTCGAGAGGGCCAGATCCGGGCCCACTACTGAAGGCTGTACTGGTGCTAGTACTACTGGTACTGTCAGAGTCCCCGGCCTGCTTGCCTTTGTTGGGCCGGCGGTATGTCCGGCAGTGGGTGCTGACCCTGAGCAGAGACTGGGAGTAGTCCTGGGACTCAGAGGGCTCGATCGGGATCTCGAAGTCCCCCAGGCCCACAACGTCACTGGGAGTGGGCTCTGTGGAGGTCTTGTCCTGCCTGGCCAGACTGAGACCATAGCCCCACTCACCACTCCACATTGACGAAGGGGGGCTTCTGGGGGGCTCTGGGGTGGGGGAGGTGGGCCTCAGACCCATCACTGCGTCCCAGTTGTCGTAAGAGTCCTTGGCCTCGCTCTTTAGGGTGGTGGTCTGCGCAATAGGCTTCTTGTCACTTTCCGAGGCGTTGCAGTACCATGAATAGCTGTGTTTTTCCACAGTAGCACCCTCGCTGGACCAGCAGGGTTGGCTTGGCTTGGCTGGGGGGGAAAGGCAATCTATTAACACAGTGTATTAGCACCACATTTTAAAAGTGCAATATGCCGAAATCGCTCCGGCATTTCCTGGTTACTAAAATTCTAATAATAAGACTAATTTCAGTTTGTGACACAAAACAAGTGTTTAGAACCATTGTACCATCTAAAACGCTGTGAAATATATATTTGTATTATTTAAAAATAAATATAATTCAGATGTTTGAAGGTGCCGTACAAAAACGAAAGTAAATGAAGCAAAAACTAAACATAAGAGAAGAATAAAAATAGCACACATACAGTGCATTCAGAAAGTATTCAGACCCCTAGACTTTTTCCACATTTTGGACCCTTTGTTGACCCTCTGTAATTTGTTGAAGCACATGTGGCAGCGATTACAGCCGAGTCTTGGGTACGACGCTACAAGCGGGAATTTCACCCATTCTTTTCGTCAGATCCTCTAAAGCTCTGTCAGGTTGGATGGGGAGCATCGCTATCCCAGTCTGCTGTCCCCACATGCTTCAAGATGGCCACCATTGTTCCTGTACCCATGAAGGCAAAGGTAACTGAACTAAATGACCATCGCCCCGTAGCACCCACTTATGTCACGAAGTGTTTTGTGAGACTAAGGATCATATCACCTCCACCTTACCTGCCACCCTAGACCCACGTCAATTTGCATATCGCCCCAATAGGTCCACAGATGATGCAATCACCATCACACTGCCCTATCTCATCTGGACAAGAGGAATACCTATCTAATAATACTGTTCATTGACAACAGCTCAGCAATCAACGTCATAGTACCATCCAAGCTCATCACTAAGCTTGAGGCCCTGGGTCTCAACCCCGCCCTGCGCAATTGGGTCCTGGACTTCCTGATGGGCCACCCCCAGGTGGTGAAGGCAGAAAACAACATCTCCACTTCGCCGATCCTCAATACTGGGGCCCGACAAGTACTCCCTGTTCACCCATGACTGTGTGGTCATGAACGCCTCCAACTCAATCATCATGTTTGCAGACGACAACAGTAGTGGGCTTGATTATCAACAACGAGACAGACTACAGGGAGGAGGTGAGGGCACTCGGAGTGTGATGTCAGGAAAACAACCTCTCACTCAACATCAACAAAACAAATTAGATGATCTTAGACTTCAGGAAACCGCAGAGGCAGCACCCCCCTATCCACATCGACAGCACAGGAGAAGGTGGAAAGTTAAGTTCCTTGGTGTACACATCACGGACAAACTGAAATGGTCCACCCACACAGGTAGTGTGGTGAAGGCGCAACATCACCTCTTCAACCTCAGGAGGCTGAAGAAATTTGGCTTGTCACCTAAAACCCTCACAAACTTCTACAGATGCACAACTGAGAGCATCCTGTTGATCTGTATCACCGCCTTGTACGGCAACTGCACCGCCCACAACCGCAAAGCTCTCCAGAGTGTGGTGCGGTGTGCACAAAGCATCATTTGGGGAAAACTACCTGCCCTCCATGACACCGACAGCACCCGATGTCACAGGAAGGCCAAAAAGATCATCAGGGAAAATAACCACCCAAGCCACCATCTGTTCACCCCACCAGAAGGAGAAGTCTGTACATGTGCATCAAAGTTGGGACACGGAGACTGAAAAACAGCGTCTATCTCAAGGCCATCTGACTGTTACACAGCCACTAACACAGAGCGGCTGCTGTCTTCATACAGACTTGAAATCATTGGCCACTTTAAAAAATGGATCACTTGTCACTTTCATAATGCCACTTTAATAATGTTTACATATCCTACATTACTCATATGTATATATTGTACTTTGTACCATCTAATACATCTTGCCTATGTTGCTCGGTCATCGCTCATCCATTTATTTACATATTTTTATTTATCCGTTATTTTACCAGGTAAGTTGACTGAGAATACGTTCTCATTTGCAGCAACGACCTGGGGAATAGTTACAGGGGAGAGGAGGGGGATGAATGAGCCAACTGTAAACTGGGGATTATTAGGTGACTGATGGTTTGAGGGCCAGATTGGGAATTTATATATGTACACATACTTACTCCACCCCTTTACTTAGATTTGTGTGTATTAGGTAGTTGTTGTGGAATTGTTAGATTACTTGTTAACTTCTTCGATATAGGAGGCGCTCTTTTAATTTTTGGATAAAAAAACGTTCCCGATTTAAACAAGATATTTTGTCACGAAAAGATGCTCGACTATGCATATAATTGACAGCTTTGGAAAGAAAACACTCGACGTATTATCTGTGAGTGCCACAGAACTGATGCTACAGGCGAAAACAAGATGAAATTTCAAACAGGAAATGCCCCAGATTTTGAAAGCTCTGTGTTCCAATGTCTCCTTATATGGCTGTGAATGCGCCAGGAATGAGCCTACACTTTCTGTCGTTTCCCCAAGGTGTCTGCAGCATTGTGACGTATTTGTAGGCATATCATTGGAAGATTGACCATAAGAGACTACATTTACCAGGTGCCCGCTTGGTGTCCTCCGTCGAAATTATTGCGTAATCTCCAGCTGCGTGCATTTTTCCATTTGCTTCAGAGGAGAAACCCAACTGCCACGAATAGATATGTGAAAAACACCTTGAGGGTTGATTCTAAACAACATTTGCCATGTTTGTCGATATTATGGAGTTAATTTGGAAAAAAGTTTGGCATTGTAATGACTGAATTTTCGTTTTTTTCTTAGCCAAACGTGATGAACAAAACGGAGCGATTTCTCCTACACAAATAATCTTTTTGGAAAAACTGAACATTTGCTATCTAACAGAGTCTCCTCATTGAAAACATCCGAAGTTCTTCAAAGGTAAATGATTTTATTTGAATGCTTTTCTTGTTTTTGTGAAAACGTTGCCTGCTGAATGCTAGGCTTAATGCTATGCTAGCTATCAATACTCTTACACAAATGCTTGTGTAGCTATGGTTGAAAAGCATATTTTGAAAATCTGGGATGACAGTGTTGTTAACAAAAGGCTAAGCTTGTGAGTGAATATATTTCTTTCATTTCATTTGCGATTTTCATGAATAGTTAACGTTGCGTTATGGTAATGAGCTTGAGGCTATGATTACGCTCCCGGATACGGGATTGCTCGACGCAAGAAGTTAAATATTACTACACTGTCGGAACTAGAAGCACAAGCATTTTGCTAAACTCACAATAACATCTGCTAACCATGTGCATGTGACCAATAGAATGTGATTTTATTGGATGTGGGTGCCTTTTGGCAAACTCCAAGCAGGGCTGTCATGTGCCTTTTACTAAGGAGTGGCTTCTGTCTGGCCACTCTACCATAAAGGCCTGGTTGGTGGAATGCTGCACAGATGGTTGTCCTTCTGGAAGGTCCTTGCATCTCCACAGAGAAACTCTGGAGCTCTGTCAGAGTGACCATCGGGTTCTTGGTCACCTCCCCGACCAAGGCCCTTCCCTTCTCCACCGATTGCTCAGTTTGGCCAGGCAGCCAGCTTAAGGTAAAGTCTTGGTGGTTCAAAACTTCTTCCATTTAAAAAATGGAGGCCACTGTGTATTTGGGGACCTTCAATGCTGCAGAAAGGTTTTGGTACCCTCCTCAGATCAGTGCCTTGACACAATCCTGTCTCGGAGCTCTACACACAATTCCTTCGACCTCATGACTTGGTTTTTGCTCTGACATGCACTGTCAACTGTGGGACCTTATATAACCAGGCGTGCCTTTCCAAAGCATGTCCAATCTATTGAATTTACCACAGGTGAACTTCAATCAAGTTGTAGAAACATCAAGGATGATCAATGGAAACAGGATGCAACTGAGCTCAATTACGAGTCTCTGAATAGTTATGTAAATAAGGTATGTTTTTTTTATACATTCAGAAAAAGGTCTAAAAACCTGTTTTTGCGTAATCATTATGGGTTATTGTGTGTAGATTGATAAGAAAATTATTTCATCCATTTGAGAATACGGCTGTAACAAAATGAGAATACTTTCCTAATGCACTGTAGAACAGATCTACTGCTTTTTAAACTTGCTACCAATGAGAATGACCGATCGAAAACTCACATTTTTTTTATGTGAATTTGGTCAAGTTGCCCAAAAGTTACATATTGCTGTTTCAAGCATTAAGCAGTTAATGTCTCTGACGGTTGTAGCATACAGCAGATAAATTCAAGCCATCTTGACGCCTGCCACACTTCGACATGGGTGCCATTATTACATTGGAAGGTGGTTTCAACCATGTATGAGAGAGTGTTAACTAAGTGCTAGGGCTGTGAGAGGACCAGCACACCCCGGTAAAGCTTTTGGCGCTGAAAAAATGCTGAGTCAGAAAATGTCTCCAACTCTGTTGGTCTAAGTCACCACAACATCAGGAGACTGGGTTAGCCTACACGTGATGACAGTGTGGACATGGACTACACTGGCTCTTGTAATTATTTACGTGCATTTTAAAACCTACTGGGTGGGACAATAATAGCTTGCTAAACAACTATACTGGCAGTTGAGTTCCAATAGGTTGCTACATACCACTTGCATTCAGATTCTGGTATATACCCCTCCCTAAGGAATGTTTAGGCTCGCTAGGCTATATGACTAGGGTAATAGTGCACAGAATATACCTTAGGACTAGGTTCCCCAACTGGCGGCCCGCGGCTGAATCTGGCTGATGATCCTTGCCTTAGTCTCCTCCCTAGGATCATTTTTGACAAGTTCCAAACTAATCCTTCCAAGGCTCGGAATCCCAAAATCAGTCACAGAAGATAGACGGTTCATCACTGACAAGAGCTGACACCTCAGTCCAAAATGTCCATAGAATTCAAAGTTCTTCAACCAAGGGAATTGAAGAGATTCATTCTCCTGCACTTCTGTATACTTTTTAGCCAGTAGTTCTGAAAGTAGCACCCACGAGGCAAAGGTAGTCCTCAAAAATTGCGTACGACATTACATATGTGCACCACACGCAAACAAAATTGAAAAGCTGTCTAACAAAAGAGATACTTTGGCAATGAGGCCATATATCTACTTCCCCAGATTCAGATGAAAATGTGGATACCACAGTGTCCAATATGAAGAAAGTTAGAGGTAGTTTCACGAGCCAATGCTAACTAGTGTTAATACAATTAATTCCAGCCATTGCGCTAATGCTAGTTAGCAATTGCGCTAGTTAGCAACTTCTTAGTCCTAGCGCAATTATCCACGAGTTAATCTGACTCTGGGGAAGTAGATAAATGGCATTGCCAAAATCCCAAGTACCCCTTTAACTGAGCTTGGCATATCAATGAGAAATATCCTATCACAAGAAAGATAGTAAGTAGACATCCTACATCTACATTTTACTTCAAAATAACTTGGGTTTTGTCATTAATTCAGGGTGGTGTGGTTTTTGCTGAGCATGCCAAGACATTTGATGAACAGGTTGTTTTGAATTACCCTTCTAAATATTTTTTTAATGGGAATGTTTTATTTTTAGAATCTTTTGCACAAAAAAAAATAATCGGACTGTGAAAATGCCTGATTAGATTTCAATCAGAGCCGTAACAGGCCTGGTTTATTATGCAGTTGGTACTTGAGGGATCGCTGTCTGGACACACTCTGAATGCAAAGACAATCACGCCATTGTCGCGAAAGACTGAGCACCTCGGAGTTAAAAAGTTTTCTAGATCCAACTAAGCTTTTCAATAATTAGCCACGTAAAAAAAGGGCCGGAATGCTTTGCTTGATGAATCCTTAAACGAGGTTCAATAAGTATTAACATCAGTCTGACCGCAAGTCCCAGCTGTGAAAAGTTTCCTTTAACCCCTCTGCTCATATTGATTTCTCCGCAAGACAAACAAGTAGAGAGTTTCTATGGGTGGACAAGTGAACACTGGGCCTTGGAGGATATCCTGGGTTTGTGTAGGAATGTGGCAGTGCTGTTGCTAAATGTGCCAATGAGTAATACTTTCAGTTCAGTTTTCAGACTGACAGAACTTTTACTCATCATGTGACTAGCGCTAACTTGCATGACAAAGGATATGCTTGTGGCTATTGTTCCATACCTGAGCCTGCAACTTCAATGCCTACAGAAATGTGTCAAACAAGCCCATTCTCTAAGTGACTCAAAGCCTAGACAACTTCCAGGGCCACTGATTTGAATGACAGAGTCACAGAGGGCATACAGCCATATGGAGGAGTGACAAATGATGTGATAGTGTTTTTGCAGTGGACAAGGGCACACAACAGCAGGCAGCATTGCATTGAAACGGGACCGTAACTAGAGCAATAAGTTGCTGCCTCTGGCAGTAAATAACATTCAGCGTGTCTGCTTAGCAATGCGGAATACAATCAGAACCACCTGCCATAGAGGAGATGGCCTCCTAAAACGAGGCTGTACCCGTCAAGTGGACCGGTTTCGTATTAGAGAAGAGCATCAACATAATGCAGACTGTAAATTTTGATGGGTTTGCTTCTCCCCAGCGAGTGCTTTGGGTGTAATCCACAAGAGCCACCTGCTAGGCTGACAGTTGGTGCCCATTATTCCAGTCCAGAGGGTAAGCTAAACTCACTCCTGGCAGCCTGTTGAAGCCTGCTCCAAAAACACACTGCCAGATTAGATGTTTTTCTGTTCCAAGATTTGGGCTATCAAAGTTTTCCCAAAGTCAAAAGCTTACAACGATGATTGTAAAGAGTTAAATTGCTGTTCAATTTAAATGAGTACTTGTCTGAATCCTAAGGTCAGCTACCAATCTGCTGTCTAAATCAAATGGCTGGATGACTTCATATGGTCCGAAATTAACAAGACGAATTGCAAGTGCATCCTAACTTAATTTAGCATTTTCCTTTTGTAGACTCACTAGCACAACTAATTTATTCTTTACAAATATTTTACTATATTGGATTACTAATATTGGATCACTAAAGACCATCAAAATATTTGGTACTCAGTCCTATAACTACCTTAAAAATAAA
This sequence comes from Oncorhynchus kisutch, assembly GCF_002021735.2. NCBI lineage: Eukaryota > Metazoa > Chordata > Actinopteri > Salmoniformes > Salmonidae > Oncorhynchus > Oncorhynchus kisutch. The sequence goes on from NC_034193.2 coordinate 15,903,871, forward strand.
TGTGCTTGAAATCAATGACAGGAAATAACCGTTTCAATAATTATAACCGAAGTTGGCTGACACGGCACACAACATTTGATCTTAACAAATGGATCCGCCACATCGCAAGCAATTTATCGCTTACACCCCCTGGAAGCAAAGGTCTTCTGGCCCAAGATTTGATTCTACATTGGATTAGTAGTCCTACTTTGCAACACGAGGCTCCTCCTACCTGTTGTGGTGGTGGTGTTGAAGAACCTGGCTGTGTCCTCTGTGACCCTCAATTGGCTTCTGTCACTACCCATGCTAGAGGTAGCTTTACTGGGAACAAGGCTGCTCTGCTGGCTGCTCCTGGACTCCAGGCAAAAGCCTGGCCTCCCTGCCTGAGGCGGCTCTGCTGATGCCGGCTTGGCTGGGGAGGCCTTGGCGTGTGGGAAGCGAGAGGTGACCGTCTTGGACTCATCATCGCTGTCAAAGCCAAAGGGGTCCTCAGAGATCTCATCTGAGAGTTTGGGCCTCTTGGGCTGCTCTGCCACCTCACTCCAATGGCCCGGGCGCTTGGAGCTCACCTTGGCCTTGTATGTCGTCTCGCCCCATTTGGTGCTGAGCGTTGCTCTCTTGTTGGACAGGACCTCATCAAACTTGGATGATGATGATCCATCGCCGCCCTTACGGCTGTAGGTTTTACCAAATCTCGATGTCATTGTGGCATCTGTTTCATATTCTCTGGGACGGACACAAAATATAAAATGCATTAGTTGCCGTCATCATAGGCCATTTCTCATCAACGCAATAACAATATTGTGGTTGAAATGTACTTTTACTGTAATGGAGGGCTAGAAGGGAGCACTCTTTCCTCTTGTCTAAAACAAATATCCTCGTGCTCCAAGGCAGTGATTGGGGACATTGCCCTGTGTAGGGTGTCCTCTTTCAGACGGGACGTTAAACAGGTGTCCTGCCTGTGGTCACTAAAGTGCCCATGGCACTTATGGTAAGAGTAGGGGTGTTAACACCAGTGTCCTGGCTAAATTCCCAATCTGTCCACCTAATCATCCCCAGCTTCCAATTGTCTCATTCATCTTCAAATGGGCATAGAATACAACCTTTGTGTCAACTAAGGACCCCTTACACTTCATGTCCTTGTGTTGAGACAGCCTGCGGGACCAACAATTGTGTGAATAATAACACACAGCTTTAACTAGGGAATCAAATGTTTCCAAGTGAGGCATGCTGCATTTTTTAGTTTAAATATGTAGTTGTGCAGTAAAGGTTAGGGAACCCTTGCGTTAGTGGGATCTTTATTATCAGCTTGAGTAAACAGACTACTGCCGCGTTAGCATACTAACCGGAACTAGAAAACTCGGAAATGTCCGACTTTCTGAATCGTTGAACGCAGCACGTGTATGACTACAACCAGTTAACAAGTCGCAGTTTCCTCGTTCCGATTAGCACTTTAATGCAGCATCAACTGCTCTGGATGTGGCTAACGCAATGTGTGTACAACTAGCTAACGTTAGCAACAATACACCACAATTAGCTTAGCCACTATACAGTTAGCTAGCTAAATCAATCAGCTAACGTTATTGAAGAAAATATAGGGTGTCTAGCAGCAGTACATAGAAGCCAAGTTAACGTTATCTAACTAGCCTCGATAATATCATGATATTGACCTAGGGAGTTGTAGTATTAATTTAGTTTTGATACCAAAACAGACCCATATGGCGAGCTAGCTAGTTGCGACGTTAGCTAGTTAACCAACTTAGCCATTAACGTCGTGTGATAGTGCGCTGGCTAGCTACCGTTAGCTAAATAACGCCATCTGCAAAAAGTTAAACGTCCTGTGCGTTGTTCATTAATATAATAATAATTTAGTCATCACATTATCGTTGTGGCTAGAAAGTGAGGAAAAAAAACAATTTAGCTAGCTAAGTATAGTAACGAAATAGCTACTTGGCTAGTTAGCTATCAGGTTAGTATCAACAGACGAAACATGATTGACGAACATCCACTTTTCACATTGATTTGAAGGTTTAAAGTAGTTTGAAAATCCCTGTATATTTCATAAAACGTAAGTGAATACAACCATACAACAGCCTCACTTACTAGGTGCGCGAAAAGACCGAACCACTCAACAACACTCCGAAGGCGTCCGCTTCCCGCAGCAGATTGGGCCTCCTTTACAATATAAACAAGGCTAAATTGCCTGTAGTAATGAAAGCTAGAGGACAGTCAACAACTACACAAAGTCCTGTGTTTTTTGTGTAACAAAGTTATTTTGATAATGTTGGTTTTACGTCTGATATATTCCCTTTTTGAAGCTAACTCAAACTCAATTGTCTCCTCTTGTGTTACACCGATGGCTTGCATTCGGGTTCCCCCTCCCTTTCGCTTCCAACCCCACTGTCACCTAGCCGCTAGTACACTGTGGTCCAATCAGGAAGCTACATATTTGGATGTGACAGTGAACTAGCGCTGCGAAGCAGTATTCTTCGTTGTGATTGGTTCAAAAGCCGACAAGACCAAACACCTTCGCATTTCATTGGACTGTTGGTGAGAGGCGTCCTCTTTGGGGGGTGTCGAAGCCGTTCATATATCGCTCATTCAGTGGTTGAAGCTGCTGGAATGTAAATAAATGTGCAAACTGAAGGCAAATTGTGTGCTTAAATGAATAATAAATCAATCAATAAAATTGCTTTTATATTGTACATTTGACTAGGTGCTGGCCAATATCCCAAAGGAACAATTAGCCAAGAAAAACAAAAGTTGAAGACCCTATCAATTGCCAAAATTGGCCCAAACTCAACATGCAACAATTTCATTGATTCTACCGAGTTAAAGTTCATTAGAGGAAATCAGTAAATTGAAATAAATAAATTAGGCCCAAATCTATGGATTTCACATGACTGGGAATACAGTCTGGATGCAGTTTATCACAGTGCCATCCGCTTTCTTACTAAAGCACCTTATACCACCCATCACTGCGACCTGTATGCTTTAGTCGGCTGGCCATCGCTACATATTCGTCGCCAGACCCACTGGCTCCAGGTTATCTACAAGTCCATGCTAGGTAAAGCTCCGCCTTATCTCAGTTCACTGGTCACGATGGCAACACCCACCCATAGCACGCGCTCCAGCAGGTGTATCTCACTGATCATCCCTAAAGCCAACACCTCCTTTGGCCACCTTTCCTTCCAGTTCTCTGCTGCCTGTGACTGGAATGAATTGCGAAAATCGTTGAAGTTGGAGGCTTTTATCTCCCTCACCAACTTTAAACATCTGCTATCTGAGCAGCTAACAGATCGCTGCAGCTGTACATAGTCCATCGGTAAATAGCCCACCCAATTTACCTACCTCATCCCCATACTGTTTTTATTTATTTAGTGTTAATCTGCTAAATTGTAATTATTCGCCTACCTCCTCATGCCTTTTGCACACAATGTATATAGACTCTTTAAAAATAAATACAAATCTGTGTTATTGACCTATTGTTTACTCCATGTGTAACTCTGTGTTGCTGTCTGTTCACACTGCTATGCTTTATCTTGGCCAGGTTGCAGTTGTAAATGAGAACTTGTTCTCAACTAGCCTACCTGGTTAAGTAAAGGTGAAATAAAAAATGTAAAAAAATAAACAGATATACCTCAGTTGGTCACAGATACCTTAAAAAAAATGGCCTCACTATGGGCCTCAGAATCTCATCATGGTATTTTTGTGCATTCAAATTGCCACCGACAAAATGCAATTGTGTTCATTGTCCATAGCTAATGCCTGCCCATACCATAACCCCACCACCATCATGGGGCACTCTGTTCAAAATGTTGACATCCGCAAACTGCTCACCCACACAACGCCATACATGTGGTCTGCAGTTGTGAGGCTGGTTTGGACATACTGCCAAATTCTCTAATACAACATGGTAGAGAAATTAACATTCAATTCTCTGACAACAGCTCTGGTGTTGAGATATCTGTAAGTGCTGTTATTGTAAAGTGTAAACGTCTAGGAGCAACAACAGCTCAGCCGCGAAGTGGTAGGCCACACAAGCTCACAGAACGAAATGACAGTGTGCTTCTACATCTGCATTGCTTGCTGTTTGGGGTTTTAGGCTGGGTTTCTGTATAGCACTTTGTGACATCGGCTGATGTAAAAATGGCTTTATAAATCTGTGGCATTGTGTTGTGTGACAAAACTGCTAATTTTCGAGTGCCTTTTATTGGCCCCAGCACAAGATGCACCTATGTAATGATCATGCTGTTTATTCAGCTTCTTGATATGTCACACCTGTCAGGTGGATGGATTCTCTTGGCAAAGGACAAAAGCTCACAAACAGGGATGTAAATGTACATTTGTGCACAAAATTTGACAGAAAATATATTTTTGTGCAAATTAAAAATGTCTGGAATCTTTTATTTCAGCTCACGTTTACATGTTGCGTTTGTATTTTTGCTCAGTGTAAAATGAAAGGCACTGGGATTGTTTGAGTGGTAAGGTGAAAGAAAACGGCTGTAGATGAAAGTAGGGGGAGGTGCATCTGCGACAGGCGAAAGTTGGACACTAATGTCGTTTTCCAACAGCAAGGCTTTGGTCAACATGGCAATATTGCCATTGTTCTTACAAGCTGTTCTTTATAATGTCTAATTAAAAATGTCTCTAACCTGCATATCACACACTCATGAACTGAAATCATATGTGTGTTCATTGTACAATCAACTCCTGGGAGAGAGACTCAAATATTACATTCATTTGTATATAGGCTTTTAACTGTATGAATTACGTAGGTTCCTGTTTCAGTCATGTCTTTGTGTACATTCGATTGGGTCAAACAAAAACTCCCTAACAACTGATTAACAATAGAGCCTCCGACAATGCAAGCAAGGCTGCAGGCGGAAGTTGGTGAAGAGCAACTGCAGAAACTTGGAGTCGACTGCAGTCAAAACTTGATGATCTTTGATCACATCATTTCTGTAAAGTTCATGCAGTCGTCATGCGAGTCAGACAATTTTTATCCCCATAATGCAACGTTGAAAGGCGGTGACCATCTTGAATAAGGTGATATGGACGAATGTGCTCAAAATAGGGAAGACCATAGCCCAAGACCCCTAGAGGGCGGCGTTCTTCCTGATGTGGTATACAGCCCCACAGTGGAGATGTCATAATACGCATAAAACCTAGCAGTCAAACAGGGAAATAGTTCCAATTGTTTTTCCACCGTTCATTTTTCCTATAGGGGATTTATGAAAGACTTAAAATAAGGGCTGTGTTTCTGTAGGCTTACCCTGGCGTGATGTGTTGATAACCATTTTTACTTTCACCTCCAAAACACATAAATTCCCCTTACCTCAACGTTTTGTCATGCTGACATGAATTGACTAGGTGGATGAGTTCTTTCAAATAATTCACAAATGTTAAAGCTTAGAAATTCTACACAGCACCACTTATGATTGGGAATAATTAGCACTGTGACAACCAACCCTAAAGACAACCAAGCTGGTCCCCCCTAGCCTGAGCATCTGCTAGTGTGCACTATGGATCCTCACTATCATCTGGTATTCATCTGGGATTAATGCGCTCCCGGCGACCAGTTCATACATAAAAGCGCCCTCCATTCAGGCTGCAAAGGCACTGATTTCCTCCTTAACACAATTTCAATCCGATGGCTTGTCGGTGGAAAATAAATTGGGGAAATATGCATACTGTCTTAATAGAACACAATTTTCCACCACCATTTTGGGATTTTCTGACAATTTACAGATGTTGCACACCGCATGAGTCTGTTGTTTACCCCCTGTTGTTTACCCCCCACCATCAGGAAGTAGCATTAGCCCCCCTAGCACGGTGGTGGAAAATAGTGTTTTATTAAGACAGTACGCATATTTTCCACTTTTATTTTCCACTGACAAGCCATTAAATCGAGTTAACAAACCGACGCCTTCGCAGCCTTCCTTATTCTTCTTCTATGAGGTTTAACGGAGGTTAGCATCCAATTTGTTGCATTACCGCCACCTACAAGACTGGAGTACAACTCCCTTATACTTTGCTTGAAAAGACATCTAACATCTAACACTACACTTAAAATGAATATAAAATGAAATTAACAAAACAAATGAACACTACTCCACTAATTAAATGTATGTATTCCTACCTCATGCCATCATCCTGAAAGGATGGGGCATCACCACTTAACACACCCTGTAACTCTTCTGATGTCAAGTCTCCCACACCCAAATGCCTCTCTGCAGCTTCCACCACAACCTCAATTTTCTGGGACTTTCGTTCCATCCCTGCAGTACAGTTGATAACCATTGCTATAAATGCTAAAAATCCAATCTTACTGAAACTTATATAACTTTTTGGCCTATCCCTCTACACTGGGATATCTCTACTACTCTCACCACTCTTCCCCCTTAACCCATCGTCCTCTACTTTCCTCACTGCCTCAGCATATGACAACTTCTGCACTACACAACCTGCCTCTCTCACACGGGACATTTCTGATCCCCACCTCCATGGGCACCCCTACAATTAACACATTCCACTACTTTCCCAAATACTACACATTCCTTTGTCTCATGCCCTTCTGCACACTTTTCACACCTTAGACCCCTACATGACACCTGTCATGTATTCAGCACATTCGCTAGTACAGGATAACATATAACCAAACTTCACTTTGTCGGGCAAAGACTCTTCAAAACTCAAAAGAACAGACAATGACTCTTCTGTTTCCCTACTCTCGCCACCCTGTCTGCCTCACATCAAACGACGAGCACCACATACACAGGGAATCTTTCCCCTCAGCTGGTCAACTTTTACATTTACTACTACCCCAGTTATCACTCCTTCCATTGGTGCCCTTTTCTTGAGAGCAAAACAATTAACTTTTCTTGCCCCCGTTTGTTTTACTTCGAGCGCCTTCTCCCTCTGACCAACAGAAACACAAACAATTATCACTAGACCACTTCTGGTTACCCTCACCGATTCCACATTACCCAATTATTTTTTCACCCACCGTGAAACCACAAATGGATCAGCCAAAAGGCAAGAGTCCACTTTTTCCATAAACTTCACTCCTACTGTCACAGACTCATCTTTTTCCTGACACTCTGTGCATACCTCAGTCTCCGATAACTTCACCACACCTACCACTTCCGATACTTCACCCTCATTCACTTTGTCACGTCTTCTACCGAAGTTGGTCCCTCTCCTTGTTCAGGCGGTGTTATCTGACGTAATCCGGTCTTCTAGGCATCACCGATCCATTTTTCATGTTCCATTTGTTTTGTCTTGTTTTCACACACACCTGATTTCAATTCCCTAATTACATGTTGTATATTTTCCCTCTGTTTCCCCCATGTCCTTGTCAGGAATTGTTTATTGTAAGTACTTGTGCGCTACGGGTTTTGTACCCATGTGTTTGTTGTTTTGTATGCTGTTCACCAAGTTCTGCTCTCCTGCGTTTGACTTCACTGCCACCAGTTACGCACCCCTTACAGAATTCCCGACCACTTATGGAGTCAGCAGGAACAGATGCCCCTGGTATAGGGGTCGAGGAGCGCATCCAGGAGTAAGCGAAAGTAATCCACCATCTCGGCGCCATCATGGATCAAGTAATCCAGACCCTGGACCGTTGGGAGAGACAGGGAGGTCCTCCAGCGCCTTCAACAACGCAACCCGAACCTCCACTACTCACTCCCCCTGCAACCGGTCCCAGTGGGATACGTCTTGCCCTTCCCGGGGAGTATGGTGGGACGGCAGCACGGTGCCAGGGTTTCCTGTTACAGCTGGACCTATACCTGGGCACCGTTTACCCGGCTCCCTTGGAAAGGGAGAGGGTGACGGCCCTCATCTCATGCCACTCAGGGAGAGCTCTGGAGTGGGCCAAAGCCGTGTGGGGGAGAAGGAGATGTGGCGTTGGAGGACTTCACAGAGTTCACCTGTCTTCGACCACCCGCCCGAGGGTAGAGAGGCGGTGAGCGCCTCTTCCAGCTGAGGCAGGAGACGAGGAGCGCCCAGGAGTTTGCCCTGGAGTATAGGACCCCTGGCTGCAGATGCGGGATGGATGACAGGGCCCTGATCGACCACTACCATTGCAGTCTGCACGAGGACGTCCGTCGGGAGATGGCCTGCAGAGACACCACCCTCACGTTGGATCAGCTGGTGGACCTGTCCATCCGGCTGGACAACCTGCTGGCTACCTACGGACGTTAAGATCGGGGTCTGGTGGTTCCATCCACTCGCACCCCCTCTCCTGAACCTATGGAGCTGGGAGGGGCGGTGCGTAGGGAGACCGGAGGGGGTTCCAGTTCGTGCACCATCTGTGGCTGCAGAGGGCACACTGCCGGTCGGTGCCAGGTTGGTCCCTCTGGGAGTCGAGGCAGCAGGCAGGGCACTCTGGCGTTACCCCAGGTGAGTCTGCACCACTCCTGTCCAGAGTCCTCTGTTGTCCAACTGTTTGTACCTGTTTGTTTTCCTGATTTTTATTTATTTATTTATTTTCCCCGGATTCCCAGCATAAGGCGCTCGTCGATTCAGGCGCAACTGGGAATTTTATTGTCAGAGCGCTCACTCTTTTTTCCCCTTTTTTTTAGGGGGTGGATCAGCTTAATATGTGGAAATCATTTTGCTTCCAATGTAATTGTCTGCATCATTTCCAATCCCCCATTTTTTGGGAAATATATTTTTCCATACACGCACGCATACATGTACATATACAGTGGGGAGAACAAGTATTTGATACACTGCCGATTTTGCAGGTTTTCCTACTTACAAAGCATGTAGTACACTTCAGCATAGGTACACTTCAACTGTGAGAGACGGAATCTAAAACAAAATTCCAGAAAATCACATTGCATGATTTTTAAGTCATTAATTTGCATTTTATTGCATGACATAAGTATTTGATCACCTACCAACCAGTAAGAATTCCGGCTCTCACAGACCTGTTAGTTTTTCTTTAAGAAGTCCTCCTGTTCTCCATTCATTACCTGTATTAACTGCACGTGTTTGAACTCGTTACCTATATAAAAGACACCTGTCCACACACTCAATCAAATAGACTCCAACCTCTCCACAATGGCCAAGACCAGAGAGCTGTGTAAGGACATCAGGGATAAAATTGTAGACCTGCACAAGGCTGGGATGGGCTACAGGACAATAGGCAAGCAGCTTGGTGAGAAGGCAACAACTGTTGGCGCAATTATTAGAAAATGGAAGAAGTTCAAGATGACGGTCAATCACCCTCGGCCTGGGGCTCCATGCAAGATATTACCTTGTGGGGCATCAATGATCATGAGGAAGGTGAGGGATCAGCCCAGAACTACACGGCAGGACCTGGTCAATGACCTGAAGTGAGCTGGGACCACAGTCTCAAAGAAAACCATTAGTAACACACTATGCCGTCATGGATTAAAATCCTGCAGCACACGCAAGGTCCCCCTGCTCAAGCCAGCGCATGTCCAGGCCCGTCTGAAGTTTGCCAATGACCATCTGGATGATCCAGAGGAGGAATGGGAGAAGGTCATGTGGTCTGATGAGACTCCACTCGCCGTGTCTGGAGAAAGAAGAAGGATGAGTACAACCCCAAGAACACCATCCCAACCGTGAAGCATGGAGGTGGAAACATCATTCTTTGGGGAGGCTTTTCTGCAAAGGGGACAGGACGACTGCACCGTATTGAAGGGAGGATGGATGGGGCCATGTATTGTGAGATCTTGGCCAACAACCTCCTTCCCTCAGTAAGAGCATTGAAGATGGGTCGTGGCTGGGTCTTCCAGCATGACAACGACCCAAAACACATGATCTCTGTAATTGCAAACAAGGTTTCTGTACCAAATATTAAGTTCTGCTTTTCTGATGTAACAAATACTTATGTCATGCAATAAAATGCTAATTCATTTCATAAAAATCATACAATGTGATTTTCTGGATTTTTGTTTTAGATTCCGTCTCTCACAGTTGAAGTGTACCTATGATAAAAATTACAGATCTCTACATGCATTGTAAGTAGGAAACACTGCTGATTTTGCAGGTTATCAAATACTTATTCTCCCCACTGTATATACTGTACATACACATACCTATATAGACATACAAACTTTTAAAAAAGAGTATACCTTTATTATTATTTCTCGCAAACCCTACTGCCGATCCCCCAATTGGAGTAAACTAATAAACACTTCTGCTTTTACCTTCAATCCATACATCTTATACACACTCTACAGACACAGTCTACTTTACAATAGTTCTCTCTTGTTTGTTCTTAGTCCTTCCTCTATTTCTGATGTCCATCCAGTTTGATTTCTATTTGTAACTGTGCTATTTCACAAAAGTTCTGAACCTATAGACATTTTACAGATCCCGTATGTTTTACATTGTTTATCTTGTTATTAGTCCCACCCTTCAGCTCCATTCAACCCCTCCCATCTCTCTCTCAACATCATCCATTTCGGATTTCTATTTGCCATATATTTTTCAACTGTGCTGAGATGATTCACAAAATTATTTAAATTTCCTATTCTCATAGCTTCTACAGATTATTTTTAATTTACAAACATTTTTGCTAAAATAATGATTATATTATTGATTGATTATGACTTTTCAAATCACCCAGTATTGCTATCTGTAACGTTAGTGCTAGGCAAATGTTGCAATTCTTCAGCCATTCCTGGACCTGTGACCAAAAACAAGCTACATATGGACAATACCAAAATAAATGATCTAATGACTCTGCCTCCTCACAGCAGAATCTGCAGAGCTGGGAAGATTGTATCCCCCATACTGTATATACTGTATATTCTATTAGTTGCAAGAATTTTGTATAGTAATTTAAATTGAAAAATTCGAAGTTGTGAATCCGGCGTTGTTGTGAGTATCAATTCATAAACCATGTGCCATGGAATGGGTACATCGCAAATCTCTTCCCAACTATTTTGCAATTTATATGGCACAGCTGTCAGTTTTTTGGTCCTTAAATGAAATTGGTACATGTTTTTATTTATCATACTTTTCTTTAACCATTTATGTTCTTTAATAAAGTTCCTTACTTTTTCCCCTTCTACTTGCCTCTTCCATTTTTGTGGTAATGCTGCAATTAATTGGTTGTAATTTTGGGTAGAGCAGACATGTCCATATGTCTGTGTTAGCTGCATGTGTGACATAACTCCACCAGTCCTATTTATGATATCATTCACTAAAATTATACATTTATTAAAAAATGTATTCGATAAATCGTTTTTAAAAAATCAATTAGTATGTTTGAATTTAACCACAATATTTGTTGTACTATTTGTTCCGTCCTTTCAGGTGGATTAAACTGAAATTGCAACCAACTTTCTAAGGCTTGTTTAAAAAATAAAGATATTTTGGAGATTATTTCCTTTTCAAACAACCGAAAGTGAGCAGGTGTAATCTGAATAAAGGGGAAAAGGCCCTTCTTGAACATAGGATGAGACATTCGTACCAATTGACTAGAGAACCCGTTTGGATTTAAGTATAACTTTTGTATGACTGATGCCTTTAGTGAGAGGTCTAATGCTTTAATGTTTAATCATTTCTGCCCACCGAATTCATATTCGTTATATAAATTGGCCCTTTTAATTTTATCTGGCTTGCCGTTCCAAATAAAATTGAATATTTTTTGTTCATATAATTTAAAAAGCAGGTCACTAGGTGTAGGCAAAACCATAAGCAAATGGTCAACTGTGATATAACTAAGGAGTTAATCAGGGTGATTTTTCCACAAATAGACAGATATTTCCCTTTCCATGGGAGCAAGATCTTATCGATTTTTGCTAACTTTCTATAAAAATGTATTGGAGTGAGAATTTCTTTATTTTGGGATTTGTATACCGAGTATATCCACATCTCCATCAGACCATTTAATTGGTAAACTACATGGTAATGTAAAATGTGCATTTTTTTTTGTGATCCAATACGTAATATGGTACATTTATCAAAATTTGGTTTTAATCCAGAGAGGATAGCAAAAGTATCTAGATCCTCTAAGAGGCCGTGGAGAGACTCTAATTGTAGTTTTAAAAGAAAACATGAATCATCAGCGTACAATGACACCTTCGTTTTTAAGCCACGGATTTCTAATCCCTGAATATTATTGTTTGATCTAATCTTAGCAGCTAACATTTCGATGACACCTCGGAGTGTGGTGTCAGGAAAATAACCTCACACTCAACGTCAACAAAACTAAGGAGATGATTGTGGACTTCAGGAAACAGCAGAGGGAACACCCCCCCATCCACATCGATGGAACAGTAGTGGAGAGGGTAGCAAGTTTTAAGTTCCTCGGCATACACATCACAGACAAACTGAATTGGTCCACTCACACAGACAGCATCGTGAGGAAGGCGCAGCAGCGCCTCTTCAACCTCAGGAGGCTGAAGAAATTCGGCTTGTCACCAAAAGCACTCACAAACTTCTACAGATGCACAATCGAGAGCATCCTGGCGGGCTGTATCACCGCCTGGTATGGCAACTGCACCGCCCTCAACCGTAAGGCTCTCCAGAGGTTAGTGAGGTCTGCACAACGCATCACCGGGGGCAAACTACCTGCCCTCCAGGACACCTACACCACCCGATGCTACAGGAAGGCCATAAAGATCATCAAGGACATCAACCACCCGAGCCACTGCCTGTTCACCCCGCTGTCATCCAGAAGGCGAGGTCAGTACAGGTGCATCAAAGCTGGGACCGAGAGACTGAAAAACAGCTTCTATCTCAAGGCCATCAGACTGTTAAACAGCCACCACTAACATTGAGTGGCTACTGCCAACACACTGTCAATGACACTGACTCTACTCCAGCCACTTTAATAATGGGAATTGATGGGAAATGATGTAAATATATCACTAGCCACTTTAAACAATGCTACCTTATATAATGTTACTTACCCTACATTATTCATCTCATATGCATACGTAGATACTGTACTCTATATCATCGACTGCATCCTTATGTAATACATGTATCACTAGCCACTTTAACTATGCCACTTGGTTTACATACTCATCTCATATGTATATACTGTACTCGATATCATCTACTGTATCTTGCCTATGCTGCTCTGTACCATCACTCATTCATATATCCTTATGTACATATTCTTTATCCCCTTACATTGTGTATAAGACAGTAGTTTTTGGAATTGTTAGTTAGATTACTTGTTCGTTATTACTGCATTGTCGGAACTAGAAGCACAAGCATTTCGCTACACTCGCATTAACATCTGCTAACCATGTGTATGTGACAAATAAAATTAGATTAGATTTTATTTTATTTGATAGATATGCCGATAGTGGACAACCTTGTTTTACTCCTCTAGATAGTTTAAAGCTTTCTGAGATGTAGCCATTATTTACTATTTTACACCTAGGGTTACTATACATAACCGTAACCCATTTTATAAGAGATTCCCGAAAATTTAAATGTTCTAGGCATTTATATATAAACTCCAGTCGTACTTTATCAAAAGCCTTTTCAAAATCAGCTATGAAAACCAGGCCTGGTGTCCCCGATATTTCATAGTGTTCTATTGTTTCCAGTACTTGTCTTATATTATCTCCAATGTATCATCCATGTAAAAAAACCTGTCTGATTAGGATGAATAATATCTGACAATATTTTTTAATTCTATGTGCCAAGCATTTTGCTAGGAATTTTGCATCACAACACTGAAGTGTAAGAGGTCTCCAATTGTTTTAAATGGACTGGATCTTTATATATACCACTTGGGTCCTGTTTCAGTAATAATGATATCAGACCTTCTTGTTGCGTGTCTGACAATCTACCATTTATATAGGAGTGGTTAAAACAAGCCAATAATGGTCCTTTGAGTATATCAAAAATGTTTTGTATACTTCCACAGGTATGCCATCCAGCCCTGGAGGTTTCCTATCCTTAAACGCCCCAATTGCCTCAAGCAGTTCCTCCTCTGTAATTTGGCCTTCACATGAGTCTTTCTGTACAGATATTAATTTTACATTATTATTAGGAAGAAAATCCATACAATTAGTTTCAGTTAGTGGAGATGGAGGAGCCTGAAATTAAAACATATTCTTAAAGTACTTCCTCTTTCAAAATATAATTTGGTGAATCATGCGTGACTCCATCATTTGTAACAAGCTTTAATACTTTTTTTTTTGGTAGCATTTCTATATTGAAGATTGAAAAATAATTTTCCCCCCATATTCCATCAAGTTCGCTTTATTATTCTAATCTATTACACTGGATCTTTCTTGAATAAGTTCCTCCATTTCTTTGTGTTTTTCCTCTAACTTATTCTGTGCCTCTATGGTACCGTTTTTATTGCTATCTAACTGTACTGTTAGTCCTTCAATTTCCTTTCTTAATATGGACTCTTTTGTTTTATAGATGAGTACTGAACTGCATTGCCTCTAAAGGCACATTTAAGTGTCCCATACAATAAGGTGATCTGCTGTACCTATGTTATGTCTGAAAAAGTCAGTTAAAAATGATTCTGTCCTAGTTCTATACAATTTAATCTAGTAGGCTTTGATTAAATTTCCAATGTCCTCGCCCACGTGGAAATTCTAGAGTAATATATATGCCAATTATGTGATGATCCGACACAATTCTGTCCCCTATCAACACTTTTTAAACTTTTGGTGCCAGAGAGAATGATATAAGAAAGTAGTTAAGGCGACTAGCCATGTATATCTCACTAGGTCAGGGTATTTAAGTCTCCATATATCCACTAATTCCAATATATCCATGACATTCATGATTTCCTTAAGTGTCTGAGGGTGATAGTTTGTAGTGTGATTTCCTTTCCGGTCCATAGAGGTATTTAAGACCATATTAAAATCTCCCACCATAATAATAGAGTCTAGTGTTGCTTGTAGAGTTGATAAATTCTTATATATATTTTCAAAGAAGCTTGGATCATCATTATTCGGACCGTATAGGTTAATAAGCCACATCTGTTTATTGTCCAATAACATATTTAAAATAATCCATCTACCTTGAGGATCTGTTTGGACAATTTGCACATTTGGATCAAAAGTATTGTTAATTAAAACCATCACACCTTTTGAATTTCTTTGCCCATGGGAAGTATATTTTGTCCCCCCAGTTATTTTCCACAAAACTTCATCTACAACTGTTGAATGGGTTTCCAGTAAACAATAGATTTTATATTCCTTCTCTTTTAGCCAGGTAAATACTGATTGTCTTTTCTTATTATCTGCTAGGCCATTACAATTGTAACTGGCTATACTTGTTTCACCACAACTTTCAATTCTTTTTATCAAAATATATGTTTGTAAACATACCATTAAAAAGTAACATGATGATTGAGTGTCTATATAGCTGTACCATGATCTTTGCATTTCTACTAAGTAAACCTCCAATTGGTCCCTACTATTCCACCCGCTAAAAGCCCTCCTCATCCCGAGTTGGGTTGTCATCCCAATGCCCAGCAGACCACCCTCGACCCCCTGTATCCCATAACCGACTGGGATCCATCCTTTGAAAGGATCACACAGTGCCATTTACCAAATTGAAGTAGATTAACTGCCAAATGCATTTCCATCGCCCTCACCTCGATTTGTATTATATATAGCTGTGCATCATCCTCTATTGTCCCTAACATATTTTACTCCTTCGCAACAGTTGTGGGATACACACACACACCCACACACACTCAACCCTTTCCCCCCACACAACCATAAGCTTACTTACTCAACAATTGCACCACCCCAGAGCCCAACTCAAGATAGGTCTTGATTTACAAATGCACTTGCAGTTGCAGCTGCATGAGAAGGCCTGCAAGACCGCACAAAAAATAGGCAAAAATTGAGAGATTTTATTTACCATTGTCACATCCTAGATGATGGAGGTCAAATGTACACCTTTCCCTGAAACACCCACAATACGGTCACCCGTATTGACCATATTCCCAAGCATCTCCATGCAGTCCGACTTTGATTCTGTGCCACTAGGGTCACAATAATATACCCCCTCTCTGAATGTCTGAGTGTGACCCCCCTCCCCATGGGTTACTGCAGCTAGTGTTGCCAGCACTGCCACTGCCTGGGTGGGGTCACCCCACCAGAATCCCCACCGGCTAGGTACAAGGTCATCAAGGTTCTCATTAGCAGCTTTGAGAATGTCCTTGTGTAGTATGCTCTCCCTTTAGGGGGCTTTGGCTTTGCAGGACCAATCCTGCCAAGCAGGCTCAGAATCTTGAGGGGGCAGTGCTGCTCTTGGTCTCTGACCATCATTTTGGCTGCATACAGACCGCTTAGTATCTGGGTCATTCAGGTGGGTGTCTAGGGTATAGGGTTATGGACCGTACCATTAAAATAGGATCATAAATAAATAATTAGATATAATTTATTTTTAAAATGTAGTTCCCTATGATAGGACAATAACAAATCAAATGTATCATCTATTTTAAAACTGTTCCACCATGATAGGACAATAGATAAATAAGACGTATAATTCATTATAAAAGTATATCCATCATCTGAACAGCATTGAAAGCTCTCTCATACCCCGGCCCACAGCAATACATTGGCTCTGGGATAGTCAACCATTTCATTACTCACTCACTCAACTTACAAACATAACAAATCAAAATAAACACACACCACACCATCCACACATACTGTGCCTTCTGTTTACATAGTTTTTATCTTCACTATGTTGAATTAGTGCTTGTGTGTTCAATTAGTTATATGTGAATATACAGTATATATAGAAAAGCTATATTTGTTTTGTTGTATTGTTACAATCCATAACCGGGCTAGAATTGTGTTTATTTTCCTCATCTATGAGAACTTTGTAATTTTTAAAATAACCATGGAGTAGTCTTTGTGTCTCTGAACAACTGGTTATCAATATATAGTTTATCAACGACGAGAGCTACTCGTTTCGCTTTTAATCTATTTTCTTTGAAAATTGGATACAGAACTTTGCGCCGTTCTGCAATTTCCTTCGGAAACTGATCATTCATGACAATTTTGGCCCTAGCAAGTCTTTTACCCAGGCTTTTAACCAATATTTTATCTTTAAATTAAGCAAATTTGGCAGCGATTGGGCGTTCATACCTTTGGCCTCTCTGTCCGAAGCAGTGTACACAGTGTACACGTTCAAGATGGATTTTGTCGACAACTTCGGCGTGGGATCTGAAGCGCTGTAAGGAGGAACTCTCTAACTACAGATTCAGGACTTTCTCCTTCTTTCTCCTGGATACCTGTAAGTACCAGATTCTCTCTCATTGATCTAGTTTGTATGTCCAGTAAGGCTTCCCTCAGAATGGTGTTCTCCTTTTTAATTTAATTCATTTCGGTTTCAATCTTATTGACTGTCCCTTTCAGCTTGTGTGTTTCCTTCTCCAATGTTGCAGCTTTTTCATCACTCATCTCGAGGCTTGCCTTAAACTCTTTTACATCCTTACTAACTAATTCAAGTATACCCAGTTTGTCATTTATTGATTTTAACAGATCGGTTTCGACCTTTACCATTCCCGGTGGTGAAAATATGAAATCGTCTGTGTCTGTAGAAGAGTCACGTTTCCATTTTGAAATCCGTTCCCCCGTCTTACTCTCCGTCATGTTTGGGTGTTGCTTGTTTTCGTAATATTTGTCGAAAAATGTCTCTAGTCTTGAGATTTGTTATGTGTTATTATCCAGATTTAAGGTTATCACCCACCAGATTATGTAGTGCTAATATTTTAGTCTAACTTGCCAATATTGAATATTACGTTTTATCTTGAGGTGCTCTACATACAGTGCCTTGCGAAAGTATTCGGCCCCCTTGAACTTTGCGACATTTTGCCACATTTCAGGCTTCAAACATAAAGATATAATACTGTATGTTTTTGTGAAGAATCAACAACAAGTGGGACACAATCATGAAGTGGAACGACATTTATTGGATATTTCAAACTTTTTTAACAAATCAAAAACGGAAAAATTGGGCGTGCAAAATTATTCAGCCCCCTTAAGTTAATACTTTGTAGTGCCACCTTTTGCTGCGATTACAGCTGTAAGTCGCTTGGGGTATTTCTCTATCAGTTTTGCACATCGAGAGACCGAAATGTTTTCCCATTCCTCCTTGCAAAACAGCTCAAGCTCAGTGAGGTTGGATGGAGAGCATTTGTGAACAGCAGTTTTCAGTTCTTTCCACAGATTCTCGATTGGATTCAGGTCTGGACTTTGACTTGGCCATTCTAACACCTGGATATGTTTATTTTTGAACCATTCCATTGTAGATTTTGCTTTATGTTTTGGATCGTTGTCTTGTTGGAAGACAAATCTCCGTCCCAGTCTCAGGTCTTTTGCAGACTCCATCAGGTTTTCTTCCAGAATGGTCCTGTATTTGGCTCCATCCATCTTCCCATCAATTCTAACCATCTTCCTTGTCCCTGCTGAAGAAAAGCAGGCCCAAACCATGATGCTGCCACTACCATGTTTGACAGTGGGGATGGTGTGTTCAGGGTGATGAGCTGTGTTGCTTTTACGCCAAACATAACGTTTTGCATTGTTGCCAAAAAGTTCAATTTTGGTTTCATCTGACCAGAGCACCTTCTTCCACATGTTTGGTGTGTCTCCCAGGTGGCTTGTGGCAAACTTTAAACAACACTTTTTATGGATATCTTTAAGAAATGGCTTTCTTCTTGACACTCTTCCATAAAGGCGAGATTTGTGCAATATACGACTGATTGTTGTCCTATGGACAGAGTCTCCCACCTCAGCTGTAGGTCTCTGCAGTTCATCCAGAGTGATCATGGGCCTCTTGGCTGCATCTCTGATCAGTCTTCTCCTTGTATGAGCTGAAAGTTTAGAGGGACGGCCAGGTCTTGGTAGATTTGCAGTGGTCTGACACTCCTTCCATTTCAATATTATCGCTTGCACAGTGCTCCTTGGGATGTTTAAAGCTTGGGAAATCTTTTTGTATCCAAATCCGGCTTTAAACTTCTTCACAACAGTATCTCGGACCTGCCTGGTGTGTTCCTTATTCTTCATGATGCTCTCTGCGCTTTTAACGGACCTCTGAGACTATCACAGTGCAGGTGCATTTATACGGAGACTTGATTACACACAGGTGGATTGTATTTATCATCATTAGTCATTTAGGTCAACATTGGATCATTCAAAGATCCTCACTGAACTTCTGGTGAGAGTTTGCTGCACTGAAAGTAAAGGGGCTGAATAATTTTGCACGCCCAATTTTTCAGTTTTTGATTTGTTAAAAAAGTTTGAAATATCCAATAAATGTCGTTCCACTTCATGATTGTGTCCCACTTGTTGTTGATTCTTCACAGAAAAATACAGTTTGATATCTTTATGTTTGAAGCCTGAAATGTGGCAAAAGGTCGCAAAGTTCAAGGGGGCCGAATACTTTCGCAAGGCACTGTAACATCGTTCAGTCCGCCATTACCTTTACGTCCGCCATGGTGCCACTTGCTTGGTAGTGCTATGTACAATGTTGACTCACACTCCCTGTGCTAGTGGACTGTTGACCTTTCTAAGAGCGCTCGCTCTTAGTTTAGCGATCCCCATTATTCCTGTGGTTAGACAGTTCCCCGTACACGCTCTGGATAGTCGACCATTGGGGACCGGGCTAATCAGGGAAGCCACTATCTCCCTGGCCATAGTGACGCAGGGGAGTCACGAGGAGAGAATCAGTCTCTTTCTCATTGACTCTCCTGCGTTTCCCGTGGTACTGGGTCTTCCCTGGTTGGCACGTCATGACCCCACCATTTCATGGCAACATAGGGCTCTTGCAGGGTGGTCGCAAGAGTGCTCTGGGAGGTGTGTAGGGGTTTCCGTTGGTGCTAGACCAGGTCTACACTGTGCGATCACCCCCGACTATGCCGATTTGGCTCTTGCCTTCTGTAAAAAGAAGGCGACTCAATTACCCCCCCATCGATGGGGGGTTTGTGCGATAAATCTCCTGGTGACTCCTGAGAAGTGCAGTGTTTACGTGTATCCTCTGTCACAGGAGGAGACGGTGGCTCTGGAGACATATGTCTCCGAATCCCTGCGTCAGGGGTACATTTGGTCCTCCACTTCACCTGTCTCCTCAAGTTTCTTTTTTGTGAATAAGGATGGAGGTCTGCGCCCGTGCATTGATTATCGAGGTCTCAATCAAATCACAGTGAGGTACAGTTACCCGCTACCATGGCGATTGAGTCAATGCGCGGGGCGTGCTTCTTCACAGAACTGGATCTCAGGAGCGCATACCACCTGGTGCGTATCTGGGAGGGAGACGAGTGAGAGACAACGTTTAGTACCACCTCAGGGCATTATGAGTACCTCGTCATGCCGTACGGGTTGATGAATGCTCTATCAGACTTCCAATCCTTTGTAGATGAGATTTTCAGATACCTGCAGGGTGTAGTGGTGTATATTGATGACATTCTGATATACTCCGCTACACGCGCCGTACATGTGTCTTTGGTGCGCAGGGTACTTGGATGACTGTTGGAGCATGACCTGTACGTCAAGGCTGAGAAATGCCTGTTCTTTCAGCAGTCCATCTCCTTCCTAGGGTATCGCATTTCCACATCAGGGGTGGAGATGGACAGTGAACACATTTTAGCCGTGCGTAATTGGCCGACTCCCACCACGGTAAAGGAGGTGCAGCGATTTTTAGGGTTTGCCAATTACTACCGGAGATGTATCTGGTGTTTTGGTCAGGTGGCTGCTCCCATTACCTCACTGCTGAAGGGGGGTACTGTACGTCTGCAGTGGTCAGTTGAGGCGGGTAGGGCTTTTGGGCAACTAAGGGCTCTGTTTACATCGGCACCCGTGCTGGCCCATCCTGATCCCTCTTTGGCGTTCATAGTATAGGTAGACGTGTCCGAGGCTGGGATAGGAGCGGTGCTCTCTCAGCGCTCGGGTACGCCACCGAATCTCCACCCCTGTGCCTTCTTCTTGAAGAAGCTCAGCCCGGCAAAGCAAAACTATGATGTGGGGGACCGGGAGCTGTTGGCTGTCGTCAAGGCCTTGAAGACATGGAGACATTGGCTAGAGGGGGCTAAACACCCTTTTCTCATCTGGACTGACCACATCAATCTGGAGTACATCCGGGCAGCAAGGAGACTGAACCCTCGCCAGGCAAGGTGGGCCATGTTTTCACCTGTTTTGTTTTTACCCTTTCGTACAGACCAGGTTCCCAGAACGTTAAGGCAGAAACACTGTC
This sequence comes from Oncorhynchus kisutch, assembly GCF_002021735.2. NCBI lineage: Eukaryota > Metazoa > Chordata > Actinopteri > Salmoniformes > Salmonidae > Oncorhynchus > Oncorhynchus kisutch. The sequence goes on from NC_034193.2 coordinate 15,925,033, forward strand.
CCGGCAGTATGACAGAGGAGCGGCCCGTGGATCCTACTCCCATACTCCCTGCCTCTTGCTTGGTGGCGCCGGTAGTGTGGGAGCTGGACACAGACATTGAGCGGGCGTCACGTGCAGAGCCCGCTCCCCCTCAGTGTCCAGCTGGGCATCTGTACGTTCCGTCTGCTGTACGTGACCGGCTGATCTATTGGGCCCACATGTCACCCTCCTCTGGTCATCCTGGGATCGGTCGGACGGTGCGCTGTCTTAGTGGGAAGTACTGGTGGCCCACTTTGGCTCAGGATGTGAGGGTTTATGTTTCCTTCTGCTCGGTGTGCACCCAGTGTAAGGCTCCTGGGCACCTTCCCAGAGGTAAGTTACAACCCTTACCCATTCCACAACGGCAGTGTTCACACCTGTCGGTGGATTTCATAACCGATCTTCCACCTTCACAGGGTAACACCACGATCCTGGTCGTTGTGGATCGTTTATCTAAGTCCTGTCGTCTCCTCCCTTTGCCCGGTCTCCCTACGGCCCTACAGACTGCGGAGGCCCTGTTTACTCACGTCTTCTGGCACTATGGGGTTCCTGAGGATATAGTGTCTGATCGGGCTCCCCAGTTCACATCGAGGGTCTGGAGGGCGTTCATGGAACATCTGGGGGTCTCGGTCAGCCTTACCTCAGGTTTTCACCCTGAGAGTAACGGGCAGGTGGAGAGAGTTAACCAGGATGTGGGTAGGTTTCTGAGGTTTTACTGCCAGGACCGGCCAGGGGAGTGGGCAGTGTTCGTGCCCCGGTCAGAGATGGCCCAGAACTCACTCCGCCACTCCTCCACTAACCTCTCTCCTTTCCTGTGTATATTGGGGTATCAGCCGGTTCTGGCTCCTTGGCATCAGAGTCAGACGGAGGCTCCTGCGATGGATGACTGGTTCCGGCGCGTGGAGGAAACATGGGATGCCACCCTTGCCCATCTGCCCACCGCAGTAAGGCCCCGATGTTCGCACTGGGGGACCGGGTCTGGCTCTCGACCCGAAACCTGCCCCTCCGCCTGCCCTGCCGGAAGCTGGGTCCACGGTTTGTGGGGCCATTTAAATTCCCGAGGAGAGTGAACGAGGTATGTTATAGGTTACAGCTTCCCCTTGATTACCGCATTAACCCCTGGTTCCATGTGTCTCTCCTCAGGCCGGTGGTGGCTGGCCCACTCCAGGAATCTGAGGTGCGAGAGGTTCCTCCGCCCCCTCTGGACATTGAGGGGGCCCCGACGTACTCCGTTCGATCCATCCTGGATTCGAGACATCGGGCGAGGGGCCTTCGGTACCTCGTGGACTGGGAGGGGTACGGTCCGGAACAGAGATGCTGGGTTCCGGAGGAGGACGTGTTGAACCCTTCTATGCTGCAGGATTTCCAGCGTCTCCTTCCGGATCACCCTGCACCTCGCCCTCCGGGTCGTTACCGAGACCGGTGTCGGCGTGCTGCTGGAGCCTCGCGTCAAGAGGGGGTACTGTCACGACTTCTGCCGAAGTCGGTTCCTCTCCTTGTTCGGGCGATGTTCGGAGGTCGATCACCGGTCTTCTAGCCATCTCCGATCCATTTTTCATGTTCCATTTGTTTTGTCTTGTTTTCACACACACCTGGTTTCAATTCCCTAATTACATGTTGTATATTTCCCCTCTGTTTCCCCCGATGTCCTTGTCGGGAATTGTTTATTTGTAAGTACTCGTGCTATGTGTTACTGGTGCGCTATGGGTTTTGCACCCATGTGTTTGTTGTTTTGTATGCCGTTAGTTTTATATATTAAACTGCTCCAGCTATTCACCAAGTTCTGCTCTCCTGCATTTGACTTCCCTGCCACCAGTTATGCACCCCTTACACACTTTCATTTCTCCTCCTGTCTTCCGCTCCCTCTTCTTACCCTTTCTACCATTCTTCTTAAACAAACCATCTCCATTTTTCCCACCATTTTTACCCGACTCAAGCTCACCCTCTTCAAGCTCAGTCTCTCTCTTAGACCTCCTCTCCCTCTCCTTTTCCCTCCATTCCTCCTCCGTTTTCCAAGTATACATCTCCTTATGATAATACTGCACTACTCCTGACAACCATCTTCTTCTTGTTTTCCCTAGGGAATCAATTTCCCTTTGCAGCCTGAATGGAGGATGCTTTATGTAGGAATCTGTTGCCAGGGGACACAAGTATATTACCAGCTGGGCTGACTGTGTTCACACCTAGAGGAAATACCAATGACAGTACAGTATGAAGGCAGAAAATGCTTCTCCAATAGAAATCCCAGATCATGCTTGTAGGTGATGTCATGGTGATGCTAACTAGCTGAGCTCATGCGCAGAAACACGTCATCGGGTTTAATGGTTGTCTCGCAACAAACTGCACATGTGCAGGCCTTCAAATCAAAGGCACACCTTCGATATCGAGTAAAGTTGTTTTTGACGAAAATGAAAATGTGTCAGTTTGATATTTTCACGAGGTTGGAGTAAAAACATGTTCAACTACTTAAGACATGGCTCAAATCTAGGTTGTGCCTTATATTTAGAGAAAATTAACAACTAAAGAATCATTTTTCACTTCTCTCATTGACTTCTTAAACCCCAAACCCACGCCTGGTCTGCTTGGTCTATTTCGCAAGCGTTCCTGGAAGTCTGACGATGTTGCACCTCTGGGTTTAGAAACTCTGTGGTAATAGCACAGATAGAACAAGGAGAAAATTATTTCACACGATGTATAAAGCTGAAGCATCCGGTTGGAATTCCACTCACCACCAAATACGACCTGCAGTGGGAGAGTATGGAGTGAGACGGAACTGGGCAGATATTCAGCATATTTTCTCATCAATTAATTATTTGATCTCAATACAGTTTTCTGTGCCCAAAACAATAATCTGTTATGAACAGAGTGGATGACATTTTGCAGACTTGACCATTTGCCAAAGTATCTAAAAAGGTTTTTGTTTAGAAGGAGTGCAAGGGCGAATTGGGTAATTGCACATGAGCACTTCACATAGTAGGTGTTCCCTAACGGAAATATGCAAATTCATGCTAGAACGCACCAATACGATCTTGCTAGCTCGTGCTTGGCTCTGCCCACCTCCTTGCTTGTTCTGCCCACCAAGCATAATTTTCTCCAAATGGAAAGGACAGGCTGTGGTATATCTTGGGATAGTTATACAATTATTAGAGTATCACAGTATGAGTCATACGTGAGCTGTTGTAACTACTCAAGGGATATGTTCTGTGTTGGACTGTGACTTTTTCCACATTTTGTTACGTTACAGCCTTATTATAAAATGTATTACGTTTTTTTTCTCTCTCATCAATACAGTACCCCATAATAACAAACCAAAAATAGGTTTTTAGAAATGTTTGCTAATTTATAAAAAAATAAAAAAATCATATCACATTTACATAAGTATTCAGACCATTTACTCAGTACTTTGTTGAAGCACCTTTGTCAGCGATTACAGCCTTGAGTCTTCTTGGGTATGACGCTACAAGCTTGGCATACCTGTATTTGGGGAGTTTCTCCCATTCTTCTCTGCAGATAATTTCAAGCTCTGTCAGGTTGGATGGGGAGCGTTGCTGGTTCAAGTCCATGCTCTGGCTGGGCCACTATAAGACATTCAGAGACTTGTCCCAAAGCCACTCGTGCCTTGTCTTGGCTGTGTGCTTAGGGTCATTGTCCTGTTGGAAGGTGAAGTAGGGAAGTAGGGAAACTCTGCTTACCATGGGATTTGCAGCCATTGTGGTTGCGACCATCTTCTGGATGGTAGCAGATTCCGAGCTAGTAGCCTCTCCCCATCCTCTCTGCTCCAACGAGGCCCGGCTTCCACAGGGGGAAGGCCAGAAGTAGACTACCCCGCTGACCTGAACCTTGACCCGATGACCGCGCCGACCAGAAGAGAAGAAAAAGAGGACATGAACGTTATGGGGTTTTCCCCGGGTCAAACACTTTCTTACAATTAGCTAGTAATATCTCTGCACTACAGAATGGATCAGATTGTTGGGGTTGTGGATTGTTACCAGACAGTGCTGAGACTATGCCTTTACTAGCGATACCCCTAGGTGCTTATGAAATATTGATGTGGACCAAAGCAGCTGACCTTACAAACAGAGCGCTTGATTGGGTGGAGGATAGGGTGTTTAATATGAGAATATTTGATTTTAATAGTCCCACCTCTCTGCGCAAGCAACCCATCACCCTGGCCTAATCTCCCCCAGGTTATTTGTGTTATATAGCAAATGGAACCGGTCTCCAGTTGGGGGAAAGTATACTATTATCTGCCTATGAATTGGTCAGGATCCTGCTATGATGCCTATGTTGTTCTTGCTGTGCGTGCTACCCCAGTCCCCAAAATCACCCTTTTCTCATTTGTAGAAGGAGAACCCTTGTAGCTGGCCCCACAAAACAGGTTTTCTCTGCATTACTTCAAATTATGGCATGACAACTGTGCTTGATTCCATTTGAGAACTAGCCAATGAAGTAGAAAGATTAGGTAATGTTATTGCCACTGAATTGAAAGCATTAACTGCTGAACTTGTTGCCACACATACCATGGTCTTACAAAATAGATTGGCTTTGGATATTCTCCAAATGGATAAGGGGGAGGCTTGTGCGGTGGTGGGGACAGAGTGTTGTATTTACATCCCAGATTCCTCCATTGGGGTTGCTAAGTCTGTGGCAACTATCAGACAGGTGGTAGCTACTGTAAACAAGTGAGATATTGAGTGGGGTTGGGATCTGTTTGCATGGGTGAGAACTAGACTGGGGCACATTGGAACTCTCGTGTTGCAAGGTCTCCTAGGCCTGGTTGGAGTCCTTATGCTATCACTCTGCCTGTTCTCATGCCTGGTGACCTTGGTGAGGAGATTGTGTGAAACAGCAGAATCTCTTCCCAACCAGATGGTCATGACCACCGAAGTCAACTTGAATGACCTGACGGATCTCGCCACTGATTCACCCTTTATTGGGAATCCAAATTGCCCTATTGGAGATGATAGTGCCTACTGCCATCGAAATGACCCCGATCCCTACGAACCTCCCTTTTCCCTGGATTGTTATTATTAAATTACCTTTTCGGAGTTTCATTCAGACCACCCTTTCTGTGTAAAATGCCAATTTCCCATCAACCAGAAGGTTTTCAATTCTGTCGGACAGCTCAGATACTGTATGTCATGTATGATGATGCCTACGGTTTCCATGGCATCAAAGTGGGAATTGTGGAGGCAGAATTTGGGGTGAGCTGTTGTAACTTCTCAAGGAATATGTTCTGTGTTGGACTGTGATCTTATGCCTTTCATAGACTCCTGGTATGTCTGCCACCTAACACAAGGCCATTGTGTTCCGGAACGGTTGCTTCTATTGAAAGTGTGATTGTATTATTACCTCCCACTATATAAGGGACATATATCCCTTTATTCTTGGAGTTCTTCCCTGTGAAATCAGAGGTGGATCTCCCCTGCTGCTGCTTGTATTAAGGATGTTTCTATTATATCATTAAATTGTCTCTGTCTTAATCTTTGGATCGAATTTTCCACAGCAATACCCATAAAACCTAGTTGTCAAACAGGGAAATGGTTCCAATCGTTTTCCCATCATTAATTTTTCCCATAGGGGATTGGTATTTTCTTTGATAAAGATGGAATCCGCAGTAGGAAACCGTGCCACTGGCCGCCCGCCACCATTGTTATTGTTTTTGTTGCCGAGCTGAGGAGCATCCAGCAGCATAGTAGAAACACAATGTGCTCTTCTATCGTGCATGCAACGATGTCCGAGGGGAAGGGGAGGGGGGGGGGGGGCAAACATTGTGATAACCAACCCCACAATGGGGCCGATTGTCACAGGTGGACAGAGTGTGTTTGATGGTTTATAACTCTATGTTGGGATAAGACAAGAGGATAAAAAGGGTCCCCATTTCAACCCAATACCTTGGTCTTTCTCCTAATATTGAAACGAGTCCTGTAAGATATACACTGGTGCTGAGAAATACACATGAGAGTAAAACGTGTGACAACCAACCCTGGTCTCCCCTTCCATTCTGTAGGCGTGTTGAAAATGTCTTCACCTGTCCTAGAAAAGTCTCGGTCGCCATCAAATAAGCAAAAGTTTGAAGGCACAGTTTGATGGACCAGTTGCATGAAATGATGCCTCCGATCAGAACACGCTCACCAGATACCTCATAGGAGCATCATTCATCAGAAAAAAAAATGTAGTCAAAAAGTCAATGTAATTTTTTGAATGTCTGGTTGGTGGTCATGTGGGCGGGTACGTTTTCAACGTAAATATTTACTGTTGTAGGTTCCCCATGGAAGGCGCTGACTAAACTCAACTCTAACGATGTACTTACAGTACTTCGTACATGAAATACATGTTTACTGTACTTACAATATTTGCTGTTGTAGAGTCCCATGCACCTTGCTGACTAAACTGAACTCCACTATGTGCTTCCGTTGATGTGAAGTACATCGTGGAATTTACTTTAATCAGCACTCGGCAACCTTCACCCGGACCGATTTATAACAGTAGATGTTGGTTAACCTTTATTTGATCAGGGAGTCATACAGTAAAGATATTCTGTGATTCCGTAGCCTCTTCGATGTGGGAGACCTGGAGCTAAGAGGCTGGCTACATGTAGCCTACATATGAGATTATTGCCTACATCTGATGTGTGGAGTTGTATTGTATCCACACCCACTGGGTGTATCATGCATGTAACGTTAAATGTAATTTGGTTTGAAATGTGAATTTGGGTATTTGTGCACTTCTATTCTGTTTGACTTGACGAAGATCCCGCTAGTTGGTAATTATGTTATTTTCAAATTAATTGATACACAGCGGTGATTGACTTGGACATAATATGTCTCACTCAATTAATTTCTGGACTGACTGGGGTTTTTGGGCACATAGATTGTGACTTTCAATTGAGAGTCAAATTAATTCATTGACATCTACTGGGAAATGCTTTTTAATGTGGGGCCTAACGTATAGGAATAGACGTAATATCTCCTGTACAGATTCACTTAACGGCGAAGTGACCATTTTCGCGATAATTTTACTTCTGGGTAACGGATATTAGCCTAGACGTGGTCCCTATGATAATGTGGCAGTGCAGATCAATTTCAATGGTCAAGGAATCGGACCGTGTGTGCGTAATAATCACCTGTCACTTGTAGAACATCTTGATTCTATTTCGAATGAAAGATTTTGACAGTTTTTTGCAAAGGGTCCCTTTTCTGTCTTTGGTGTGAGAGGGGATCCCGTGTGGCGACGATGACACATATATTGCCTATGAATGGAGGTGGATGCAGCTCGGGCAACTCTATTGGAAAAATCTTCGGAAACCCTCTATTTCATAGGGGTGTGACGTCTGGCTTTGCGCCCGTGTAAGTCAGAAGACATAGAAATACCTAACTCTGTGATTAACCGTTATTAACGACACTTTGCTAAATGCACATTCCCGATCTTGATGTGCATAGATCAGTGTTGAAGGCTCCGGTCAAGGCATTCCGAGGCCATTTGTCCCTAGAGAGAATGGTGAGAGAGACATGTGGAGTTATACTCCCCAGTACTGATAGTTCGACATTTTTATTTTACTTCTAGCAGGGTAGTTGAAGGACTAGAACAGAACCACGATTATTGCTGTGTCAAATTGAGTAGGTTAGAGATACATCGTAAATGTCCTAATCCTGACAGGCAACCAATGATTTATAGTAATCAGTCTTTACCTGAGAGCTGCATGAGCTGGTGCATGAAGGGACTATAGGGATCAGATGAGCATGAATGTGTACCAAACATTTCTATCTTAACCATATGGTTATATTTTCTATCTTATCTTGTTATTTTGACTGGTTACTATTTGTGTCCAGCTGTCTGCCTCCTCACATGGCCGTCAAAGGACACAAGCAGGCCACACCAACCGCTGGCAGCTGCGCCACCCCCTTGGCAGTGATCTGCTGGGGCAAGCACAAGCTGAGAGAACCATGAGAGTGGCCCTCAACACATCACTCAGGACCATAAGGACAGGTGTGTGTGTGTGTGTGCGACCTATGTGCTACAGTTTGACAGAAGTTTATTATCCTAAGATAAAGGTCTTGAAGGGTACAGTATTAACAGTGTTAAGATTAGTTGAGGTTGGCAGAGGGCCTTGGTTCTTCAAGAGGTACTCCTCCAATGTTACCACAGAGCTCTAAGCCAGCCGAAATCTGTATGTGGCATGCTGTGTCCACAGTGCCAATGTCAGTGTGACCCAACCAAGAGCCCTGCCTACCAGGAGGGGTGCTAGACCCGATTGATGCCAACCACGCCAACCTGGTGTTGAGAAACTGGCAAAGTTACGGGGAGATTGGCACCTGGAGAGATCTGACAGCAGCCGGTTTCCAACTAGACTGGCAGTGCCATCCCAGAGACAATTAGGCCTTTGACATCTTCCAGATACGCTGTGTGCATCTGTGAGAGCAGAGGAGAGTCACAGGGGAAAACAATCGCTGATAAACTAAACTATTATGAATACTTTGTAAAGGTTACATTGGGATGCAAAATGCAGAGTAAAGTTGAACACGAGAGGTTTTTATTCAACACGGATCATTTGGGGGGGGGGGGGGGGGGGGGGGGGGGCGTTTACAGTATCACAACAATTTCAATGCCAATCCATCATTGCACCTCCAAACTTAACGTGAAAGTCTGCCATTGTTACTGTCACAGAGTCATATGTGTCTACTGTTGAGTCCAAACCCCCCTTGTGTATCACCCCTCTCCTCACCCCTCTCCCGTCTGTTTGTTTTCCAGCTGAATCTCCACAGCCCTGCACTCACGATGAGCCCCCCCTGCCACGGCTTACCCTCCCAGCGAGCACCAGCCTGCCCAGAAGCCCCAGACGCTGGTACGCTGCCAGGCCCGCAAGGGCAAACACTGACAACCATAGAGAAGGAGAGACAGAGGGAGGACAGTTGATCGGACATTTGGGGCCTGCTGCCAGCCGCATGCAACCAGTGTGGAGCAGGCTGCATGCCACATTGGAATATGATTATCTTTCATTTGGTCTGCTTTTGTGTGGAGCACAATGGCCACCATAAAGGGGGCAGACCCACCTGTAGAGTTGGTGAGATTGTCACGCTGGGAGCGTTTGGGCTGGACGGGAGGGGTGACTTCTGATTGGGACAAAATGGTTGCGTTCTGAAGGGCTCACCTTGTGTTAGTTCGCCTTTTCAAGTTGCTGACAAGAGTTAGATGATTTTCCATGAGTTAGGTGTTTACCATTTGAGTTTTTGATTTGTGTGCTTAGGATGATGTGTTTTTGTGTGTATTTGTTATGTAGTGTTCCAGGTCATCCCAGCAAGGCTACACCAGAGGACCTGTTCTACCTCCTGTCCCGCAGTGTTGTCCATTACAACCAACCAGGTTTTTCTTCACGCCTGTCCATCTGTTTCTCTCTCTCTTTGTGTCTCTCACTCTCATTCTCTCATTCTCTCTCATTCTCTCTCTCTCTCTCTCTCTCTCTCTCTCTCTCTCTCTCTCTCTCTCTCTCAATTTTCAATTAAATATGCTTTATTGGCATGATGTAACAATGTACTAATTGTCAAAGCTTACTTTGGAGATTTACAATATTAACATAATTAAAATAATAATAATCAATATTGTCAACGGTACAACAGTAACAACAATAGTCAAGGGTCAAAATAACCAGACATTGAACAATAACAATAAGCGTAGAGGACATGTGCAGGTTGGTTGGTCTGTCAGACACTGTCCCTCATCTCATGGCAGGCAGCAATGTAGTGCGCTACCAACCCACAGCTCTCTGCGTTCTCCCCCAACTGGACGGGTAGCCTATTCTCACCAGAGAGCTCTTTGAAACCTTGAATAAGGGGTTCAAATTGGGGGAAATGACACTCAATTTAAAACATAAAAAAAAAAATGCAGCTCTGTCTCTCTCTCTCCGTCTCTCCCTCTTTCTCTGTCTCTCTCTCTCCGTCTCTCCCTCTTTCTCTGTCTCTCTCTCTTTCCATCTCTCTCTTTCTCTCTCTCCCTCTTTCTCTCTCTCTCTTTCTCTCTCTCTCCATGAATGCTGTTTCCATTTATTTTCTCCCCTCTTGCTCTTTTTAATAAGGTGAAATATGTAATGTACCATTTTTAAAGTAAAGTAACAAAATGCTTGGAGGGTGCTGTGTCACTGAAAGGTTGACGACCCCCAGTTAAAAAATGTGCCATGAAAGGTCATGATACCGTAGCAGTGGGAGCTGTCAGCATACGTAACGTCAACAACAACAACAAAAGCAAAAACTTGCCTGGCTCAGTGTGTTGTCTGTTTGTTGTCAGACGTGGTGCTGGAGTGCCTGGGAAGCCAGTGGGAGCTGCACTGCCCTAATCTCACCAAGTCAGGCACCCTAAGCAACCTCTACATGTCAACCAGACAGCAGAGGGCAAGGAGCCTTCAGGACAGAGCAGGTGCGCTTCTTAAATGTGTCTCCCAGAGGCCAGAGTTCTGATCTGATTACAGTATCTCTGCATCTCTTACTGACTTTGCTATACTTTTTAGCGTTATCTGTGCTGTGTGCTGGAGATAAGAGTATTACAACCCTAATGTCTCTGCATCCTCTCTCTGGTCTTATGTGTTGTGGGAGACGGACTTCCCAGCTAGCACATTTGGCTCCTTGGAAGTTGTGGAAACGTACATTTTCCGTTTCCCATTGGATCTAGGAACGAATCCATAAGTGTCCTCACCGGAAAAACTGACCGTTTTTTAAAAAACTTTCTGAGAACTGAAGTGAAAATGTTGTCTGTTCTGTGAATGTTTATTTTAAGTTGCAGGGAGGTTCTGAGAACATTTTACTCTGGTTCCTTTGAAAGTTTTCCTGGGAGGTTTTATTAATGTTTTGAGAATGGAATTTATAGGTTATTTGTAGTTTTAACTTCCTTAAAACTTTTGTGGAATGTTTGAATAAGACTTTTAATAACACTGCTAGCTTATTTTGGGGTAACTTTTTTGAACTCCAAGTACAGATATGACACGTAGAAATCATTTTCTTTAGGCATTAATTACACAAACACGTGTATTTTTTTTATTGTGACACGGCATCCGTGAGATTCAAACCTATAATCTACTGTCCTCTATCCATGGAGTCCACTGTGTCACCAAATGGAGCTGAACACACTAAACAAAGAAAGAGGATAGTGTTTTGTTGATGCTGAGAACATAATGTATATGTTTTTAAATAACATTCTTAGATTCTGACCACACCGCCCGCGTCGCGTGCGTTACAGAATAAATGTACACATACATGTTATTCAATCATTGCACCCACACTGCTCGCGCGCGCCTGTGTTGCCAAGCACTAAAATAGAAGTCAGTTCTATTTGTGACGCTGAACGCGGTGCAAGTCCCTCTCCCATCTTCTCATTGGTTTATAGAAGCATCTACCCACGTGCCATCTCCTCATTGGTTATACCCACATGGGTAACTGAAAGATGAACTGAGGTCGGTTGGTCAGTTGTGGTAAATCACCTCATTATGAAAGTTAGATGCCATTCGCCGTATAAAGTCCAAAGAAGAAAAAGCCTGGAAGGAGGAGAGATGACTAGAAACTATTCAGTTGACCGTTTTATGTGTGGATTAATTGTCGGAGTAGAGGACCTTGTGCATTTCAGGTAAAATAACAACTCAATGTTTATATCCTAGGACAAATTGACTAGCAACAGCAAGCTAGCTAAATAGAACAAATTAGCTAGCAACTGCAAGCTAGCTAGCTAAATTGCCATAAATGTTTATTGCTTTTCGACCTGTCCCCAAATTAATATAATTTGTTCAGAGTTTGTTTTGATATTTCAATCTGCGTGTCGTGATCGCTTTTGGTGTGGGGGGACAAAATCAATTTGTGCACGATGGCGCATGTGATCGCACGCACCCGCCCGTTGTGGGCATGGTGTTAGAACGTTCTCTGAACGTTACTAACGTTTTCTTGTGGTTTTTATGGAAAGTTTTCTTATAGTTCTCAGAACAATTTGAGAACATGACTTTAACACTTAGAGTCGGTTTCCGTGCAACACGAAAATCAAGTAATATTCATGAATATGTTATTCAATGCATTTCTTTGGGCTAATAGCAATAAGTAGTTCGTGTTTTTTTTTCTTTTTCTCAAAGGTATTTTTATTTGGCATTTTTTATGATCAGATCCCCTACCAAATCAAACCCACCCTAACCCCCCTTGCTCCAACAGAACACACACAGATCCCCTACCAGATCAAACCCCCCCTAACCCCCCCCCCCCCCATTCTCCAACAGAGCCCCACCCCAATACCAGACTTAAAGAATTTAAATATAATTTTTATAATATAATCAAATAACATAAAAAACTAAAATATAATCAAACAAAAATTAAAGAAGAGTAAAAATAGTGATACAAATTCTAACTTGGGTTGGTTTATGTCGTCCATGTCTAACTGGGTCCATGTCTTCTACAAAGGATAGGAAAGGTTGCCAGACATTATCAAATGTAATTGCAGATCTCCTAACGGAGTAGTGCATTTTCTCTAGTTTGAGATGTTGCATAACTTCCTTTATCCAATGGTTAAAAGTAGTAGGAAACCTATCTTTTCACTTAAATAGTATAAGAAGTCTAGCTAGAAGAGTAGTTAGTACATGTCAGTATGTTGCCCACAGAACTGTTTAGAGGGGCCTCCTGTGGTGCCACTCCGAGTAATGAAAAAAAAAGCAGATTGTTTATAGTCCTCTCCACTGAATTAGAAAACGTCTAAAAAATGGATATCCAGAAATCCGTCACTTTTGTCCAAAACATGTGCAATAAAGTAGCAGGAGCCTGCTTACGTCGGTCACACGTGGGATCTATTTCTGATCTAATCTTGGATCATTTTGCCTTTGACCAATGCAGCCAATTAATCATTAAAAAAAATCTCTGGTAGACAAATAGATGAAGAATTGAATTGTATTCTCTGAAGCATATTCTGCCAAATTTCATCTGAAAGTTGCTCACCTAAGTCCTCTTCCCATTGGTTTTTAAGAGATTATCAAATACTTTTAAAAATATATATATTTTTGATACTTACAGGGGTCAATAAATCCCAAATCAAATAGCTAAATGATCGTTGGTATGACCTTCTTAAAACAATTCCATATGTTACCTTAGTAGAAACCCAGCCCTGGGCCCTTAGATCTTGTGAGGAAACTTGTAGGAAATGTTAGAAACATTGTTTTTTAACGTTCTCTGGACTATTTGAGAACATTCTCAATGTCAAATCAGTTGGCAAACGTTCCTAGAACATTACCAAAATTGAAATGAAATGTCACCATGTTTGAACGTTTAGTAAACGGTCTGTTAAGTAATGAAATACCAAGAAAATAACATATTTTTTGTCAAGTTCCTTAAATGTGCTGACAATGTTCCAAAGCCAAGCAACTAACCTGCACCATTCCTAGAACGTTGTGGGAAGGTTGTATGCAAAATAACCATAGGACAACCACGCTCTCACCAAGCTCTAAGAAACATATGGTTCTCAGAACAAAATGTGCTAGCTGGGTTGGCCCTATTCACAAAAGTTAGTGCCAAATGCTTGTCCTCTGACGCCATTTTTAGGAAATTTGTGAGGAACTAACACCTCTATATAATGTTTTATAGAGACAATCCAGAATTCAGACAGATGGTTTCCATTAGTCCCTTCCGCAAAGACATACAGTATGTGATTAGATTATTGTGTTCTCCCCCAGCATATAGGTCTCATTTTTCTCATTCAGTAAATAAAACCAATAAATTGTGTTGTGTAGTGTTGTGTAGTTGATGTTTTCTTGATGTTTTTCTTTTTTCACTGCCTTATCATTGCTATATTTGCATCTTAGGTGTATCTTTAAGTGTGTCTTTGTGTACAGTTGTGTAAATATCTACAGTTGAAGTCAGAAGTTTACGTACACTTGGGTTGGAGTCATTAAAACTTGTTTTACAACCACTCCACAAATTTCTTGTTAACAAACTATAGTTATTTCATGTCAGTTAGGACATCTACTTTGTGCATGACACAAGTAACTTTTCCAACAATTGTTTACAGACAGATTATTTCACTTATAACTCACTGTATCACAATTCCAGTGGGTCAGAAGTTTACACTAACTTGACCATGCCTTTTGAAAAAAGGTTGGGAAATTCCAGAAAACGATGTTATGGCTTTAGAAGCTTCTGATAGGCTAATAGACATAATTTGAGTCAATTGGAGGTGTACCTGTGGATGTATTTCAAGGCGTACCTTCAAACTCAGTGCCTCTTTGCTTGACATGATGGGAAAATCAAAAGAAATCAGCCAAGACCTCAGCAAAAAATTGTAGACCTCCACAAGTCTGGTTCATCCTTGGGAGCAATTTCTAAACACACAAAGGTACCATGTTAATCTGTACAAACAATAGTACGCAAGTATAAACACCATGGGATCATGCAGCCGTTATACTTCTCAGGAATAATGAACATCGTTATGTTTGGAGGAAAAAGGGGGAGGCTTGCAAGCTGAAGAACACCATCCCAACTGTGAAGCACGGGAGCAGCATCATGTTTTTGGGGTGCTTAGCTGCAGGAGGGACTGGTGCACTTCACAATATAGATGGCATCATGAGGCAGGAAAATTATGTGGATATATTAAAGTAACATCTCAAGACCTCAATCCTATAGAAAATTTGTGGGCAGAACTGAAAAAGCGTGTCCGAGCAAGGAGGCATACAAACCTGACTCAGTTACACCAGCTCTGTCAGGAGGAATGGGCCAAAATTCACCTAACTTATTGTGGGAAGCTTGTGGAAGGCTACACGAAACGTTTGACCCAAGTTAAACAATTGAAAGGCAATGCTACCAAATACTAATTGAAACATTTTGACCCACTCGGAATTTGATTAAAGAAATAGAAGCTGAAATAAATCATTCTCTCTACTATTATTCTGATATTTCACATTCTTAAAATAAAGTGGTGATCCTAACTGACCTAAGACTTTTTACAATGATTACATTTCAGGAATTGTGAAAAACTGAGTTTAAATGTATTTGGCTAAGATGTATGTAAACTTCCGACTTCAACTGTATGTAATCTGATTACTTCAGAAGTACAGTAGTTGTAGCATGTGCCTCTTCTTGCATGGACCAGGAAGTGGTAAGAATGGGAAAGACAAGGCATACAGCCGACCTGGCAGCAGCAACTCCAGCAGAGACAAACAGAATGGGAAAAAACCCGCAGGCCCCCTGGTCCTCCAACTCTCTGTGAAAGAAGCCACCGTCACCAAAGAGGGTAGCTACAAGAATCATACACCCATGACATACATACAAGACAAATTTCCCCCTCGGGGACCAATAAGTAAATCCTAATTCCCATTGACAAACAGTACATTTGGTTCAATGACAGTTAATGTACCCATATCGCTCATACAGTATACTCACGGCTGATGAATGAAATTAATGGTCAGACTGTTAACCCTGTGGTTTCCCCCAGCCCTCTCCTTTGCCCTCAGGACCCTCTATAACCCAGAGGCATGTCCTGAACACTGGGGAGAGGGGGTGCTCTCTACCGCCGCCCTGCTGGGTCTGCCACACCTTTTCCAGAGGTGAGCCAGACTACCACACCACACTACTAGTCCTGGGGAACCCATAGGAGTGCATATTTGTAACACTAACACACCTGATTGAACTAATCAAGTGCTTGATGAGTAGTTGAATCTGACATGCTAGTGCTGGGTTAGAACAAGTACGTGCACCCCTGTGGGTCACTAAGTTCCATGTTTGAACGTCGCTACGCAACACTGTCCAGCAACACCGTTGGGAGGATCATTGTGTTGTAAAACAATGCTGTGGCGCTTCAACAACGGGCCATCACTCAGCCAAAACGGGTTCATCCTCTTTTCAACAAAAACAAGGTCAAGGAGGAACAGGAATGAACTTTTCCCTGCTTGTATACATGTATGTCACATTGGATAACTTGTGATACTATGATGCCTCCAGAATACACGCCCATCTCTTGTGGGACCTAATTTGGCCCAGTTGAAGTGGTTGATTCATGTCCATGAAACTGGGTGGGGATGGGTTTGAATGAGATGAATCCATGTCGACATTGACCTTATTTCCTCAGCTTGTCCTGAATGTACTGTAAGCTTGAAATCACCAACACCCTTACAAGAGTCGCACCCGGTCACCCTGGGTGCCCACATAAAAAAAACACTACAGTTTACAATAGAATACTATACTACTTACTATAGAATTCTGTAGTAAACTGTAGTATACTGTAGAGTACTATACTACACACTGTAGTATCCCTTGTTCAGTACTTACTATTGAATTTTATTGTATACTGTAGAATACTATTGTAAATACTACAGTATTATCCACAAAAAACACTGAAATTTCAGCAAAAATATTATAGTCCACTATAGTAAATACTACAGTATTTAACTGGCATATACCCATTCCCTTCCCTCATATCCCAATTTGTGCCACCCGTAAGTGAGAAACCTACAAGCCAAGTAAAGACCATATAACTGTAAACACTACAGTAAAGTCCACAAAAACACTACATTATTGCTACCATAGTATACACTATAGTATGTTTTCATGTGGGTGTATCGTAAATAAAGCAGAAGTTTATTATGAGGTGACAGACAATATGTCTGTGATTGACAGGTGCCTAACAGAGATGATAAATAAGATCAGCTCCTCCACTGTGTGTATCTTTCATCGCGTGTCCTGCAAGGTAAGCTGCACTAGCTACAGGTGTGTGAAGTAGTACTAAAAGTTAGTGCTCAAAAATATACACTAGGGGGAGCCAAATCACCTCAAACACATAAATGCACTGCTGTCTGAATATGTCCATCCACGTTTGTCTATGTTGTCTATGTGACGTTATGCATGATGGTATATGTTTTTGTGTGTGTGTGTGTGTTTGCCTATTTTTCCGTGTGGTTCAGTTTAAGGAGACCAGTCTTCAGAGAGCGTGTGAGCGATGGTTGGAGCTTTACCTGGTGACTGAGTTGACATGTTTCATCTACCTGAGAGACTTACCCTTTGAACTCCTCCACAAGACCCTAAGTTCCCCCAGGTAGCTGCTAGAGTAAGGTCCAACTTAAACAACACCCTATTCTAGTCATAACTCACAATGTTGGTTTTTAATCGCCTTCTCCAGGGTCTTTGCTGCCTGTGAGTACCAGCTCCTGAAGACAGTGCTATACTGGGTATTCCTACAGTTCAACCCTGCAGCTCAGATCCTTCCCTCTCATAGGTTCATTATGACCTTCTTCTCCAGGTACTGATCACATAGTCATCAGGCGTAAGTTAAATTGTATGTCGTTCAAGTGGAGGGAATTCGTAGACTACTGTCCGTGAGTAACATGTTAGGCCTGTTTGTTTGAACATTGACTCTGGTAGACATATAACTACACTGCCCCACAAGCTTATCTCTCGTTATTTATCTCTCTCACGCTCTCTCACTCTCTTACTCCAGTTGGCCAAGGGCTGGCGTCTTCTTGGAACAGCCTGTGGGACAGAGGTTCACCGTTCTCTTCCGGGCCCTTCGCTTACATGGCATCACTCAGCGTGAGTGACAACGGCAATTTTTTTTTTTTTTTTTTACCTTTATTTAACTAGGCAAGTCAGTTAAGAACAAATTCTTATTTTCAATGACGGCCTAGGAACATGTCAACTGCCTTGTTCAGGGGCAGAATGAAAGATTTGTACCTTGTCAGCTCGGGGGTTTGAACTTGCAACCTTCCCGGTTACTAGTCCAACACTCTAACCACTATGCTACCCTGCCATCCATCGACCTTTCAAAGCTCGATGACATAACACTAAAACCTAGAAAACATCAAGTCTGTTTTGCTATTGTTACATTTATTTGTTAAGTTTGTGCATTAGTTCATGTACACAAGGCCTTTCATAGTACAATGTGTTCATCATTACTATGTTGCAATGGTGTAAGGGGAAGGACTCTAAACTAAAGCCAGACCTGTTGGCCGTGGCCTCGGTATGTGACTACATCACTCTGGCACCCGTGTCCGAACCATCATGCAGCTGGAGACACATAAAATGTGTTGCTGCCTGTTGCCAGAAGACCAGCGGTCCATAGGAGAGCAGCCAGTTTAAAAAACTGTTTGATATTAAAGAACCACGCAACGTGACTCTAACCAGTGTGATTCTGATAAGCAGAACTGATCAAATCATACACAGTACACACCCTGGGCCAAGTGGGCATGTTCCCAGGCAAATAACACGTTTTCATCCTTTGCTTAGATGGATTCTGATTCATTCTGAAACTGCAGATGTCTTTTCCGTTTTTATTGACTTGAGGAACTGATTGTAATTCGTTAAAATTAAATGCATCTCAGACGAGTTGCAATAGATTATCATTGGTGGGTTATGATTATGTTTAGGTATTAACTGTTTTCACGTAGTTACTTTTGAATTGTTAGGAATTCATTTGTTTTTAGAGTGAAAGGGTAAATGTGAGTGATATTTTGGTGAGTGAGTGTTTGCTTGATGGCGAACCCTAACCTTTGACCCCCTCCAGGAGCCCATCTAGAGGAGATGCAGCAGATCCATGTCTTTCCTCAGTCCTGGCTGCTCCTCATCTTCTCCAAGCACTACTACACTGTGAGTTCATGTAGACATGCACACCTAAGAATATAAGAGGATCATTGGTCAAACATACTGTTTGACAATCTGCTCCTGGACGTAGCCCTTTTTCTCCCTCGTTCACCCCCATCCCAGCTCCACAGTGGAGGAGACATGCAAGTAACAGATTTCTCCCAACAAGCAGTGCGCTTCGGCATGGTCATTGAGAGGGTAAGCCATCTCACTTAACTCTGTAACTGCAAAATGGTGCAAGTTGAAAAGGAATCAGTTGTGTTAGTCATTGGCGATATTGTCCTGGTGTCATCCTACAGGAGCCTCAATACTGCACACGAACCATTGGACTGTATGGCTTCTACTTCCTGCTTAAAGCAGCCAGCATGGGAGAGCTGGATTCACATGGCTTCTCTCTGCAGGTCAGGGTGCATCAACGCTGCATCTCAAATCGGGACATTTGCTCTTGAGTGCCTATGGCACGGTTCAGAGGAGGCTGGTGGGAGGAGCTATAGGAGGATGGGCTCATTGTAAAGACTGGAATGGATTAAATTAAAAGGAATGGAAACCACATTTGACTCCTTTCCATTAATTCCATTCCAGCCATTACAATGATCCCATCCTCCTATAGCTCATCCCACCAGCCTCTTCTGGCAGGGTTATAAGTAATAACCAGCAGATACATTACACCAGAAAACACTGCAGAGACTGACGGGTGAATGGCTGTGTACCTGTGTATCCACTGCAGAGACTGAGACACTGGGACCCTGCCATGTCTGTGCGGGCGTGTGAGAGGCATCCTTTCAGTATGATGACAGAGCGGGCCTTGTCCTATCAGATCAACGTGCAGGCCCATGTGCACGGCCAGTGGCAGGAGTTCAACAGTGGTCCCATCAACCAGGAGTTTGGCCTGACCAAGCGCACCTGCAAGAGCCAGGTATGGAAGGTTGAGGACGGATTGATGCAGGAACAGGGAGGAGGGAATCGGTGGCTGTGTGATTCCAGGACAGGAGATAGGGTCTAGTACTTTAATGATATGAGAATTCCAATGTTGTGATTTTTCACATTCATTGGATACAAGTAAATTGCTATTTCTGGGGGGAAAATGTAGCAAAGAAACTTCACAAGGTTTGACTTGGATACTAGCTAACAGGGCATTGCATTTCTGTTGTATTTAGAGGGGTCTACTATCTGAACTGCTGTACCTCTTCCCTCTGTGTGCAGGTGTTTAAAGTGAGGGGCCTCAGCTTGCCCATCTTTGTGACCTTTGCCCTGGCCTTCGCTGCAGTCTGATTCCCTGCCAGACAGTCACCATGGTGCTCGTTATCACATGTAAACATCATACTTCCTGTCTGATTAAAAGTATCCAGGAGGACTTGTCTTCGTGGGGTAGCCTTGATAGCAAAGAAGAAAGCCACTTCAGAGATGATCTGTTAGGCACGCAGCCTGTTTTAACCCAAACCATGCTAAATGCTCTGCCCGTTGACCAAATCCGGTAAAATAGTAGTCTTGGACACTTGCTTCTTCCACTGAGACAGATAATGGTCTGTCGAGGTACAAGGGACACAATTATAGTCATATGATTCATGCACTTTCACATCACTTGGCAGTATGAGGTTGTGTCGCAAATAGCACCCTATTCCATATATAGTTTGACCTGGGTCCTATGGGTCCTGGTCAAAAGTAGTGCACCATAAAGGGAATAGGGTGCCACATGGGATGCAATCTGTGCCAGCTGTAATGTATCCTAACCACAAGGGGTGTTGCAAACCCTGCCCTGGAAGAGAGCTCTTTGAAGGAAGTTGTTGGCCAGTAGGTTGTCTGGAGGCTTTATAACTGTTGCTCCTTGTGGTTCAGGTCTCTACTCAACCAGGAAGCAGAGTGATGAGTCTCTCTGTGTCTGAAAAATGCTGACTGTCAGTGGCCAACATTCTGAACAGTGGAGGTACTGTAGGGTCATGTACAGCTGAGAAAACACACAGGTAGAGTTGCCCAGGAAAGCAGAGGTTTATTGGCGAACTCTAGTGAATGATAAACATGGTTTGTATTTACAGTACCAGTCAAAGGTTTGGACACACCTACTCATTCAAGGACTTTTCTTTATTTTTTACTATTTTCTACATTGTAGAATACTAGTGAAGACATCAAAACTATAAAATAACACATGGGATCATGTAGTAACCAAAAAAGTGTGAAACAAATCAAAATATATTTGATATTTGTGATTCTTCAAAGTATCCACCCTTTGCCTTGATGACAGCTTTGCACACTCTTGGCATTCTCTCAACCAACCTCATGAGGTAATCACCTGGAATGCATTTCAATTAACAGGTGTGCCTTGTTAAAAGTTAATTTGTGGAATTTCTTTCCTTAATGCATTGTGACAAGGTAGGGGTGGAATACAGACGATAGCCCTATTTGCTAAAATACTAAGTCTATATTGTGGCAAGAACAGCTCAAATAAACAAAAATAAATGACAGTCCATCATTACTTTAAGACATGAAGGTCAGTCAATCCGGACAATTTCAATAACTTTGAAAGTTTCTTCAAATGCAGACGCAAAAACCATCAAGTGCTATGATGAAACTGGCTCTCATGAGGACCGCACAGGAAAGGAAGACCCAGAGTTACCTCTGCTGCAGAGGATAAGTTCATTAGAGTTAACTGCACCTAAGAAATTGCAGCCTAAATAAATGCTTCACAGAGTTCAAGTAACAGACACATCTCAACATCAACTGTTCAGAGGAGACTGCGTGAATCAGGCCTTCATGGTCAAATTGCTGCAAAGAAACCACTACTAAAGGACACCAATAATAATAAGAGACTTGCTTGGGCCAAGAAACATGAGCAATGGACGTTAGACCCGTGGAAATCTGCCCTTTGGTCCGATGAGTCCAAATTTGAGATTTTTGCTTCTAACCGCTGTGTCTTAATGAGACGCAGAGTAGGTGAACAGATGATCTCTGCATGTGTGGTTCCCACCGTAAAACATGGCAGAGGAGGTGTGGGGGTGCTTTGCTATTGACTCTGCCAGTGATTTATTTAGAATTCAAGGCACACTTAACCAGCATGGCTACCACAGCATTCTGCAGTGAAACGTCATGTCACGTTTCTTCAAAATTGAACCCAGAAGCAGACCAGGACAAGGAGAGTTGGAAGAAGGTGAGTATTTATTTACAAGTGAATGTGAATGGGTAGATATATCCAGGTGGCGTAGCGGGCAGCGGTGGTGAGTTGATGGGAGTAAATAGGTGGATCCAATGGGGAAGCGGAATCCTCCGACGACCAGGCGGGAATGGGGTAAATGATCCGGGTGAGTAACTGAAGACAGAACAAACGGAGGTAAGTTTAAGGCAAGCAAGACGTACAAAACAACAAAACAAATTCTATCCAACTTGAGGCTGATACTATGGCACAACATACTGTTCATGGCTAACGATCCGGCAGGGAATGGTTGTCAGGTCCGGGCTTATGAAGAGGAGAGATGATGATCAGGACCAGGTGTGCAGATAGCTGATGGGATACAGGTGCGGGTAATCAGAACTCCCAACTGGCTACATTGCCCGGCAACCAGACAGGGTGCGTTCCAGGACGCCGGAAAAAACACTCCAGGACAGAACACTGGCAAATATCAGACTCAGGAAACGGGATTCGTGACAGTAACCCCCCTCCGACGAACGCCACCGGGCGGACTACCCGGAGCGCCAGGGTGGAGGCGGTAAAAGTCACGAAGCAGGTCATCGTCAAGGATCTGACGCCGAGGAATCCAACTCCTCAGGACCATATCCTTCCCAATCCACTAAATACTGGAACCCTCGACCCCGCCGTCTGGAGTCCATGATGCGGCGCACCGTGTAGACAGGACCACCTCCGATCATCCGAGGAGGACGAGGACGAGGGGGCAACAGAGGACTGAGGAGAACCGGCTTGAGGCAGGAGACATGAAAGGTGGGATGTACTCTTAGTGTAGCAGGCAACTTGAGTCGGACCACAACAGGATTAATGATCTTCTCCACTACAAACAGACCAATGAACTTCGGTGACAGTTTCCTCGACTCAGTCCGTAGAGGAAGATCCCGTGTAGCCAACCAAACCTTATCTCCAATGGTATAAGCGGGGGCAGGAATACGGCGACGATTCGCCTGGATCTGATACCGGTCAGAAACCTTAAGGAGGGCCTTCCTGGCCCGATGCCAGGTGCGGTGGCAACGACGAATGTGGATCTGGACAGAAGGAACCGAGAGATCCCGCTCCTGAGAAGGAAACAAGGGAGGTTGGTAACCGTACAGGCACTGGAAGGGAGACATCCCAGTGGCAGATGAAGGGAGAGTATTATGAGCATACTCGACCCAGGGTAATTGAGAGGACCAAGAGGTGGGATCAGAGGAAACAAGACAGCGCAGCGTGGACTCCATCTTCTGGTTGGCTCTCTCCGCCTGACCATTAGATTGGGGGTGAAACCCAGAAGTGAGACTGACTGTAGCTCCAATGGCCAAACAGAAGGACTTCCAGACAGCAGAGGTAAACTGAGGACCACGGTCAGAAACAATGTCACAGGGCAACCCGTGGACCCTGAACACCTCCCTAACCAGGATCTCGGACGTCTCAGTGGCAGAAGGCAGCTTGGAGAGGGGAACAAAGTGGGCAAACTTGCTGAATCTATCCACAATGGTCAGAATAACCGTGTTACCAACAGAAGAGGGCAACCCCGTGACAAAATCCAGGGCCAGATGCGACCAAGGTCGCCGGGGAATAGGTAAGGGGTGAAGAAGCCCAGAGCTGGCCCGATTGGTACTCTTCTTCTGCGGCAACAAACCTCCGGGTATCTTCTCCCATGGCAGGCCACCAAAATCGTCTGTGCAGTAACGCCATAGTCCGAGCAACACCAGGGTGACAAGCTATCTTGCTGGCGTGGGACCACTGAAGGACAGCAGAACGAACCGACTCAGGCACGAACAACCGGCCGGGTGGACCGTTATCGGGCCCGGGCTGTGTCCGAAGAGCCGCCATCACCTCCTCCTCAATCCTCCATGTAACGGCTCCCACGACAACATTCTGGGGAAGAATCGTCTCAGTCTTGGCCCCACTCTCCTCCGTCTTGGAGAACATCCGGGACAGGGCGTCCGCCTTCCCGTTCTTCGACCCAGGTCGGAACGTCAGGGAAAAATTGAAGCGTCCAAAAAACAAAGCCCACCGGGCCTGACGGGAGTTGAGACGTTTAGCCGATTGCACGTAAGCCAGATTCTTGTGGTCAGTCCAGACCACAAACGGTTGCTCCGCTCCCTCCAACCAGTGACGCCACTCCTCCAAGGCGAGCTTCACAGCGAGAAGCTCCCGGTTACCCACATCGTAGTTTCTTTCAGCTGGAGAAAGACGACAAGAGTAGAAGGCGCAGGGATGGAGTTTACCGTCAGTGGAGCTACGCTGGGACAGGATGGCGCCCACCCCCACATCAGACGCATCCACCTCCACAACGAACTGACGGGAAGTGTCAGGTTGAGAGAGAATCGGGGCGTTGGTGAATCGGCTCTTCAAATCTCGAAATGCTCGGTCTGCCTCAGGAGACCAACAGAACTTTCTGGTGCAAGACGTCAGTACAGTTAAAGGGGCGGCCACCCGGCTGTAATCACGGATAAACCTCCGATAAAAATTTGCAAACCCCAGGAATCTCTGGAGCTGCAATCTCGTACCGGGCTGGACCCAATCCCGAACCGCCCGAACCTTCTCTTGGTCCATCTTGATCTCTCCCCTGGAGATGATGTATCCGAGGAAGGACGTCGTGTGGGCGTGAAAAATCGCACTTCTCAGCCTTCACGAACAGACGGTTCTCCAATAACCGCTGCAGGACCTGCTTGACATGCTGAACGTGGCTAGAAAGCTCCTTCGAGAAGATGAGGATATCATCCAGGTAAACGAACACAAAAATACCAATCATATCTCTCAGAACGTCATTCACCATACTTTGGAACACAGCAGGAGCGTTGGTCAGTCCAAACGGCATCACCTGGTACTCGAAATGTCCCATCGGAGTATTGAACCCAGTCAACCACTCGTCCCCCTCCTTGATCCGAACCAAATGATAAGCATTACGTAAATCAAGCTTCGTAAAAACCGTAGCACCCTGTAAAGAATCGAAAGCCGAGGTCATCAAGGGCAGGGGATACTTGTTCTTGACCGTAATATCATTCAAACCCCGATAATCAATACACGGTCGAAGAGAGCCGTCCTTCTTGCTCACAAAAAAAAAATCCTGCTCCCAGAGGTGATGACGAAGGCCGAATGAGACTTGCAGCTAGAGACTCCTTGATGTAGGTCTCCAAGGCCTCACGTTCAGGTCGAGAGATACTGTATAACCGTCCCTTGGGAAAGGCGGCTCCAGGAAACAGATTAATCGCACAGTCATAAGGTCGGTGGGGAGGAAGGGACTGAGCCTTCTGTTTACTGAATACTTCACCCAACTCGTGATATGTTTCTGGAACCAGGGACAAATCAGGAGGAGCAGAGGCACTGACCTGACTGGAAACGGCAGGAGAACAGGCAGTCCTAAGACAGTTAGCATGACAATCAATGCTCCAACTAGTTATCTTCCCCGTCACCCAATCAAACGAGGGATTGTGTTCCTTCAGCCAGGGGTAACCAAGAACCAGAGGAACATGGGGCGAGGACAGAATGAAGAAGGAGATAAATTCTGAATGATTCCCCGACAACAACATCTTAACCGGTTCAGTCCTCATAGTGATCCGTGCCAGACTACTGCCGTTCAGAGTGGTTGCTTCAATGGCTTCCGGCAATTGCTCCTTGGAAAGCCCCAGCTGTTCCACCAAGTCGGCATCAATAAAGCTGCCATCGGCACCTGAATCGATAAAAGCGTTCATCTCTAAGCTCTGATCCTTATTCATAAGGGTCGCAGGAAAACGGGGTCTGACAGGATTCTTGAGAGGTTGAAACTGGCTCGCTAAAATTCCTCCCAAAACTAGCGAGCCGGGCAGTTTAACGAGCGCTGTGGACAAGCGGAGATGTAATGTCCTGAGCTACCACAGTAGAAACAGCTGTTGGTCTCACGTCTACGTTGGCGCTCCTCCTTAGTTAGCCTGTGTCTCCCCACTTGCATTGGTTCAGGATCTGGTGGCAAGACCCCTCCACTAATCCCGTGTGGGGAATAACGATCAATACGTTCTGGTTCACTTCCTGAACCGAATGGTAACCGAGTTGCTGATTGATTGGATGGGCCCCACTGCTTCTGCCTCCTTCTCTCTCGGACTCTATTATCTACCCGAATAGATAAAGTGACCAAGCTGTCTAGGTCACTAGGCTCTGGATAAGAGATCAGCTCGTCCTTGAGTTGCTCCGACAACCCCTGGTAAAAAAACGCTTGTAGTGATTCCTCATTCCAACCACTCTCCACAGCCAATGTCCTGAATTCTATCACAAAGTCTGCCACACTGCGAGCTCCTTGGCAAAGAGAGAACAAACGTTTAGCTGCGTCCTTACCTCGGACTGGATGGTCAAAAAGCTTTCTCATCTCTGCCGTGAAACCCTGGTATGACAAAATGCATGTGTCTCGTCGTTCCCAAACAGCTGAAGCCCATTCCAGAGCTCTACCACGCAGCAGCTCAATAACAAAAGCTATCCTAGCCTTATCTGTGGCGTAAGAGTAGGGCTGCAGATCAAAAACTAACCCACACTGTAAAAGAAATGAACGGCATCCTCCCAGATCTCCCTCGTACTTCTCCGGTGTCGGAACCTTGGGCTCACGGAAGGAACCTGCTCCCGAATCGGCAGGTGATATGGGTGAAACAGGTGGTGGATGATCCGCCGGCAACCTGAGCTGATCCTGGATACTCGTTAAATCGATCCGATAAGTTCCGGATTGAACCTGCTATCTCGTGTAGCGCCGTGTTGTGTTGTCCCAACATCTTCTCCTGCTGGGTAATGGCATGGCAAACGGAGTCCAGGTCCGCTGGGTTCATCCTTGGCCGGATCGTTCTGTCACGTTTCTTCAAAATTGAACCCAGAAGCAGACCAGGACAAGGAGAGTTGGAAGAAGGTGAGTATTTATTTACAAGTGAATGTGAATGGGTAGATATATCCAGGTGGCGTAGCGGGCAGCGGGGGTGAGTTGATGGGAGTAAATAGGTGGATCCAATGGGGAAGCGGAATCCTCCGACGACCAGGCGGGAATGGGGTAAATGATCCGGGTGAGTAACTGAAGACAGAACAAACGGAGGTAAGTTTAAGGCAAGCAAGACGTACAAAACAACAAAACAAATTCTATCCAACTTGAGGCTGATACTATGGCACAACATACTGTTCATGGCTAACGATCCGGCAGGGAATGGTTGTCAGGTCCGGGCTTATGAAGAGGAGAGATGATGATCAGGACCAGGTGTGCAGATAGCTGATGGGATACAGGTGTGGGTAATCAGAACTCCCAACTGGCTACATTGCCCGGCAACCAGACAGGGTGCGTTCCAGGACGCCGGAAAAAAACACTCCAGGACAGAACACTGGCAAATATCAGACTCAGGAAACGGGATTCGTGACACGTCATCCCATCTGGTTTGCGCTTAGTGGGACTATCATTTTTTTTTTCAACTGGACAATGACTCAACACACCTCCAGGCTGTGTAGGGGCTATTTGACCAAGAAGGAGAGTGATGGAGAGCTGCATCAGATGACCTGGCCTCCACAATCACCCGATCTCAACCCAATTAAGATGGTTTGGAATGAGTTGGACCATAGAGTGAAGGAAAAGCAGCCAACAAGTGCTCAGCATATGTGGGAACTCCTTCAAGACTGTTGGAAAGGCATTCTTTATGAAGCTGGTTGAGAGAATGCCAAGAGTGTGCAAAGCTGTCATAAAGGCAGAGGGTGGCTACTTTGAAGAATCTCAAATATAAAATATATTTGGATTTGTTTAACACTTTTTTGGTTACTACATGATTCCATCTGTTATTTCATAGTTTTTATGTCTTCGCTAGTGTTCATTTTTTATTTTTTTGTATTTAACCTGAGTAGGTGTGTCCAAACTTTTGACTGGTTCTGTATTATACACCTGGCAGGAGCACATGCTGTGATTGGCTGTTTGTAAGATGTAAAGTTTTACACTGTCAGCAGGTCCTTAGCAGGGCCTGCCAAGACTCCAAATCTCTCATTTCTGTATTAGTATGAGTGATGCCAGTTCAACTAAAATGCGACACGTACATCTCAATTCCAAATGCTTGTTTGATTCATTTATGGCAAATTGCACCATTCATAAAACACTTATTGTTAAGCTGTCCACTGACCTAAACTTTCTATTGCTCAAAATAGAGTACAGAACCTCTGGCCCTTCAGCTCGCCAACTCAGGAAATACAGTATGTTCCATGCATGGATATTGTTTTCAAGAGTGCTCCAATTGGATGGGGAAAAGGGAAAAGCATGGTTTCTCTGTAGTTGATGTTTTTTCACATGGGCAGACTGCCCTGAAGGAAGCAAGAGTTCAATCCAGTAGCTCCTATCGTGGACCATCCCATCCCTGGTCCAGCACTGAGTAGTTGTTTCAGACTGGACCATTGCAGATTCAGAAGTGGTTACTCTGCTGCTCCATGCTGCCTAAGGCTGTGCAAAATTTCCCCCACCCACTTTGTGGCTCTGGTAACCAGCAACTCCACATGAACAAATACAATAGTTTACTATGGTATAAATACTGTGGTATTACTATATCTATATACTGTAGTGTTCCCTGTAGTGTTTTTGCAGACATGACTGTAGTATGCTGTAGTATTTACTATAGTTTTTTTGTTTTATTATTTTTGATATGGAAATGGTGTCTTTGTCCATGAGGAAACCGACCTGACAAATACAACAACATCAAATTGTCCATAACCAGTAGGTAGGTCTGGAGTCTAAACAGAGAGTTTAGCACTTCTGGTCCTTTCAATGATCTTTAGGAAGATAAAAAAAAAACATCAGTGTTGTCTATACTTGGCATGTATGTTTCTCATTCATGGATGGCAGGAATTGGGGGATGGGGGAAGGGAATGGGTGGGGTATATGCAAATTAAATACTGTAGCATTAAACTGTAGTGTTTTTGGCAGACATTTCTGTAGTATTTGCTACAGTCTTTTTGTGGATAATACTGTAGTATTTACTAAAGTATTCTACAAAATTATGTAGTAAGTACTACACATGATTGAGGGACACTACAGTGTGGAGTATAGCATTCTACAGTGTACTACAAAATGATATAGTGAATACCACACATGATTGAGGAATACTAGAGTGTGAAGTATAGTCTTTTTACAGTATACTAAGGTTCACTACAGAATTTGATAGAATTCTATAGTACGTACTATAGTATTTTATAGAAAACTGTAGTATTTTATTTTTCACTCTCAACTACTGTGCAACACCCATCATGTCAGGAATGGATGCTGTGCATAATTTACTGACCCCTTCGGTGAGCTAATTGCCATAGAAAAACGGGTGTCTGCAGTCTTTTCCTCAAATCACAAGGGACTGTCATGGACTGCTTAAGCGATGGCTCAAAAAACACATTTCATCTACAGTATATCCAGATCTCTTCTTTTGAACCTGTGATCCCATTTTTAGGTTAGAGAGACTAGAAATGCACTGTAGTGGAAATGCAGTGCACAGCTCCTACGGTGAGTGTGAGTGGGTACGAGAGGGTTGTAGGTCACACTGTCTGCCCGTTTTAGCATGAGTGTGCATTTTGCTCACATCGTTAAACTCTCTTAAACTCACATCTTCACAAAGACCCTACTGTCTAAACGCGGAAATGCTCTCCATCCAAGAGCAACTTGCTGCACATTAAGGACCAGTTGAGGGCTAGGAAGTTCCCCTGTGAAATGTAAAATGGTAAACCAGATGTTGTTTTCTTTTTTTGCATTCATCCAGTCCCAGGTTCCACCCCAATTAGTGACAATAGAGAGGGATATATGGCACATATTTCCATCAAAGTGCATGTCCTCATCTGTCAGGAAAGTGTTGATCAGGAAATAACTGGGGTACTCTGGCCAAGGATCAAAGGATTGGATCTCTTGCAGACATCCTCTTTTACTGGGAGGCTATGTGAAAGAGTTTATTTAGAGGGGATATAAGAGCCTTTAATAGGTTTGAATTCTGCTGGCAAATGACCTTAGTAGCTTTTCATGGAACATAATAGAATATAAGGGATCAGAAGGGAGTAGAGTAGAATAGAATAGAAGTCAATAGAATATAATATAATAGAAGGGATCAGAATGGAGTAGAATAGAAGGGATCAGAAATAGAGTAGAATAGAAGTCAACAGAATAGAATGTACGGGATCAGAAATGGAGTAGAATAGAATAGAAGTCAACATAATAGACTAGAATATACCAAATATGCGAAAGTATGACAGGTTTGATTTAATCTGTGCCATTAGAAGTTTGAAATACAGTATATGCCATTCAACAGACACTTTTTTTTTATCCAAAGCGATTTACAGTTGAACTAAGGCAGTTTAATACAATTGAATAATGTGGCCTCATAGAGGTTGGCCTGCTGCATACAAATATTAATACTACTCCTACCATAATTCTTTGCGGCACCCAAAAAAAATTGTAATCGCTCTGTTCCACGCCCCTGCCCTCTACCTAAGCATTGGGATATGTAGGAAATATCCGTGGAGAGATGGGCTGAAACTCCTTTCGGTTCATCCTAAAAGATCTCTCAAGCGACCTATAGGATTTCCGAAAGAACATAAATATGTAAGTATTCACAAATGTTCTTTATTGTGGAAGCATTCGATGTTGGGATACAATGTAGATTGGTATGCGCATGTAGCGCGCGCGAGGCACTATGAACGCAGCCTGAATGTAAATATTCTTAGCCACTTTTCCAGTAGCGGACTTCAGTCGATCATACACAATATCAAGACACGTAATCAGCAGAATATATCTTTAGAATTGAAGTTACTTCATAAATTATCATGTTACACTCTTGTTTATTGAATGATATAAATCGATGTGTTGCTCGTCATATCAGGAAAGTATTATGGTTGTGTGGAATGCTGAACTATCCTCCGTCTGTTATTGTTACGAACTGCTATATAACAGTAGACTGACTATACATCCTACACATTCACAAACAACACGTTCATGCGCTGTAGCCTAGGCTATTTAGGCTACTATACTTACAGTATGATCTGTGTTAGCTTATCTGATATCAATACCAGCCAGCCAGTCAATCTGTATCAATATGCCAGATTCTCCCCCTTTTAAATGTCAATTGGTAGATTTGTTTTTCATAACAAGAGTTTGATTAAAAATCATGAGCTCCAGATGTTTCGCTTGTGTAATAGGATAGTTAGGCCTATTGTAGATAATAGTATTATGTTAAACATACAGGTAACTGACAAAATAAAGGAAACACCAACATAAAGTGTCTTAATAGGACGTTGGGCCACCACGAACTGCCAGAGCCGCCTGAACAGCTTCAATGCACCTTGGCATAGATTCTACAAGTGTCTAGAACTATATTGGAGGGATGTGACACCCTTCTTCCTCGAGAAATTCCATAATGGGAGTGTTTTGTTGATGGTGGTGAAAAATGCTGTCTCAGGCGCCACTCCAAAATCTCCCATAAGTGTTCAATTGGGTTAAGATCTGGTGACTGAGACACACACGTGCACACACACTTTAAACCCCCTATGCTCCTTTGAGACCCCTCTTTCAAAGTCTCTGTGACCTCTTCTAGCCATGGTAGCCAGAATAATGGGCAACTGGGAAATTTTATACATTATAACTTTTTTATTTTTGTATAACTTTTTTTTATACAGGTCTCATTAACAAGTGAACATGACCCTAAACATTATGGGATGTTAATTTGTTAATTAACTCAGGAGCCACGACTGTGTGGAAGAACCTGCTTTAAATATACTTGGTATCCCTCATTTACTCAAGTGTTTGCTTTATTTTGGCAGTTACCTCTACTTGTGATGTTTTTCTAGGTGATTGGCCTTTAATGTTTATGGTGACACCAACCACCCACTCATACAACTGGTTCACATTCAAGGATGTGTTATTTCCCTTTCCTGTCACCGAATACAATCATTGGCTTAGTTGACTGTATTGGAAGACATACTGCTACTGCTGGCTTTGGAAGGTTTGAATTACCTCTAGGTGCTCTCGGGGCAGTGTGCTATGTAGGCCTTCATAAAGGTGTGCAAATTCTGTGGTTTTCATTGCACCCAGCTCCATACAATGGCAGAGAATGTTAATCCGTTTCAGGTGATAGAGGATAGCTACACATAAGCCTTCTCATTGGTTGATTGCACACATTGTATGAATGTGTGTTTTTTTTTTCTCACTCTCCCACTTCATGCCTAGCAACTCACCGTTTAATGTCTCCTATTTGTCAGAATGATGAGATGGTCTTTAAAATGTATGACATCTATTTCCCTATTGCTGTCTTGTTGTCATACAGCTCAGAGTCAGACCCATGTTTGTTTTGGGCTTGTGGTTGGTTTGCCTAAACTCCAAACACTCACACCCTCTCCCCATGTTTATAATGTCAATGCGGGGGGTGCTACTTTTGACGAAACCCTATAGTGCATAATGGGAAATAAGATGTCATTTGAGACAGGATTGCTGTCAGATATATATGTATATTTTTTTTGTTCACATTAGATTAGATCACATGAAATTAGGTCACACATTTTGCAGTCCATAGACTTGTGTTTTTGCGGACATAACTGTAGTATACTATAGTATTCACTGTAGTGTTTTTGCGGTCTTTACTGCAGTATTCACTGTAGTGTTTTTGCAGTCTTTACTACAGTATTCACTGTAGTGTTTTTGCGGTCTTTACTGCAGTATTCACTGTAGTGTTTTTGCAGTCTTTACTACAGTATTCACTGTAGTGTTTTGCGGACATGACTGTAGTACACTAGTATTCAATATAGGGTTTTTGCGGACATGACTGTAGTATATTGCAGTATTCACAAGTGTTTTTGAGGGGGTGAATGTAGTATACTGTAGTATTATTATTTTCTGGTCCACAGATGCCACTGCTTGTCTTTGTACCAGCAGTGCACAACTAGCTAGGCCTAAACAGCAATGTAATCTCTTCAACATTATAAGCCTCCTCCTCGGCCAGAGGTGTGAGGATTAGGTTAGCCTCAGCAGAATTCAGCTGCATAGCGTGCCGTCTGTATGTAATTAACTACCAGTGTAGAATTGAACAGTATTAGAGCAGATATCCTTTTTCCTCTTTCTACTCTGTAACGGTATTTGGGGCAACCTCGCTCACAAGGAACGAACCAATGTGTTCAGCTCAAAAGACAAGACTTGAGCATTCTGTTGTTTGTCTCAATTCAGCATTTTGTCATCTGAGATTTTGGGTGAATTAGCATTTATTCGATTCCGAATTGTTCAATTGTTTGTTGTATTTTAAAGACGCTTCCAGTTGATCTGGAAATACAAATCTTGAGGCACTATTCAGAGCAGAGGTGTCTTCTTCTAGACCCCAAACATGCACAATGCTATAACATAGTAGACGCACCACTGTTATGGTTTGGGGTTTTCAGTTATTCAAAGAGTCACTGTGTGTTTTTTGGCCAAAGAAATGAGCAACATACTAGTGCAGGTATGAAGTAAGAGGAAATGGAATTTGGCCGAAATACCCTCTTCACTCCCTTCAGTGTTGCATTGATTGGTCCTGAGCTTATAGTATATACTGTAATTCATAAACCACACCTTTTATTGCGCTGTAATTCCTTTTCCCTTATACTGTCCCTATCAGTGACAAGCCAAAGTAAGCATGTGACAATGTAGGAGTGTGTGTGTTGATAGGTATTGGTTACAGAGCGGTAGGGACAGTAAAAGTTCAGTGTGTGTGTGTGCCTTGTACGTGTGCTGTGGGTGTGTGCGTATGGTTGACTATGAAAATGTGGAAGGTCACCTCAGCCACATATTCAGGTTCTCTATTTTCTTTTTTGCTCTCTCTCTGTTTTCTGGTCCTAAAAATAATACCAAAAGCCCAATCCCCTAGAGGGCATGTGTTCAGGCAACCATGAGATTTGGGAGGCTAGGACTGAGTCACAGCTGTAGACAGACAGACAGACAGACGGACGGACGGACGGACAGACGGACGGACGGACGGACAGACAGACAGACAGACAGACGTGTAAGTAGGGATAAAGTCAGAGGGAGGAGGGAAGCAGATGGAGAGAGGGAAGAAGTGAGCTAGCCCTCTGAGTGCCAGGGGAATCCAGTGAATCCAGTGAATGGTCCATTAACACCCGAGCTGTAATGGATCTGTGCTGTTAGCATTCATCCCCATATCCAGAGACCCAGTCAAGGAGCATAATGTCACGACTGAATGGACACATGGAGTGGTTTTATGGTTTCACGTATCTGTCCAAAAGCCTCAGACCTGTCTTCTTGACACACTAACCCCGTAGAAATGTCTGGAGAATGAGAACGACTGAGCTCTGGGCAGTTCCATGTGAAGGGGCCATGAGCACCAACATGGGAAGTTCATTGGAGCATATCTAATTGGGTGTCAAATGAAAGCTAAGAATTTATTTTGAGGAAATTAAGGCATAGATACATTCTTCAACCATTATACATCTTAAAAATGAGGCATAATTAATGGCTTTGATTTCTGGTTGAACAGATTGAAAAGGGTGTTGTGGAAAAATAGAAAGAGAACAAATGTGAACGAAGATGGCCATTGATTAAGATGAGTCTAGCGACTTGCAGGTGCCGAGGCCCAGCGTGAGGGCTCAATCCCGATTTATGGCATTGTCTGGATGGCAGACCATATGATGGATATCATAAAAGTTTAACACAACCTTATCCATGGCTTTCTCCGAGGAGGGAGGTTCCCATAGATCCCTGGGAGCACGGACACCTTCGGGTGTGTTAAGACCGATGAAAACTTGAATTGACTAAATGAATGTTACTTTGTGAATTAAATTGTCTTGTTTGGATTGTTTCAAGAGTTCATAAAGAGTTCATAAAGTGCTATGGATTTATTTTTGCAGAGTTACTGTGTTATTCTGCCCATCGGACAGTGGCAGTGGTGGAAACAGTACTCAATTGTCATACTTGACTAAAAGTTAAGATATCTTAATAGAAAATGAAAGTTTCCCAGTGAAATACTACTTGAGTAAAAGTCTAAAGGTATCTGGTTTTAAATGTACATAAGTATATTGGCAGAAAAAAGTAATCAAGTGTCATACTTGAGGGAAAGTAAATGGTAATCAAATTCCTTATATTAAGCAAACCAGGTGGCAGTATTGTGTTATTTATGTTCATTAACGGACAGACGGGGGCACACTCCAACACGCAGACGTAATTTACAAAAGCAATATTTGAGTTTAGTGAGTCCACCAGATCAGATTCAGTAGGGATGACAACACGTTCTTTTAATATGTGTGTGAATTGGACCATAATTCTATCCTGCCTGAGCATTCGAAATGTAACAAGTACTTTTAGGTGTCAGGGAAAATGTATGGACATTTTAAAAAAGGACATATTTTCTTTAGGAATGTGGTGGAGTAAAAGTAAAAGTTGTCAAAAATATAAATAGTAAAGTATAGTAGATACTAGAGGTTGACCAATTAATTGATTAAATAAAAAAATATATATATATATATTTATTAATACTTTTTATTTAACTAGGCAAGTCAGTTAAGAACACATTCTTACTTTCAATGACTGCCTAGGAACTGTGGGTTAACTGCCTTGTTCAGGGGCAGAACGACAGATTTTCACCTTGTCAGCTCAGGGGTTTCAATCTTGCAACCTTCACAGTAAACTAGTCCAATGCTCTAACCATTGCACTCCACGAGTAGCCTGCCTGTTACGCGAATGCAGTAGAAGCCAAGGTAAATTGCTAGCTAGCATTAAACTTATCTTATAAAAAACAATCAATCATAATCACTAGTTACAAATACTAATCCAGTATAGCAGGCAATATTAACCAGGTGAAATTGTGTCATTTCTCTTGCGTTCATTGCACGCAGAGTCAGGGTATATGCAACAGTTTGGGCTGCCTGGCTTATTGCGAACTAATTTGCCAGAATTTTACGTAATTATGACATACATTGAAGGATGTGCAATGTAACAAGAATATTTAGACTTAGGGATGCCACCCATTAGATAAAATACCGAACGGTTCCTTATTTCACTGAAATAATAAACGTTTTGTTTTCGAAATGATAGTTTCCGGATTCGATCATATTAATGACCAAAGGCTCGTATTTCTGTGTGTTATTATGTCATAATTAAGTCTGATTTGATAGAGCAGTCTGACTGAGCAGCAGCAGGCCCGTAATCATTCATTCAAACAGCACTTCTGTGCGTTTTGCCAGCAGCTCTTTGCAAGCACAGCGCTGTTTATGACTTCAAGCCTATCTGCCTAATGGCTGGTGTAACCAATGTGAAATGGCTAGCTAGTTAGCTGGGTGTGCGCTAATACTGTTTCAAACGTCACTCGCTTTAAGATTTGGAGTAGTTATTCCCCTTGCGCTACAAGGGCCGCGGCTTTTGTGGAGCGATGGGTAACGATGCTTCGAGTGTGGCTGTTGTCGATGTGTTCCTGGTTCGAGCCCAAGTAGGGGCGAGGAGGGGGACGGAAGCTATACTGTTACACTGGCAATACTATAGTGCCTATAAGAACATCCAATAGTCAAAGGTATATGAAATACAAATGGTATAAGAGAGAAATAGTCCTATTAATACTATATTAACTACAACCTAAAACCTCTTACCTTGGAATATTGAAGTCTCATGTATGTTGAATATTGAACCACCAACTTTCATATGTTCTCATGTTCTGAGCAAGGAACTTAAACATTAGCTTTTTTACATGGCACATATTTTACATGGCACACATTTTACATGGCACATATTACTTTCTTCTCCAACACTTTGTTTTTGCATTATTTAAACCAAATTGAACATTTTTAATTATTTATTTGAGGCTAAATTGATTTCATTGATGTTTTATATTAAGTTAAAATAAGTTAATTCAGTATTGTTGTAATTGTCATTAATACAAAATAATTTTTCCGGAAAAATCGGCCGATTTAATCGGCATCGGCTTTTTTTTGGTCCCCCAATAATCGGTATCGGCATTGAAAAATCATAATCGGTCGACCTCTAGTAGATACCACAAAAAAAATGTCTAAAGTAGTACTTTAAAGTATTTTTTACTTAAGTACTTCACACCACTGAATGGCAGTCAGTTCAATGGAGGAGTGACAGAGATGTGCGCCCCCATCATTCAGATAAGAGTTCTGCTTATTGTTTTGGCCTAGCATAGTGATGTTAATTAGACAATGGGAGATACTGAGATTTGGCGCTCTGGGGAAAATAAAAGATTGGTGGAAACTTTGTTCTTGGAGTCATTCTAAACCAATCTCCAGTGTCTGCTAAATGACTAAAGAATATTTAGAATATTGTGTATTCTTTTGACATTGAAGACTTCTGTTATGCCATTGTATTCTTATTGCATAACTGTAATAAATCGGATTACTTTTAAATGGATACGAATGGTTGTCCTCATATTTCTGAGTAATATTCCTTGAATTATTATTTTATGTATGATGTAATGGTAAAAGACTACACATAGCATATATGCTCGGCCTCTAACTGTGCAGCTCTGAGCTGAGGTTAACTCAATCATTTAATGGTGGGACATTGATCGCAAGATATTAGCTCTTTGTCTCTCAGCCTGTTAATATTAGGGTTATGTTGGACACATGTAACTTATAGTATTCCAAGTGGTGACGCAAGG
Source organism: Oncorhynchus kisutch (assembly GCF_002021735.2). Taxonomy (NCBI): domain Eukaryota; kingdom Metazoa; phylum Chordata; class Actinopteri; order Salmoniformes; family Salmonidae; genus Oncorhynchus; species Oncorhynchus kisutch. The sequence goes on from NC_034193.2 coordinate 15,962,379, forward strand.
CTCGCTACTTTGACTAGAACCTTCGGATTCGCTTATGGGCCTATATGCTATATGAATGCTTCACATGATAATGGAGTCCGATTGAATATTTTATTATGGTCTTATTGCTCCTACACTCTGTCATCAGACGGAGTGGATTTTCACTCTTTTACAGGGTTCTTAGAAAACATCGATCACAAAAAGTCATAAAAGGTATTAGAAATACATCAAAACACATTAATGTGGAGGTAAAGAACCCTGCTAACTAATATCAACACTTATTATTTCGTTTTGGAGAAGTGTTTTGGAATATGGGTTGGAATAATACATTATGGCCTTTCTCTTGCAGTTTTTCTTTCTTCTTTGTATTATCTTTAACCAGATCTATTGTGTTACATTCTATTACATTCCTTTCACGTTTACACAAACTTCAAAGTGTTTCCTTTCAAATCGTACCAAGAATATGCATATCCTTGCTTCAGGGCCTGAGCGACAGGCAGTTGGATTTGGGTATGTCATTTTAGGCAAAAAATTTAAAAAGCGGCGGATCCTTAAAGATGCAGTAGGCCCAGAACAAAAGGCACGTCTTACTCTTCATTGTATTCAGAGGGTGAATATCAATAGTATGCATGCCAGTCTCTCTTGGCTAAGAGTTGAGGGAAGCCTGCATCGCTTCTTGTTTGTATTAGAAACATGAATGTGTTGGAAATTCCAAATAGTTTGCATAGTCAACTTACACACATCACTGACACACACACTTACCCTACCAGACATGCCACCAGGGGTCTTTTTCACAGTCCCCAGGTCTAGAACAAATTCAAGGAAATGTACAATATTATAAAGAGCCATGGATCTCCCTTTCATCTCATATTGCACAAGTGAACAGCAAACCTGGTTGCAAAAAACAAATAAGCATCACCTCACGGCACAACGCCTCTCCCCCATGTGACCTACTTGTTCTATGTATGTACTGACATGTATAATATACAATATAAGCATTGCCTTATACCTTGTAATTCCATTATAAACTTCCTCATATCTTTAAGCTGAGGAGAGAGGATAATGAAAGTCCAGTAACAAGTAAATGTAGACCTACCAATTAGTTAGTGTTTTTACATTTTATTTTATTAATTAGTAAAGATGCACTATACGGAAAGCGCTAATTCTAATAGTTTGCCTAATTTCAGTTTGTGACTAAACAAGCAGCTATAGTGTAGAGAATCATTGTACCATCTAAACCGCTGTGAAATATATTTTCCATAACCAAAAACATTGGATTTTCAGCTGCTTGATGCTGGTGTACAAAACCAAAAGTAAAAGACGCAAAAACTAAACTTAAGCATGGGAAGCATAAAATAGCGCACATAGAACAGACCTACCACTTCTTAGACTTGCTTTCAATGAAATGACGGATCTATAACTCACATTTCAATGTACATTTGGTTGGGTCGCCCAAAAAGTTACATATTGCAGCTTTAAGTGATTAAAACTCGTAATTGGTAACAGAATTTCAGAAAAATCTGTAACAGATTTACTGCAATTAAATTGGCTAAATCGTTGTAGTCACAAACTACAGTTGGGTACCTGCTGTCCTCTCTTCCACTGGCATACTGTTATGTTCAGCTCATAACTGTTTTCTTTCTCCATCTGTCGGTCAAAGCAAAACTGGGAAAACCGTATGAACAACCCCTTCCTCTCACTCTGCCTCTCTCTCTCTCTCTCTCCATTTAATGTTACCTCTCCAGACTTGTACTGACACCGACCCATGAGCCTCCTCTCTTTCCATTTACTGCATTTGCGCCCACTGAGCACCGACCAACACCGGACGTCCATGGACATTGAAAAATAGTTTACATTTGGTCAGTTCGCCTTGGCTTTGATTTCAACCACGTCAGATGTTTTTTTGGGTCGGATCGGCCTAGATTTCCATGTTCACCCATGTTGATTTTTGGTCCGTTCCGGCCTTGATTTGGTGCGAATGTAGACGTCCATGATTGGTGACCGGAACCAAATCTGAACCAATCATAGATGTCTATGTTTCACCAGTTTAGACATTAAAGTACACGCACAGCACACTAGAGTACAGATAATGTACTGTATTGTACTGTACTCTACTGTATTGTTTTGTACTGAACGATACTTTACTATACTCTACTCTACTGTACTGTCCAAACTTGTGAAACATAGATGTCTAGGACAGATTCAGATTTCCAAATTCGGTCTTGTTTAGGGGCGGAGCTCATTAGAATAATACCCAAATATGCAAAGGAGGATATTGCATATTTTTACCTTTGTGTACCTATTCAGATACATCACCATGAAGAGAATGACATTCATATCCACAATTATACAGATCAGCGACCTATGAGGTAATTCCTTTTCGGTAATTCAGTTACTGGGTGTAAATCCATTCCACTTACTGTAGTTCAATAACCAAAATAAAAAAATTTAAGCTCAAGGTGTCATGTCATAGCTGACACCCCATTCCTTCTACAGAAATCTTTGAATCTTAATTCGGAGCAGATATGGCCAGATGGTGCCGACAGAAATGGTCACCTCGCTTCAAGTCCTGAGGAAACTATGCAGTAATTTTGTTGGTTTATGTATTATTTCTTACATTGTTAGCCCAGAAAATCTTAAGTGTTATTACATACAGCCGGGAAGAACTATTGGATATAGAGCAACGTCAATTTACCAACATTACGACCAGGAATACGACTTTCCCGAAGCGGATCCTTTGTTCGGACCTCCACCCTGGACATTGGATCTAATCTCAGAGGCTGACCAAAAACAACGTTGTCACCGCAGGAGAAGCAGATCGAGCGGCCTCCTGGTCAGACTGAGAAGGCGAGCACACCACCCACCGCTTCCGAGCATATTAGTTGCCATTGTCCAGTCTCAAGACAACAAGGTGGACGATATTAGGGCACGAGTTGCCTTCCAGAGAGACATCAGAGATTGTAACATTCTCTATTTCACGGAAACATGGCTCACCCGGGATATGTTGTCAGAGTCGGTACAGTCACCGGGGCTCTTCATGCGTCGCGCCGTCAGAAATGAGGGGTGTGTGCCTCATGATTAACGACTCATGGTGTAACAATAACAACACACAGGAACTCAAGTCCTTTTGTTCACATGACCTAGAATTCCTTAGAAATACATGCCGTCCACATTATCTCCCAAGAGAATTCTCTTCAATTATACTCACAGCCGTGTATAGCCGTGTAGAACTTCCCTGGACTCTATGTAAACTGGGTGCATTTGTTGTTGCTGGGGATTTTAGCAAAGCTATTTTGAGAACAAGGCTACCTAATTCTACCAGCATATTGACTGTTGTACCCACTCGAGCAAAACAATGGACTACTTCTACTCTAACTTCCGCAATGCATACATGGACCTCCCCCGCCCTCCCTTCGGCAAATCCAACCATGACTCCATCTTGCTCGTACTGTCCTGTAGGCAGAAACTCAAACAGGATGTACCCGTGACTAGAACCATTCAACGCTGGTCTGACCAATTGGAATCCACGCTTCAAGACTGTTTTGATCACGTGGACTGGAAAATGTGCCAGGAAGACAATAACATTGATTTATACACTGACTCTGTGAGTGAGTTTATTAGGAAGTGCATTTGAGATGTTGTACCCACTGTGACTATTAAAACCTACCCCAACCAGAAATCGTGGAAAGACGGCGGCATTCGCGGAAAACTGAAAGCGCAAACCACCGCATTCAACCATGGAAAGAGTTCGGGAATATGGCAGAATTATAAACAGTGTAGCTATTCCCTCCGCAAGGCAATCAATCAAGCAAAATGTCGGTATAGGGACAAAATGGATCAATCAATCACTCCCTATCCCAGTCTGCTGTCCCCACATGCTTCAAGATGGCCACCATTGTTCCTGTACCCAAGGCAACGCTAACTGAACTTCTGTCATCATGAAGTGCTTTGAGAGACGAGTCAAGGATCATATCACCTCCACCTTACCTGCCACCCTAGACCCACTTCAGTTTGCATACCGCCCCAACAGGTCCACAGACGATACAATCGCCATCACACTGCTCACTGCCCTATCCCATCTGGACAAGAAGAATACCTATGTAAGTATGCTGTTCATTGACTACAGCTCAGCATTCAACACCATAGAGCCCTCCAAGCTCATCATTAAGCTCGAGATCCTGGTTCTCAACCCCGCCCTGTGCAGTTGGGTCCTGGACTTTCTGACGGGCCGTCCCCAGGTGGGGAAGGTAGGAAACAACATCTCCACTTCGCTGATCCTCAACACTGGGGCCCCACAAGGGTGCATGCACAGCCCCCTCCTGTACTCCCTGTTCACCCATGACTGCGTGGTCATGCATGCCTCCAACTCAATCATCATGTTTGCAGACGACACAACAGTAGTGGGCTTGATTACCAAAAACAACGAGACAGCCTACAGGGAGGAGGTGAGGGCACTCGGAGAGTGGTATCAGGAAAACAACCTCTCACTCAACGTCAACAAAACAAAGGAGATGATCGTGGACTTCAGGAAACAGCAAAGGGAGCACCCCCCATCCACATCAATGAGACAGCAGTGGAGAAGAAATTCCTAGGCGTACACATCACGGACAAACTGAAATGGTCTTACCACACAGACAGCTTGGTGAAGAAGGCTCAACATCACCTCTTCAACCTAAGAAGGCTGAAGAAATTTGGCTTGTCACCTAAAACCCTCACAAACTTTTACAGATGCACAATCGAGAGCATCCTGTTGGGCTGTATCACCGCCTGGTACGGCAACTGCACCGCCCACAACCGCAAGGCTCTCCAGAGGGTAGTGCGGTCTGCACAATGCATCACCGGGGGCAAACTACCTGCCCTCCAGGACACCTACTGCACCCGATGTCACAGGAAGGCCAAAAAGATCATCAAGGACAACAACCACCCGAGCCATTGCCTGTTCACCTCGCTATCATCCAGAAGGCAAGGTCAGTATAGGTGCATCAAAGCTGGGACCGAGAGACTGAAAAACAGCTTCTATCTAAAGACCATCAGACTTTCAGACCATCAGACTGTTAACAGCCATCACTAACATAGGGAGGCTGCTGCCAACATAGAGACCCAAATCACTGGCCACTTTAATAAATTGATTTAATAAAGGTATCGATAATCACTTTAAATAATGCCACTTTAATAATGTTTACATATCCTACATTACTCATCTCATATGTGTGTATACTGTCTTTCATACCTTCTGTTGCATCTTGCCTATGCCGTACGACCATCGCTCATTCATATATTTATATGTACATATTCTTATTTCATCCCTTTAAGGTAGTTGTATAAGGTAGTTGTTGTGAATTTGTTAGATTACTTGTTAGATATTACTGTGCTGTCGGAACTAGAAGCACAAGCATTTAGCTACACTCGCATTAATATCTGCTAACCATGTGTATGTGACAAATACAATTTCATTTGATATTTCAGTTTTTGGAAAATGTGGTCGCATAAGAAACTGAGTGAGATTTTAACATAGTTCTCTTACCAAACTTTTTATCTGCACAGTTCTTCCAGTCAATGTGTTTTTATGAAATGTTCTGTGCACATTGTTCAAAATAGTCCTTGTGCATAGAGTTGTATGGTTGTTAAACTTTGAAATCAATAGCTTTTGTTTGGAATGCATTTTAAAGTGGAATTGCCCTTCTCTTTCTCTTACCTCTTACCTCTGCCTCTGCTTCCTCATCTCACACACACACACACACACACACACACACTGAGCTGCATTGTTTGTAACCTCACTGCAGACTCTTTCTTCCTCTTTTTCTTCATTAACTTCACCCAGTGGTGGAAAAAGTACCCAATTGTCATACTTACGTAAAATTAAAGATAACTTAGAAAATTACTCAAGTTAAAGTGAATGGTACTGTCACGTTCTGACCTTAGTTCCTTTGTTTTGTCTTTGTTTTAGTATGGTCAGGGTGTAAGTTGGGTTGGGTGTGAGTTTCTGTGTTTGGCCTGGTATGGTTCTCAATCATAGGCAGCTGTCAATCGTTGTCCCTGATTGAGAACCATACTTAGGTAGCCTGGTTTCACCTTTGAGTTGTGGGTGATTGTTTTCTGTTGAGTGTTTGTGTATTCACCAGACAGAACTGTTTCGGTTGCGTTCATTCACTTTGTTGTTTTTGTTCAGTGTTCTTTTACTTTATTTAAAAGATGGACACTTACCACGCTGCACATTGGTCCTCGCCTTCTTCCACCGACGACCGTTACAGTTACCCAGTAAAATACTACTTGAGTAAAAGTCTAAGAGTATTTGGTTTGAAATATACTTAGGTATCAACAGTAAATGTAATTGATAAAATATACTTAAGTATCAAAACTGAAAGTAAAAGTATAAATAATTTCAAATTTCTTTAAGCAAACCAGACAGCACTATTTTCCTGTTTTGTTATTTACGGATAGCCAGGTGCACACTCCAACACTCAGACATCCTTTACAAACAAATAAGTTGTGTTTAGTGAGTCCGCCAGATCAGAGGCAGTAGGGATGACCAGAGTTGTTCTCTTGATAAATGTGTTAATTTGACTATTTTCCTGTCCTGCTAAGCATTCAAAATGTACTTTTCGGTGTCAGGGAAAATGTGTGGAGTAAAAAGTACATTTATTTTATTTTGGAATGTAGTGAAGTAAAAGTTGTCAAAAATACAAAAAGTAAAGTACAGATATTTTTTATTTATTTTTTACTTACAGTGCATTCGGAAAGTATGCAGACCCCTTGACTTTTTCCACATTTTGTTACGTTACAGCCTTATTCTAAAATGGATCAAATAGTTTTTCCCCCTCATCAATCTACACACAATAGCCCATAATGGCAAACAAAAACAGTTTTTTTTTTTATATCACATTTACATAAGTATTCAGACCCTTTATTTAGTACTTTGTTGAAGCAGCTTTAGCAACAATTACAGCCTTGAGTCTTCTTGGGTATGACTCTACAAGCTTGCCACACCTGTATTTGCTCTCCCGTTCTTCTCTCGAGCTCTGTCATTTAGATAGGCCACTCCTGCATTTTCTTGGCTGTGTGCTTAGGGTCGTTTCTCCTGTTGGAAGGGGAACTTTCGCCTCAGTCGGCTGTCCTGAGCGCTCTGTAGCATGACCTTTGCTATGTACTTTGCTCCGTTCATCTTTCCCTCGATCCTGACTAGTCTCCCAGTCCCTGCCTCTGAAAAACATCCCCACAGCATGATGCTGCCACCACCATGCTTCACTGTAGTGATGGTGCCAGGTTTCCTCCAGGCATGACACTTGGCATTCAAGCCAATGAGTTTAATCTTGGTTTCATCAGACCAGAGAATCTTGTTTCTCATGGTCTGAGAGACTGAGGAGTGGCTTCTGTCAGGCCACTCTACCATAAAGGTCTGATTGGTGGAGTGCTGCGGAGATGGTTGTCCTGGAAGTTTCTCCCATCTCCACAGAGGAACTCTGGAGCTCTGTCAGAGTTACCATCTGGTTCTTGGTCACCTCCCTGACCAAGGCCCTTCTCCCCCGATTGCTCAGTTTAGCCGAGCAGCCAGCTCTAGGTAGGGTCTTGGTGTTTCCAAACTTCTTCCATTTAAGAATGATGGAGACCACTGTTCTTGGGAACCTTCAATGCTGAAGAAATGATTTGTGAATGGTGTTGTAGAATAATGTAATAAGATACTGTAGTATGATGCTGTAGTAGGATGGTGGTGTGTGTGTGTGTGTGTGTGTGTGTGTGTGTGTGTGTGTGTGTGTGTGTGTGTGTGGCATCTCCAGGGTGCCTGACCAGGATTCATTTGTTAATCCCAGTATGTTAACTTACCAGCACTATACTGTTCCTGTCCATCAGCCTGAACCTCAACCTTAACGCTGCATGTTAGTTATTCCCCCTGGACCAGAGGTTACGTCATTACCTAGCAGAACCTCTGAACACCAAACTCTCCTCCAATGTGGGGGGGTGACATGGGAAACTGGCCTTGGAGTGATCCCATGGAGCGGCTTGTTTGTATATAGGCCCAGGCCTTAGCCATGCTCACACTTCCTCCCCCTGGACGGACCAAGGCGGCAGGAAATGTAGACCGTTGGTCTGTGTGCCAACGTTGTGTGTGTGGGTGGGTGGGTGGCTGGGACTAGCTTTGAGCACCATTAACCTCTCAACACCACAAACAGGAGCTGGGGACTCAGGGGCCTGGGCCCTTTGATGTCTAAAGGCTTTGGATGGTTTGGCTATACAGGGCCACATTGGTACACAACACCACAGGGACACCATATAGCATTTTTTAAATTGTTTTAATCATTTTCGTTGTTGTACATAAAACACTGTAAAATCACCAGGAAATGAGCTGTGAAAGGAGATCTGAAGTGAAAGTAATTCTGTTCCCAAGGATTCCCACGCATAAATAGAGAGGCATATGCGATCGTATCCCAATGTAATCACTAATCAAGGTTAGAAATTATTCTGTTTTTGTTTCCGTTGTAATTGGAATTCTTGCAGTCAATTTTCAGTGGACAAATATTCAGTGGATCCCTGCCATAAAGGCTACCCCACCTGAATGGCCTCACTACAGCACCGTGGTCATGTTCTTGGCCACATAAAATTTTAAAACGTTTTGCAACTAAAATGAGCATGTCTTATTGGACAGTTCCAGGTAGTCCCTCCCAGTTTGGTCTGTTTTCTTCCATTTGGTACCTAATGAACACGACCCTGGTTTGGACAGCCTCTGGTATTCAGAGTGTCATTTTAAAACCATTGCATTTTTGGGGAATCTAATCGCCAACATATCATCAAGATCATCAGCAGATGCACTTCTTAAATCTTTACACAGTGAGACAAGGACAAGGACTGTGCCGGGAGAAGTTGGGCCGTAGTTCGTTCGACTAACCTAAGGGGGAAAGTGGAGAAGGTCACTGAATGTTACCACATTAACATTTAGATGACCTGTTTTTCCTGCACTTCCTCTATACTTTATGGACAGAAACAACTTTTTCCAGAGAGGAACTTATAAAGATAGTTGGGCTTAGCCTGTGTTGAACTCATCGTTGGGGTGGAGGGATGGAGGGAGGTAGAGTCTGATGGAAGTGAAGGATGGAGCGAATGTTGACTGTGCATGTCCCATAAAGAGTAGGAATGATGTAGTAGAATGATGTAGTAGAAGGCGGTTGTAGAATGATGTAGTAGGATGATGTAGTAGGATGGTGTTGTAGAAGGCGGTTGTAGAATGATGTAGTAGGATGGTGTTGTAGAAAGCGGTTGTAGAATGATGTAGTAGGATGATGTTGTAGAAGGCGGTTGTAGAATGATGTAGTAGGATGATGTAGTAGGATGGCGTTGTAGGACGGCGTAGTAATCGTGTACCGCTGACAAAAACTGTAGACGAGACTCACTCATCTCTTCTTTGGCTGCTTAGCTGAGAGACAGACTCTCACTCCTGCTCGCTCTCTCTCGCTCTCTTGTCTCTCTCTGGCTCTCGTCTATCTTTCTTCCACCCCCTCCCCCATTCTCTCTCTATCACCCCCACTCCTCTTACACGTATCGTCTCATCTCTCTTTCTCCAATCCACTTCTCTTTCTCTCATCTATTTATCTCTCTCTCTCCTCCTCTCCTTATCTCCTCAGCATACAGTGGAATGAGCAGGCTGAGGTGGGGAGATGCCTTACGTGGATCGGCAGAACCGGATCTGTGGCTTCCTGGACATTGAGGAGAATGAGAACAGTGGCAAGTTCCTCCGACGCTACTTCATCCTGGACACCAAGGAGGGTAGCCTGGTGTGGTACATGGACAACCCACAGGTAGGACAGCAGGGTGGTAAACACACACACACACAAACACACACACACACACACACACACACACACAGAAGCTGACAGAAGCACACGCACAAATATGCAGAACAGACATTGTGTAGTTATTGACTACATACAGTACCAGTCAAAAGTTTGGGCACACCTTTATTTTTACTATTTTCTACATTGTAGAATAATAGCGAAGACATCAAAACTATGAAATAACACATGGAATCATGTAGTAACCAAAAAAGTGTTAAACAAATTAAAAATATATGTTATATTTGAGATTCTTCCATGTAGCCACCCTTTGCCTTGATGACAGCTTTGTACACTCTTGGCATTCTCTCATCCAGCTTTATGAGGTAGTCACCTGGAATCCATTTCAATTAACAGTTGTGCCTTGTTAAAAGTTAATTTGAGGAATTTATTTCCTTCTTATTGCATTTAAGCCAATCAGTTGTGTTGTGACAAGGTAGGGGTGGTATGTAGAAGATAGCACTATTTGGTAGAAGACCAAGTCTATATTGTGGCAAGAACAGCTCAAATAAGCATTTACTTTAAGACATCAATACTTTAAGACATAAAGGTCAGTCAATCCGGAAAATTTAAAAAAGGTTGAAAGTTTCAAATGCAGTCACAAAAACCAACAAGTACTATGATGAAACTGGCTCTCATGAGGACCACCACAGGGAAGGAAGACCCAGAGTTACCTCTGCTGCAGAGGATAAGTTCATCAGAGTTACTGGCCTCTGAAATTGTTGCCCAAATAAATGCTTCTCAGAGTTCAAGTAACAGATACATCTCAACAATCAACTGTTCAGAGGAGACTGCGTGAATTAGACCTTCATGGTTGATTTGCTGCGAAGAAACCACTACTAAAGGACACCAATAATAAGAAGATAATTGCTTGGGCCAAGAAACACGAGCAATGGACATTAGACTGGTGGTAATCTGTCCTTTGGTCTGATGAGTCCAAATTTGAAATTTTTGGTTCCAACCACTGCGTCTTTGTGAGACCCATAGTAGGTCAACGGATGATCTCAGAATGTGTGGTTCCCATCGTGAAGCATGGCAGAGGAGGTGTGATGGTGTGGGGGTCCTTTGCTGGTGACACTGTCTGTGATTTATTTAGAATTCAAGGCATACTTAACCAGCATGGCTACCACAGCATTCTGCAGCGATACGCCATCCCATCTGGTTTGCATTTAGTGGGACTACCAGTTGTTTTTCAACAGGACAATGACCCAACACACCTCCAGGCTGTGTAAGGGCTATTTGACCAAGACGGAGCAGGATGGAGTGCTGCATCAGATGACCTGGCCTCCACAATCACCTGACCTCAACCTATTTGAGATGGTTTGGGATGAGTTGAACCTCAGTGTGAAGGAAAAGCAGCCAACAAGTGCTCAGCACATGTGGAACTCCGTCAAGACTGTTGGAAAAGCATTCCAGGTGAAGCTGGTTGAGAGAATGCCAAGAGTGTGCAAAGCTGTCATCAAGGCAGAGGGTGGCTACTTTCAAGAATCTAAAATATTAAATATATTTTGATTTGTTTAACACTTTTTGGGGGGTGATTGCATGATTGCAAATGTGTTATTTCATAGTTTTGATGTCTTCGCTATAATTCTACAATGTAGAAAATAAAGAAAAAACATTGAATGAGTGGGTGTGTCCAAACTTTTGACTGGTACTGTACATTTCACGGAGGAGATCATGAGTTAGGCTATGATGCTCTCACCTCCCTCAAGTCATCAGTCTCTCATGTCTGTGTGTTTAATCAACGCATGAATTTAGGCTGATGTCATTTCTTGAGTGGGCAGCAGCTGACACGGCCCTATGTTACTTACAGTATGCACTGGAGTAGAACATTAGCGGTAGGATGAATTTAATAGTTGCTTCTGTTTGGACTGACCTAATCTCATAAAGTATTGCACTGGATTGATCCGTCTGGTCTGGCCAGACCACTCTGGGCCATCAAGAGGAAATGTGTGTGTCGTCGGCTGGGGAGATGATGCTACGCCTGGGGAAACCGAGTCGAGTTACACGTCTGCCCAGACGTCCGTCCGTCCGTCTGTCTGTCTTTCCCTCCCCCAGATATTGGCGTGAACAGAAACAATCAGGCGTAATGTTTTACAGGTCTATTAAATGCATGTCATCTGTTTGGTGGGGAGTGGGAGCTCAGTGAGGAATACCTGTACAAAGACAGACTTGGTTATGCCCTCAAAAAATGATATCATTTATTGATGCTGCCCTGGGCTCTGAATTATTCATTTCAGTTTAGTTTCCATCTCCTTCTCCAACACTGTTCAATCCTCTGTTTAGAACCTGCCCAAAGGAGCTGAAAATGTTGGCTCCCTCAAACTCACCTACATCTCCAAGGTCAGTCAAGTTGTCCAATAATGTTATTGAATTAAATCCTGTGTGACAGACACAGACATGGCCAACCACAGTCTTAGGTGTGAACATCTGTCTCATTCTCTCTCTCTCTCTCTCTCTCTCTCGCTCTCGCTCTCTCTCTTCCCCCCTCTAGGTGAGTGATGCCACAAAGCTGCGACCAAAGGCGGAGTTCTGCTTCGGTAAGTCCTAAAACCTTTGGATTTGATTCAGTGTTTGTAAAACATTACTGCTAGTTGTGTATATGAGTCTGTTTATGTATTGTCCCTCTAGGAGTGTGCTGTCTGCTGGGTTCTGTGAAGGAGGAAAGTGGGGGGGCACTGGGCAGGGAGTGTGAGTGGGGGGGAGTAGCGGGCAGCTTGTAGCAAAGACACCGTTGACCTTTAGCTATTGAACTAGAATGATTTTATTTAGTTCACTAAGGTCGATGATGTGAGCCCCCCCGTCAGTAATTGTTTCACTGTTCACCTGTCCCCTCTTTCCATAGATTCCCTCCCCCCTCCCTCCCTCGCGGGGGTTTGAAAGGGACCATTTTCTGTATGACGTGCTGTTGTTCAACAGGCCCTTTGTCCCTCAGCGGCCCCAGTCAGGAGTATACAGTAGCTCCCCCACTCAATAGAAGGAAGCAGTAGGATGACCCACCGGTGACCGCCAAGAGCTGGCTCAACCCAACCATGTTGTTCGATGAGCGGGGGTGTCGAGTTTGGGTCATGGGTGGGGGTCTTTCCTGCATGACAGGATGCTGGAGTCCAAATCGGAACCCCCCTCTCTAAAACTCTGGGATATTTTTAATCTAGGTATTTGCATGATCCAGGTCCACTTTTGGATAATATCATCAATCTATTCCAGTACTGTAGTTTTAGGATTACCTGACTGTCCAAGTATGAGGACCTACCTCAGCCCTGACTGAGTCTAGTGTGTGTATACACGTGCATTTGCATTTGAGTGTGTGGGTTGGTGCGCTTTGGTGAATCATTGTGAGGATCACAAAACTGAGACGTTGAATAGGACGGTGGAAGACAGTCCACTGGTATTATGTCTCCTTGAATAGGACGGTGGAAGACAGTCCACTGGTATTATGTCTCCTTGAATAGGACGGTAGAAGACGGTCCACTGGTATTATGTCTCCTTGAATAGGACGGTGGAAGACAGTCCACTGGTATTATGTCTCCTTGAATAGGACAGTAGAAGACAGTCCACTGGTATTATGTCTCCTTGAATAGGACGGTAGAAGACAGTCCACTGGTATTATGTCTCCTTGAATAGGACGGTAGAAGACAGTCCACTGGTATTATGTCTCCTTGAATAGGACGGTGGAAGACAGTCCACTGGTATTATGCCTCCTTGAATAGGACGGTGGAAGACAGTCCACTGGTATTATGTCTCCTTGAATAGGACGGTGGAAGACAGTCCACTGGTATTATGTCTCCTTGAATAGGACGGTGGAAGACAGTTCACTGGTATTATGTCTCCTTGAATAGGACGGTATAAGACAGTCCACTGGTATTATGTCTCCTTGAATAGGACGGTGGAAGACGGTCCACTGGTATTATGTCTCCTTGAATAGGACAGTGGAGGACAGTCCACTGGTATTATGCCTCCTTGAATAGGACGGTGGAAGACAGTCCACTGGTATTATGTCTCCTTGATTAGGACGGTGGAAGACAGTCCACTGGTATTATGTCTCCTTGAATAGGACGGTGGAAGACAGTCCACTGGTATTATGTCTCCTCGAATAGGACGGTGGAAGACAGTCCACTGGTATTATGCCTCCTTGAATAGGACGGTGGAAGACAGTCCACTGGTATTATGTCTCCTTGAATAGGACGGTAGAAGACAGTCCACTGGTATTATGTGTCCTTGAATAGGACGGTGGAAGACGGTCCACTGGTATTATGTCTCCTTGAATAGGACGGTGGAAGACGGTCCACTGGTATTATGTCTCCTTGAATAGGACGGTGGAAGACAGTCCACTGGTATTATGTCTCCTTGAATAGGACGGTGGAAGACAGTCCACTGGTATTATGTCTCCTTGAATAGGACGGTGGAAGACAGTCCACTGGTATTATGTCTCCTTGAATAGGACGGTGGAAGACAGTCCACTGGTATTATGTCTCCTTGAATAGGACGGTAGAAGACAGTCCACTGGTATTATGTCTCCTTGAATAGGACGGTGGAAGACGGTCCACTGGTATTATGTCTCCTTGAATAGGACGGTGGAAGACGGTCCACTGGTATTATGTCTCCTTGAATAGGACGGTGGAAGACGGTCCACTGGTATTATGTCTCTGTTAGGGATGGGAAACATAATACTGCGGACAAAGGTTGTGTTCCAAATGCCACCCTATTCCTGATAGGGAAAATGGAAATGTCTCTCTCTGGATTCTGAACATGGGACTCAGCCGAGCACTCTAAACAGCATGTGTCAGACTACTTAGCAGAAATATGTTACTGAAATACAGAGATGCATAATTAAACTCTGCTAATGGGCCTAACTGACAGAACTGCTGCTGTGGCGCTTAAAGGCACTGCATGATCAATCCAACGTCTGCATTGGCCATGCAGCGTTTACGGTGATAGTGCCTCTGCAGAAGGCAAGGCAGAGGTGTTGTGAAGGAAGTTGTCAGGGAAGCGAGGCTGTGTTTATACAGGACCTCCCGCCCCACCTACCGTCAACCAGTCATGTCAATGCGGAGCTATTGATTTGGGAGGCGCACGGCAATGCAGTACGGAGCACAATTTGGCCTCTGGAGGCGCCGCAATTGTGTCACGCCATCCATATGGCGGCCCGAACACATTTTGGGACACACACCTTGACTTTTCTCACATTTAGTTACATCTCTGCCCCTCATCTCTGCCCCTCTCTCCCCCTCCCTCTCTCTGCCCCTCGTCTCTCTCTCTCTCTCTCTCTCTCTCTCTCTCTCTCTCCTGCCCCCCCCTCACTCTCCTGCCCCTCTCTCTCGCCCCCCCTCTCTCTCTCTCTCTCTCTCTCTCTCTCTCTCTCCCCCTCTCTCTCTCCCCAGTCATCAATGCTGGTATGAGGAAGTTCTACCTCCAGGCCAATGATCAGCAGGATCTGGTAGAGTGGGTCAACGTGCTCAA
Source organism: Oncorhynchus kisutch (assembly GCF_002021735.2). Taxonomy (NCBI): domain Eukaryota; kingdom Metazoa; phylum Chordata; class Actinopteri; order Salmoniformes; family Salmonidae; genus Oncorhynchus; species Oncorhynchus kisutch. The sequence continues at coordinate 15,977,639 of NC_034193.2, forward strand.
CAACGCCACCAAGATCACAGTGAGTCCCCTGCCCTGTCTCTTGTCATAAGTCTCCCGTAGTACAAGACCGCTTCCATCTCAACGCCGGCTAGGAAAGGACCTGTGATTCAGAATTAGGATGTGTTATCCCAGTTCAGCTGGCGTGAGTGAGTGGGATGGAGGAGGATGACAAGGCCGGCATACCTCACGTGTGTCTACTGTCCAGTCAACAGTGGAGAGAAAGACATTATGAAGCACTCATCTGCTGGGCCCAGGAACCCCTGTTTGTTTCCTACAGGGCATCCAAACCCCTCTGTACGGGGGATCTTTTCTCTTACTGTGTCACTGAGGTCCCATCTGACTGGCCCTCACAGATACAGACACACACACGGACACACACACACGGACACACACACAGGCAGGCAGGCACGTATATACACACACACTCGCCTTGCACAAATGTAAACACAAACACACACACAGGCAAGCAAGCACACAGGCACGCACACACACACACACACACACACACCAAAGCACACAGGACAAAGGGGAAGGCGAGTGCTCTGAGTCACGGACTGTTGCTACAGAAAAGGAAGTAATGGGACAGAACAGAACAGGGCAGAACAGAACAGAACAGGGCAGAACAGAACAGAACAGGGCAGAACAGAACAGAACAGGGCAGAACAGAACAGGGCAGAACAGAACAGGGCAGAACAGAACAGGGCAGAACAGAACAGGGCAGAACAGAACGGGGGAGAACAGAACAGGGCAGAACAGAACGGGGCAGAACAGAACAGGGCAGAACAGAACGGGGGAGAACAGGACAGAACAAGACAGGACAGAGCAGGACAGAACAGTGTGCTTTCACTGGGATTCACTGGAGAGGATGTTCCTCTCTAATTCCTCTTATAAACTGGGTGGTTTGAGCCCTGAATGCTGATTGGCTGACAGCCAAGGTTTATCAGACCGTATACCACGGGTATGACAAAACATTTTTTTTATTGCTCTAATTATGTTGGTAACCAGTTTATAATAACAATAAGGTACCTTGGGAGTTGCGTCGTGCCTAAGAACAGCCCTTAGCCTTGGTATATTGGCCATATACCACACCCCCCCGTGCCTTATTGCTTAATTAAACCACATCCATGTATGGAACATGTATTGTGAAGTTATGTAATAACTTCACAATACACGCACTGTATTGAAGTCTCATCAAACTCTGTTGACACATGTTCTCTTTACTGAGTTTAGTCCTGCCGCTGACACTGCAACACAGTCTCACAGTCCACTCAACAAGGTCACGCACACATACGCACACACACTCACACATATTGTACCACACACTTCTACAGACGGCTGTCAATGTTTGACTGTGTGTGTGTGCACTGGAGTGTGATACCTGGCCTGAGCGCACACACACACACACACACACACACACACACACACCAATCGATTACCCCAGTCACCACTCAGTGTAGCAGTTTCTCTCTGAGCCCCCAGGCTAGAGTTGATGGAAAATAGACTAACGAGCAGGCAGGGAGTACATCATCATGTCACTACAGAGACCGCTGAGGGACACATCTAACAAGGTTTTGGGGCATGTTGGCCCGATGCACTCTGGGAGTTTATGTTTATTTGACATGTTCCAGGTGCCAAAGTCGGGGGATGGCCAGCCCAGTGCAGAGATGACCCAGGAGGGGCTGGGTGCCACAAAGCAGATCTCCTATAAGACAGAGATCATAGGTGGAGTACCCATCATCACTGCCACACAGGTAAGGAAGATGCACCAGTCTGGTCCAGCACTAACCAGGCCCTAACCAAACATGAATAAGGTTGCAAACATTCAGGAAACTTTACCAACATTCTCAGATTTTCCAGATGTCCCGGTTGGGATATTCCTGGAATCAAGAAGGAATAAGCAGGATATCCTGGATTCCCTCACCTGGGATTTCTGGAAAACCTGGGGGAGTTTCTGAAAATCTGCAACCCTTAACACGAGTAAATAGACATATCTGACATATGTTTGAAGGCCATTTGCTCAGCTGTGGCTTGGAACAGTTCAGTCAAATCTGTCAAATTGGGACAGTAACAAGCAACATTCCATAACTGAGTTTTTGTTCCCTTAGTAACTTGATTTCAGCCATGTTAATCAGCTATATAAATAGATGGTCTGACTGAATAAAATGTCCATGGATCAGGCGATCTTTTAGATAGTGACAGACATTGAACTTAATGTTCCTCTGAGGAGGAGCTCACTGTGTTTTTTTTTCTGGTACGTATGAGCGGTACCAGTCATATCCTGTCTTGTGCTGGTATATGGTATGTAGCAAGGCCTCTTAAAAAACACGGGCTGAAAGTGAAAAGTTACATCCAGATGCACAAGCTATGATGTCACTTCCTGTGTGGGCAGTGGCGGTGTAGTGGTCTGGCCTCAACTTCAGATTATGGAACAGCCAGTGAATTCGCTATCATTATTGTTTGCTGTAAACACACATTTATAGTCACTGGAGATGAAGATATGGTGGGGGGCTTGCCACACACACGTATGGGATTGTGTGTGTGTATTTGTGTCTGTCTGTCGTGTGTGTGTGTGTGAGTGTGTGTGTGTGTCCGATATACTCCCATGTGTGTGTGTGTGTGTGTGTGTGTGTGTGAGTGTGTGTGTGTGTCCGATATACTCCCATGTGTGTGTGTGTGTGTGTGTGTGTGTTTGTACACTTACCTGTGTGTGTCCTGCGGTGCAGGAGCAGGGCGACGGGGGGCAGAACGGAGCAGAGCGGGGGGGCCAGCGGAAGGCCCACAGCCAGCTGCCCTACTTCCTGGGGCGAGGGGCGCAGGACCAGGCACTCATCAAGGCTGGATACTGTGTGAAGCAGGGAGCCGTGGTGAGTAGAGACGGTACAGACAGTGGGAGAACTCTTCCCGGTGCTGTAGCACTAGAAGCCCGCACTAGGACCATGGTCGCGTTCGTAACGGAACGCAATGGAAAACGTTTCTGCCCGTTTTCTTCCGTGTGGTTCCTAATGAGTACACCACAAGCTCAGAGAGATTCTCCCTCAGCTACAAGCTTTTTATACTAGCGGAATTCCTGGCTGTGTGTGTTTGTCGACCTATAGGATTATGATGTGTTGGAGTTGGATAGCAGCAGGCATCTGACCAGCTGTTTCATAGGGTGAATTATATCCCTCATCGTTGTCATGCCTTTGACCTAACTTCTCTTAGCTAATCTATTAATGGAACATATTAACCACAGTAATCCAGACATTCTAAAGCAACCAGTGGCCCTATACAATGTCGGAATAGCTATCAATTAGCAGAATTCTTAGCAAGTCAAAAGGATTTGGAGGAGCTGGAAATGTTGCCAGCCATCTGTAATGTTTTCCTTTCTCTTCCGCAGATGAAGAACTGGAAGAGGAGATACTTCTTACTGGAGGAGAACGCAGTCAGCTACTTTAAGTCAGACCTGGTTAGTGGGAATGTGTCTCTGTCCTCTCCTCCTTCTGTGGGCGGCTGTGAGCAAGGTGACACACACTCCACACAAAATTACCTTGAGCCGCCCACGCCAACACACACCCACACACAATTCAAAGGAGCTGCCTGACCCCGTTGGCTAGCAGTTCGTCTTTGTTTTGCACCTGTGTTTCACAGACCCCTCGAGCTCCGGACAGACACACACAGATTAGATAAGAGCCGACTCCAGGTCTGTGCATTGTTGCAGGCTCCCAAAGCTCTTGGCACAGCTACTAATAAATAGGACTTTCAAATGGACAAGCTGGGTTTTGATTCATCATCCATGCTGGCCCAGATTCTCAGCATTTCTATTCTGTACTGTAGCTAGATGAATGCAAGATTGTTGATAAATCTGTTTGTCCCACTCACATTCTGCACCTCCTCTCTCATGGTCTGAGAGGTAGAGAACGAGTTCAGACAAGAGGGACAAGTTTTCTCCCTCCTTTACTCTCTACGTTTTTAGGATAAGGAGTGACTTGTGTAGTGAATGAGCTTGTCTCCCATTGGCCCTAACAGATTTTTGGACAATTTAGAATGTTACACACCACGTATAGCCACGGGTATGCAGCATTTTAAAAGTATAAGGGCATAAGGCGAGACCCAAATGCAGACACGGGAGGCAGATGGTTTGAGTCTTTGATATTTATTATAATCCAAAAGGGTAGGCAAGAGAATGGTCATGGATAGGCAAAAGGTCAAAACCAGTTCAGAGTCCAGGAGGTACAGAGTGACAGGCAGGCTCGACGTCAAGGCAGGTACAGAGTCCAGAAACAGGCAAGGGTCAAAACCGGCAGGACTAGCAAAAAGAGAATAGGAAAAGCAGGAACACAGGAAAAACACACTGGTTGACTTGAACATACAAGACGAACTGGCAGAAGGAGACAGGAAACACAGGGATAAATACACCGGGGAAAATAAGCAACACCTGGAGGAGGTGGAGACAATCACAAGGACAGGCGAAACAGATCAGGGCGTGACAGTACCCCCCTCTAGGGACGCCACCAGGAGTCCTACCTGGGTGCTGACCGGGGTGTCGGCGATTAGGGCCGGGTCTAGAATGTCTTTAGCAGGAACCCAGCACCTCTCCTCCGGGCCATAACCCTACCAGTCAACCAGGTACTGGAAAACCCTGCCCCGTGGTCGAACCCTCAGGAGGCGTCTGACCGTATGCGCTGGCTGGCCATCGTTGACTCGGGGGGGGGGGGGGGGGGGGGGAGCGATGGGCCTAGAAACAGAACACTGTGAGACAAGGGCTTAATCCTGGACACATGAAAAGTAGGGTGAACACGGAGGGTACCGGGCAACAGCAGTTGGACAGCAGTGGGACTATTGACTCTAGAAATGGGAAAAGGACCAATGAGATGGGGGAAAGTTTATGGGCTTCTACCCAGGTGAGTAGGACAACGATACCATACCCCCGAGTGGACAACCATACCCTCTGCCTGACAGTGAGGAGCCAGAGTCCGGTGGCAGTCCGCTTGTTGACAATACCTGGAGGTGGTCTTGAGAAGAGCCGCCCAAGCGCTTTTCCAGGTACGCCGACAGCGGACGAACTTCTGGGCTGGAGGTATGTTGACCTCAACTTCTTGCTCTGGGAAGAGCGGGGGCTGATACCCCATGGAGCATTCGAAGGGGGATAGTCCAGTGGCGGAGCAGGGGAGAGTGTTCCTGGCATATTCCACCCAGACCAGTTGCTGACTCCAGGTGGTGGAATTACTGACAAGACACCGGCGTGCCATCTCCATATCTTGATTGGCTTGCTCCGACTCGCCGTTAGATTGGGGATACGAGTACAGAACACCTTCCAGAACTTGGACGAGAACTGAGGACCCCGGTCCGAGACAATCTCAACCGGGAGTCCATGGATTCGGCAGACGTGCTGCACCATAAGCTGGGCCGTCTCCTTGGCTGAAGGTAACTTCGGAAGAGGGATGAAATGGGCGCCCTTGGAGAATCTGTCAACCACCATCAGGATGGGGGTGTTGCCATCTGACAGAGGAAGCCCAGTGACAAAATCCAGGGAAATATGGGACCAGGGGTGATGAGGGACAGGGAGTGGCTGTAGGAGGCCAGACGGAGCTTGCCGCGGAGTCTTGCTTTGCGTGCACACCATGCATGCGGCGACGAAGGCCGAGACATCAGGAACCATGGTGGGCCACCAGAAGCGTTGACGAAGGAAAGCCAGGGTTCGACGAGTACCAAGATGACAGGTAAGCCTGGAGGAGTGAGCCGGTTCCAGGACCCGAGACCGGTGCATTGCGGGACAGAGTCTCAATTCCCCAAACAATAGAAGCCGTCAAATAAGAGGCCTGGGAGGATGGTCTCAGATTCAGAGGGTGTGGCAGTGGAACTGTACAGACTGGATAGAACGTCCGGCTTCACGTTTTTTGACCCTGGGCGGTAGGAGATGGTGAAATTGGACCTGGTAATTAACAGAGCCCAACGAGCTTGGCAGGGCAGAGGTATTCTAAATTCTTAGGATCCGTCCATCCAGAAATGGATGTTCCACCCCTTCCAGTCTCTCCACTCCTCCAGAGCCATCTTAACTGCTAGGAGTTCCCGGTTCCCAAAGTCATAGTTCCTCTCCGCAGAGTTGAGGTGATGGGACATGAAGGCACAGGGAAGACGCTTTTGGTCCTGGACGGATTGCTGGGAAAGAACGGCCCCTACTCCCACATCGGAAGCATCAACCTCAACCACAAACTGGCAAGTCGGGTCCGGGTGGATGAGGATGGGAGCAGTAGTAAATTCCTGCTTTAGATCCCCAAAACCTTGTCCGCTGCTGGAGACCATGTGAATGGTACCTTGGGAGAGGTGAGTGCAGAGAGGGGAGCCGCCAGGTTGCTGTAGCCCCGAATTAAACAGCGGTGGAATGTGCAAATCCCAGAAACCGTTGTAGCTTCACCCCGGACGTGGGCTGGGGCCAATCCACCACCGCTCTCACCTTCTCCGGATCCATCTGAACATTCCCCTCAACAATAATGTATCCCAGAAAGGAGATAGTGGAGCGTTGGAACTCACATTTCTCAGCTTTTACAAACAACTGATTCTCCAGGAGGCGCTGAAGGACCTGTCAAACATGTACTCCTCCATGGCCTTGGTCTCAGGACCAGACAGAGGATATAGCCTGCCTTGAGGCGGTGTGGTTCCCGGAAGGAGGTCAATAGCACGATCGTAAGGACGATGTGGAGGAAGGGAGGTAGCACGAGCCTTGCTGAAAATCTCCAGGAAGTCATGATACTCTGCGGGCATGGCAGAGAGATCCAAGACCGTACTTAACCCTGGAGGCAGACGTTTTGGAGAAGGCTGTGCCGCCTTTAGGCAGTGTTAATGGCAGAACAAGCTCCAACCCAGGATGGAACAAGTAGTCCAGTCAATATCTGGGTTGTGCTTCTGGAGCCAAGAAAACCCCAAAACAACAGGTAGGTGAGGGGACTCAATGAGGAGGAGCTGAATTGACTCACTGTGATTTCCAGATACCCGCATATTAATGGCAACTGTGCTGTTTGTGACGCTACCAATGGAGCGGCTCTCTAGTGCCCTGGCATCCATGGGAACAGAGAGGATTTGTGTAGGGATACTTAGTTCTGATACCAAGTTAGCGTCCATGAAACTCTCATCTCCCCCAGAGTCAATAAACACCCGGAGAGACTGAGACTAGTCTCCCCACAGCAAGCTCACATAATGAGTTTGGGTAATGGGACTTAGAAGGTTCCCAGTCAGATTCACCAGAGTAGTTGTACCTACTAAGGCTTCAGGTCACTGTACTGGGCAGGTGGCTATGTAATGCCCTACAGCTCCACAATACAGACAACAATTGGAGCTTAGCCTGCGGGAACATTCCCTAGGCGATAACCTAGCCCTTCCCAGTTGCATAGGTTCTGGTGTATCAAGCTCACCCGTCATCGATGATTCTCGAGGGAGCTTGGGGGGCTTCGGATCCTCTCTGAAAAATAGCCTTCGGGGACATCCGGATTCCTTTGAAGATGAGCGAGCCACTGCGGATGAACGATTGTGACCTAAGCCAGACCTCCTCTCACTCCTGCATTCCCTTAGATGTCCATCAATTCTAATGATGAGGGGCGATGAGGGAATCAAGGTCCACCGGTAATTCCCGAGCAGCTAGCTCATCTTTTATCACCTCAGATAGTCCGTGAAGGAAGGTATCGAAAACGGACTCCAGATTCCAGGCACTCTCAGTGGACAACGTGCAAAAATCAACAGCCTAGTCTGCCACACTACGGGAGTCTTGACGTAATTCAAGAAGATTTCGGGCCGCCTCTCTCCCGGATACCGGAGAATCGAATACCTTCCTCACCTCTGCCATGAAATTCTCCAGATGACAACAAATCTGCCCTATAATCTATTTATCAGAGATGGCTCTGACTGTTGGCTTGTGTCAGTGGGAGAGGAAGACAGTGTCATTGGAGGGGGGAGGTACCTGACTAGGCTGGGGTCAGGGTTATACGGAGGGGGAGTGGTGCAGTGCGACGTAGTCCAGGAGAGCGCCCTTCTTGACATTAGCGTAATAATATATGGTATCTTCGAAAGTTCTGAAGGAAATGAAGATGGCTGTAGCTCAAAAATAAGGGAGCAGTGAGAAAGAAAACCCTGGCAGGTACCAGAATATCCTTCCGGAAGAGGTAAGCAGGGTTCTCGGGGAGCAGGGGGATGCTGTACAAACTCACCACTAAAGAGAATAGAAAAAGCAGGAACACGGGAAAAACACACTGGTTGACTTGAACATACAAGACGAACTGGCACAGAGAGACAGGAAACACAGGGATAAATACACCGGGGAAAATAAGCGACACCTGGAGGAGGTGGAGACAATCACAAGGACAGGTGAAACAGATCAGGACGTGACAAAATTGTCAGAAAATCTGAAAATGGTGGTGGAAAATTGTGTTTTATTAAGACATAGTGGTGGGAAAGTATGCAATTGTCATACTTGAGTAAAAGTAAAGATACCTTCATAGAAAATGACTCAAGTAAAAGTGAAAGTCATTCAGTAAAATACTACTTGAGTAAAAGTCTAAAAGTATTTGGTTTTAATATACTTAAATATCAAAAGTAAATGTAATTGCTAGATTCCAAGAACACAGGATGAGATGTTACTATCCTTTGTGCAAGCACTTCCAAGAGTTAATGAACAGTGAGCCTGGTGAAATTTGGGGAGCGCATCATCAGTAGTGTACCTTTGGTTCCTAGGGTGTTTCGGCCTTTCACACTATACACCCTCCCCAAAGGCGGCCAGCGAAAGGGTGATCAATCCTACGCTTGCGTCCCATTCCCAATTAGTCATAGGAGTTGCCTTGTTGATGATAGCCAACATCCCATGGGACTATGCATGGCAGGGGCGTCCTCCTCCCTGAGTCAAGCATTGTTGACCGCATACCTCCTGGCCCTCTCACTTCGGGGCCCAGCTGGGGTCTTTCCTCTTCATCCAGAGCCACTGACTGCTGCCTTCTGCCGCCTCCGATACAGCTTTGATTGCCGAACGCTGGCTCTGGCCCTTAATTCCAAGGTCTCTAAGCAGTCTGGTTGTAGATGTTGCCACAAAACCTCTGCAGCCCACCTCCACTGGTCGGACTTCTGTGTTCCAGCCATGATGCCGTGCTTCGGCAGCTAGATCGGCATAGCGCAGATGTTTTCGCTCATAAGCCTCATCTACTGAGTCCTCCCAGGGTACTGTGAGCTCAATGATGAAGACCTTCTTGAGCAAACGGGACCAGAGCACCATGTCAGGTCTTAGGGTGGTGGTTGCAATCTCCGGAGGAAACACAAGTTGCCGGCCAATGTCAGCTAGCATTTTCCAGTCGCGGGCCAAGCGCAGCTGGTCTCGCTCTAATGGTGTCGAGCCGCGCTTCGGTGGTTTAGCCCCTTCGCGGACAAAGTTTGTCCGTAAGGGGTGTGATGCTGCTGGGGGTGGTAGGGAGTTGGTGGCAGCTCGCTTGTCCTCCAGGGTGGACGCAAGGTTTTTAAGGACTTGGTTGTGACGCCAAGTGTAGCGTCCTTGGGTGAGGCTTGTTTTACACCCCGTGAGAATGTGCCTGAGGTTGGCTGGCATGGAACAGAGGGCACAGTCCGGATCTTCACCATACCATTGGTGAAGATTAACTGGAGTTGGAAGGACGTCATATGTTGCTCTGATGGAAAAGCTCAACCGCCTCGCTTCCATGGCCCACAGATCCTTCCAGCTGATCTTCCTCTTCTCCACACTGTCCCATCGAGTCCACTGTCCCTGTTTGGAAAGAGAGACTGCCTTGGCCCACCTTGCAGCCTCCTCCTGATGGCGTACTTCCTGCACTACCATCTTCCGCCGCTCTGGTGCAGTGGCCTTACTCCAAACAGCACGGCTAGTTAGCCCAAGGCCTCCTCTCCCTTGCTGAACATGACCCACAATGTCAGCAGGTCTGAGGGCTGCTGTTGCCTCCTGGACTGCTTTTCCTGGCCTCCATTTGCGCCCAGTTGCCTAGGTCGGCGCGTTGTTGCTCACCACTGGGTCTCGAGATTCATTCAGTGTCATCTGGAGCCTGGTTTTTGAACACTTGAATTCCTCTGTTAGACTGGTGAGGGGCAGCTTGAGGACACCATCTCCATAGAGGCCGATGGTGGTAAGGCATTGTGGAACTCCGAGCCACTTCTTTAAGTAGCCTGTGACTCCTCTTTCCATCTTCTCCACTGTTGAGATTGGAACCTCATACACTGCTAAGGGCCACAACACCCGGGGTAGGAGACCAAACTGCAGACACCAGGCCTTTAACTTTCCAGGTAGCTGGGTGTTGTCGATGGACTGTAGGCTACGCAGCTGTTGCACCTGGTCTTTGTCCTTCAGGCTTGCATCATACCACCTTCCAAGGCTTTTTACCGGCTGCTCAGACACTGTTGGGATTTGGTCATCTCCGATGAAGAATTTCAGGTCAGAGAGTACTCCCTTCACAATCGAGATGCTGCGTGACTTGGATGGTTTAATCTTCATACGGGCCCAGCTGATGTTCTCCTCGAGTTTTCTGAGCAGTCTCCTGGTGCATGGGACAGTGGTAGTCAATGTTGTAATGTCGTCCATGTAGGCTCTGAGTGGAGGGAGGCGGAAACCAGAGTCGACTCGCTGTCCACCAGCAACCCATTTTGAGGATCTGATGATAACCTCCATTGCCATTATGAATGCCAACGGAGAAATGGTACATCCTGCCATTATACCTACATTCAGGCACTGCCATGAGGTGGTGAACTCTGAGGTGGTGAAGCAGAACTGCAGATCCTGGAAGTACGACTTCACCAGGGTTGTGATGGTGTCCGGTATGTGGAAAAATCTGAAGGCAGACCACAGGAGTTCATGGGGCACAGAGCCAAATGCATTGGCGAGGTCGAGAAAGACTACATGGAGGTCCCTTTTCTCCACCTTGGCCATTTGGATCTGGTGCCAGATCATGCTGGAATGTTCCAAGCAGCCAGAGAACCCTGATATTCCTGCCTTCTGTACAGATGTATCGACGTACGCATTCCTTTGCAGGTACTCGGCCATCCTCTGGGCAATGACCCTAAAGAAGATTTTACCCTCGACATTCAGTAAGGAGATTGGGCGGAATTGGCTGATGTTCACTGCATCCTTCTCCTTAGGGATCAGGACCCCGCCTGCCCTACGCCACACTTTGGGTATTATCTTATTTTTCCAAACTGTTCTCATAAGCCTCCAGAGGAACCTCAGGACGTCTGGTGCGTTCTTATACACTTTGTACGGGACTCCATTTGGCCCCGGGGCTGATGCTGTTCTTGCCCGTCGAACTGTGTTTTCCACCTCTTTCCATGTCGGAGGGCTGGTCTCAATATGATGTTCCGGGGGTTCAATGGGTGGGATATCTGATGGGATGGCCAGATGTTCATGTCGCTTTGAGTCAAAGTTTGTTGTTCTCAGGTGCTCCTCTAGGTCTTTCTTTGTTGTTTTTAGAGCTCCACTTTTTTCCTTCGTGAAGAGACTTTTAAGGAACTTGAAGGGATCTTTATAGAATCGAGTTCTAGTTTGTTCTTTCTTCCTTCTGTGTTTCCGTAGGTTCTCTGCTCTACGGAGGGATGCCAACCGGGTTTTGATATCAGCCTGAAGTGCCTCTATGCCCTCCTTCTCCACTTCCGAGGCCTTCTTCCACTGTTTCTTAAGCTGTCGCCTTTCTTGAACGAGGCGCTTGATTTCTTGTTGCCTCCTGGAAACTGGTGGGGTTGGAACCTTTCTCCCGCCTTTTGCCTCTTCCACTCCAAATCTTTCTGTCCCGTACTCATAGATAATGTCCCCCATCCTCTACAACTTCTTCTCCACTGTGCCTCGAAGTGTCTCGAGGGTCAAGGTAAGGTCAGTATTCACTGTTTCCCACAACTTCTTGTCACTGGCGCCGGGCCACTTCACATATGGTCTGTGCCCTGGTAGTGTCCTCTCGACTGCAGGTCTGGGAGGCTCGGTGAGTTCCACTACTGTTGTTGGTTCCACCTCAGTTGTTACTTCGGTGCTTGAGTTTACGTCCTCCATGACAGTGGTACTGATGCACTGCAAACTATGGTTTGAGTCCAGTTGCTGTGCTTCATTCGACTGATTTGATCGCTTTCGCAGAAAGTAATCAATGCGAGGCCTCTGTCTCTCTTTACCCAAACACCCCTTCTTCCCTGGTGGATCCTCAACCCATGGTGTGATGTAACTTTCCTCCAACCACAGACACATACCTGCATCTGTTTGTGGCCCGCTGTTGCAGCAGAACTTGTGACAGTTGCTTTGTGTTCTCTTGTGCTGTGCTCTCATTACTCGTAGTCGTTTCCGGTCCAGTCGTTACCATGTTGTCAGCCGATGAGTCATCTTCCGCCCCCGCTCTCGCAGACTCTAGGGGTATTCTCGTATGTTGACTTTCTGTAGCTAAAGCGGGTGTTTCCAACATACTGCGACGCATGGGAAACTACAGAAATGGGAAGCTACCCCATGACTGTCCCAGTGGGGTCTATTCCCTCCTGTCAGCCGTCTCTCCGTGCCGCCACAAGGACTTTCCCCTGTTGTCAGCTGATCTTTCTCAGCAGTCACTGGACAAGTCCAGATATTCAGATTCCAAGAACACAGGATGAGATGTTACTATCCTTTGTGCAAGCACTTCCAAGAGTTAATGAACAGTGAGCCTGGTGAAATTTGGGGAGCGCATCATCAGTAGTGTACCTTTTGGTTCCTAGGGTGTTTCGGCCTTTCACACTATACACCCTCCCCAAAGGCGGCCAGCGAAAGGGTGATCAATCCTACGCTTGCGTCCCATTCCCAATTAGTCATAGGAGTTGCCTTGTTGATGATAGCCAACATCCCATGGGACTATGCATGGCAGGGGCGTCCTCCTCCCTGAGTCAAGCATTGTTGACCGCATACCTCCTGGCCCTCTCACTTCGGGGCCCAGCTGGGGTCTACACTTAAGTGTTAAAAGTAAAAGTATTAATAATTAATTAAATCATTCATAATTAAGTAAACCAGATGGCACCATTTAAAAAAATTAATTTTTACGGATAGCCAGGGCACACTCCAACACTCAGGCATCATTTATAAATGAAGCATTTTTTTTTGTGAGTCCCCCAGATCAGAGCCAATAGGGATGACCAGGGATGTTCTCTTGATAAGTACATGAATTGGACCATTTTCCTGTTGTGCCAAGCATTAGAAAGGTAACAAGTAATTTTGGGTGTCAGGAAAAGGCCAAAACGGCATCCCCAGCCGCGTCCTCAGAGAATGCGCAGACCAGCTGGCTGGTGTGTTTACGGACATATTCAATCAATCCTTATCCCAGTCTGCTGTTCCCACATGCTTCAAGAGGGCCACCATTGTTCCTGTTCCCAAGAAAGCTAAGGTAACTGAGCTAAACGACGTCTGAGCTAAACGACGTCTGAAGTGCTTTGAGAGACTAGTCAAGGACCATATCACCTTCACCCTACCCGACACCCTAGACCCACTCCAATTTGCTTACCGCCCCAATAGGTCCACAGACGACGCAATCGCAACCACACTGCACACTGCACTAACCCATCTGGGCAAGAGGAATACCTATGTGAGAATGCTGTTCATCGACTACAGCTCAGCATTTAACACCATAGTACCCTCCAAACTCATCATCAAGCTCGAGACCCTCGGTCTCGACCCCGCCCTGTGCAACTGGGTACTGGACTTCCTGATGGGCCGCCCTGAGGGTAGGTAACAACATCTCCACCCCGCTGATCCTCAACACTGGGGCCCCACAAGGGTGCGTTCTGAACCCTCTCCTGTTTCCCTGTTCACCCACGACTGCGTGGCCATGCATGCATCCAACTCAATCATCAAGTTTGTGGATGACACTACAGTGGTAGGCTTGATTACCAACAACGACGAGACGGCCTACAGGGAGGAGGTAAGGGCCCTTGGAGTGTGGTGCCAGGAAAATAACCTCACACTCAACTCGACAAACTGAATTGGTCCACCCAACAGACAGCATTGTGGAGAAGGCGCAGCAGCGCCTCTTCAACCTCAGGAGGCTGAAGAAATTTGGTTTGTCACCAAAAGCACTCACAAACTTCTACAGATGCACAATCGAGAGCATCTTGTCGGGCTGTATCACCGCCTGGTACGGCAACTGCTCCGCCCACAACCGTAAGGCTCTCCAGAGGGTAGTGAGGTCTGCACAATGCATCACCGGGGGCAAACTACCTGCCCTCCAGGACACCTACACCACCCGATGTCACAGGAAGGCCAAAAAGATCATCAAGGACAACAACCACCCGAGCCTCTGCCTGTTCACCCCGCTATCATCCAGAAGGCGAGGTCAGTACAGGTGCATCAAAGCAGGGACCGAGAGACTGAAAAACAGCTTCTATCTCAAGGCCATCAGACTGACAGCCACCACTAACATTGAGTGGCTGCTGCCAACATACTGACTCAACTCCAACCACTTTAATAATGAAAATTGATGTAAAAATGTATCACTAGCACTTTAAACAATTCCACTTAATATAATATAATGTTTACATACCCTACATTACTCTTCTCATATGTACAGTGCCTTGCGAAAGTATTCGGCCCCCTTGAACTTTGCGACGTTTTGCTACATTTCAGGCTTCAAACATAAAGATATAAAACTGTATTTTTTTGTGAAGAATCAACAACAAGTGGGACACAATCATGAAGTGGAACGACATTTATTGGATATTTCAAACTTGTTTAACAAATCAAAAACTGAAAAATTGGGCGTGCAAAATTATTCAGCCCCTTTACTTTCAGTGCAGCAAACTCTCTCCAGAAGTTCAGTGAGGATCTCTGAATGATCCAATGTTGACCTAAATGACTAATGATAATAAATACAATCCACCTGTGTGTAATCAAGTCACCGTATAAATGCACCTGCACTGTGATAGTCTCAGAGGTCTGTTAAAAGCGCAGAGAGCATCATGAAGAACAAGGAACACACCAGGCAGGTCCGAGATACTGTTGTGAAGAAGTTTAAAGCCGGATTTGGATACAAAAAGATTTCCCAAGCTTTAAACATCCCAAGGAGCACTGTGCAAGCGATAATATTGAAATGGAAGGAGTGTCAGACCACTGCAAATCTACCAAGACCTGGCCGTCCCTCTAAACTTTCAGCTCATACAAGGAGAAGACTGATCAGAGATGCAGCCAAGAGGCCCATGATCACTCTGGATGAACTGCAGAGATCTACAGCTGAAGTGGGAGACTCTGTCCATAGGACAACAATCAGTCGTATATTGCACAAATCTGGCCTTTATGGAAGAGTGGCAAGAAGAAAGCCATTTCTTAAAGATATCCATAAAAAGTGTTGTTTAAAGTTTGCCACAAGCCACCTGGGAGACACACCAAACATGTGGAAGAAGGTGCTCTGGTCAGATGAAACCAAAATTGAACTTTTTGGCAACAATGCAAAACGTTATGTTTGGCGTAAAAGCAACACAGCTCATCACCCTGAACACACCATCCCCACTGTCAAACATGGTGGTGGCAGCATCATGGTTTGGGCCTGCTTTTCTTCAGCAGGGACAGGGAAGATGGTTAAAATTGATGGGAAGATGGATGGAGCCAAATACAGGACCATTCTGGAAGAAAACCTGATGGAGTCTGCAAAAGACCTGAGACTGGGACGGAGATTTGTCTTCCAACAAGACAATGATCCAAAACATAAAGCAAAATCTACAATGGAATGGTTCAAAAATAAACATATCCAGATGTTAGAATGGCCAAGTCAAAGTCCAGACCTGAATCCAATCGAGAATCTGTGGAAAGAACTGAAAACTGCTGTTCACAAATGCTCTCCATCCAACCTCACTGAGCTCGAGCTGTTTTGCAAGGAGGAATGGGAAAAAATTTCAGTCTCTCGATGTGCAAAACTGATAGAGACATACCCCAAGCGACTTCCAGCTGTAATCGCAGCAAAAGGTGGCGCTACAAAGTATTAACTTAAGGGGGCTGAATAATTTTGCACGCCCAATTTTTCCGTTTTTGATTTGTTAAAAAAGTTTGAAATATCCAATAAATGTCGTTCCACTTCATGATTGTGTCCCACTTGTTGTTGATTCTTCACAAAAAAATACAGTTTTATATCTTTATGTTTGAAGCCTGAAATGTGGCAAAACGTCGCAAAGTTCAAGGGGGCCGAATACTTTCGCAAGGCACTGTATATGTATATACTGTACTCTATATCATCTACTGCATCTTTATGTAATACATGTATCACTTGCCACTTTAAACTATGCCACTTTGTTTACATACCCTACATTACTCATCTCATATGTATATACTGTACTCGATACCATCCACTGCATCTTGCCTATGCCGTTCTGTACCATCACTCATTCATATATCTTTATGTACATATTCTTTATCCCCTTACACTTGTGTGTATAAGGTAGTAGTTGTGGAATTGTTAGGTTAGATTACTTGTTGGTTATTACTGTATTGTCGGAACTAGAAGCACAAGCATTTCGCTACACTCGCATTAATCTGCTAACCATGTATATGTGACAAATAAGATTTGATTTGATTTGATGAAGGATGTTTTACGTACGAGACGGTCCACGGGGGAAACAAGTGTATTACCGGGAATACACATTAATCCTAGACGATAGTGCAGATCTAGCGAGCACTATTGGATGTCTCGGCTAGGCCTGGGTGTGTTCTCTCTCCAGACCACTTAATCTCTCCATCCTCTCCTACTAAAGTACCATTAGGGCCACTAACCCAGGGCCAAAGACATGCAGAGATACGTCTCTTATAGAGATTATGCTGTAATTGAGCCCGTGTGTGTGTGTGCGTGCGTGCGTCCGTGCGCGGTGTTATAGGGAGACAGGGGTGTTCCCTTTAGGGATTTTGCGTCCAAACCGTTCAAAAGTTTGGGGTCACTTAGAAATATCCTTGTTTTTTAAAGAAAAGCAAATGTTTTGTCCATTAAAATAGCATCAAATTGATCAGAAATTCAGTATAGACATAATTCATGTTGTAAATGACTATTGTTGCTGGAAACGGCAGATTTTTTTATGGAATATCTACATAGGCGTACAGAGGCCCATTATCAGCAACCATCACTCCTGTGCTCCAATGGCACATTGTGTTAGATAATCCACGTTTATCATTTTAAAAGACTAATTGATCATTAGAAAACCGTTTTGCAATTATGTTAGCACAGCTGAAAACTGTTGTTCTGATTAAAGAAGCAATAAAACTGGCCTTCTTTAGACTAGTTGAATATCTGGAGCATCAGCATTTGTGGGTTCGATTACAGGCTCAAAATGGCCAGAAACAAAGACCTTTCTTCTGAAAGTCGTCAGTCTATTCTTGTTCTGAGAAATTAAGGCAATTCCATGCGGGAAATTGCCAAGAAACTGAAGATCTCGTACAACACTGTGTACTACTCCCTTCATAGAACAGCACAAACTGGCTCTAACCAGAATAGAAAGAGGATTGGGAGTCCCCGGTGCACAACTGAGCAATAGGACAAGTACATTAGAGTGTCTAGTTTGAGAAACAGATGCCTCACAAGTCCTCAACTGGCAGCTTCATTAAATAGTCCTCAACTCTTTCTATTCTGGTTAGAGCCCGTTTGCGCTGTTCTGTGAAGGGAGTAGTACACAGCGTTGTACGAGATCTTCAGTTTCTTGCAAAAGGGTTTTATAATGATCAATTAGCCTTTTAAAATTATCAACTTGGATAAGCTAACACAACGTGCCATTGGAACACAGAAGTGATGGTTGCTGATAATGGGCCTCTGTACGCCTATGTAGATATCCCATTAAAAATCATCTGTTTCCAGCTACAATAGTCATTTACAACATTAACAATGTCTACACTGTATTTCTGATTAATTTGATGTTATTATAATGGACAAAAAATTTGCTTTTCTTTCAAAAACAAGGACATTTCTAAGTGTGTGTGTGTGTGCGTGCTGCCGTTGTGCCAGAGCCTCTGGAGGCTTCCCCTGTGTAACTCTACCCTGCTTTATGGTTTAGCAGGATGAGAGAAAGAATTGCATACAGTTATTAGGCTTCAATCTGGACAGGGATCCTATTAGTATAGCATAATGCCAATTATCATGAATACTCCCCTTCTACCTTCTCTGTGTCCTCTCTATTCAATGAACATCAGGAACTAGCACTTGGGTTGTCATGCTCCATTAGGCTTTACTTTTAGTTGTTGCCATGTTGTCATGTTGTCAGGTGAATTACGTCTTGTATAAATGTTCTGTCTCTCGCTCTCTCTCTCGCTCTCAGGAGAGGGAGCCTCTGCGTGTGATCCCGCTGAAAGAGGTTCACAAAGTTCAGGAGTGCAAACAGAGGTCAGTGTCTTTTTCACATTAGTCACTGAGCTGAACAGGTTGGCTATTGACGTTGACAGGCATAGTGCCAAAGTGAACGGACATGGCATGTCTCCCAAATGGCACCCTATTCCTTATTTAGAACACTGCTTTTGACCAGGAATAGAGTGCCATTTTTGGACGCAGACATGGCTAACAACTGTAGCGTGCTCACAGATAGGAATACATGTTGGACATGGACCAACAGAGTGAGCTTACCGTCGCCCTTTGATGGCGATGCACTCTTGCATTCACACCCAGTGATTCCTGTCACTGGGATGTTGGAATATTATTGAAAGTGATGTCATCTCTTTCCATCCAGTGACTTAATGCAGAGGGACAATCTATTTGAAGTCGTCACAAGCTCAAGGACCTTCTACATGCAGGTGGGACATGTTCTTTCTCAGGGTAATAGATGAACATATAGATTTCATTCCAGCAAAACTGACGAAGAGATACAGTCAGTGTTCCTTGCCATTGTCACCCAGTGACCTCCTCCTTTTCTCTCTGTTTCCTACGTGTCTCCTCTTCTTCCTCCTCATCCTCCCTTTCTAGTCGGACAGTCCAGAGGAGATGCACAGCTGGATCAAGGCCATCTCAGGAGCCATTGTGGCCCAGCGGGGGCCTGGACGCTCAGCTGCCTCTGTACGTATTCAGTCTGGGGCTGGGCCTGAGCCACTGGTTCTGCATGACCAATGGGGTGTCGACACTTTAGTTGTAGCCAAGGGCTTGATGGTTAGTTGGATCAGGTGTGTTTGTGCTGGGTCAGAGTAAAAGCCTGCACGTCCTGTAGACCAGTATTGGAGATCTCTGCTCGGAGGGGAGATACTTTACTGTCTTTGGAGGAAATCCATGTTTGAGTCTACATCCGTGTCTCTAGTTTCCAGATGTTTCTGTCTGTTGAAGAGCAAACATTAAAATCCGGTTTGGATGAAACCCATTCACACACCCACCACCCCAGCTTACAAACTGGACATCACAGTTAGATTTCTGTACCTGTGTGCCGCCTTGATTTTCCTAATTGTTTTGTTGGTTTCCATGTTCTATTTTTGCATTGACATAATTATAGTACACAAGGCAGTATTCAATCTCTACTCACAACCAGGTGATGCAGCTAGATCCACACTTCAAACCCCCAACCAACGGGTACCCTAACACACACACACACACACACACACACACACACACACACACACACACACACACACACACACACACACACACACACACACACACACACACACACACACCCCAGCCCCTCTCCTGTTCTCTCTCTAATCCCTTCCTCTCTCAGCCGGAGTGTCCTCCCCCTCCTCCTCCCATTCTTTCTCTTCTAATGAAGATGTGCACTACTGTGTTCTTGCAGATGCGTCAGGCCCGTCGGCTGTCGAACCCTTGTATACAGAGGTATACATTCCGCAATGGTGAATGCAGCACGTATGTGAGCCCCTGTGTCAGTCAAGCAGCTTCCTCTGTTTGTTTTGCAGACGTAGTGCTAGGTTGCATCTGAAATGGCACCCTTTTCCCTATTTAGTGTACTGCTTTTGACCAGGACCCAAAATAAGTGCACTATATATGGAATAGGGTGCCATTTCGGACACAGCCCTAGTCTAATGTAGTGGAATGGAGCTTTGATGATTGCTTAATCCCCTCTGAAACTCTCAAGCAAGCCCATTTAATAGATAACTTCCATATCATGCTTGAGTGCTGATCATTAGCCCCTCCCCCTTCTCCATCCTAACTGGTCTGGACAGGCATAATCTAATCTGCCATTGATTGGTCAGACTAACTTGCCTGGTCCACATGACCTCACTCCTCCTCTTCCTTCCGGAGCTTGGTATGGTCTGGTCCTGACCAGGCTTCTTTGAAAACCCCCTCTATGTCATTGTTGGTTTTCAGTACCTTCTGCCTCTTCTTCCTCCATCCTCATCCGGCAGGTAGCCTAGTGGTTAGAGCATTGGGCCAGTAACCGAAAGGTTGCTACTTTGAATCCCCGAGTTGACAAGGTAAAAATCTGCCGTTCTGCCCCTGAACAAGGCAGTTAACGCACTGTTCCTAGGCTGTCATTGTAAATAAGAATTTGTTCTTAACTGACTTGCCTAGTTGAATAGAAAAATCCCACTTTAATGCATTTATAACTGATTTTGTGACCTCCAGTCTGCGTGTCTGTTCCTTTATACAGATAATACAGTCATCTGGCCTCCTTGTGCAAGAAATTATTCCATATAGAACCGTCTTGCGCCACTGGGTTCCAATGTAGCTTGGGAAGCTGTAATGAAGTAGCCTGTAGTACAGTTACCGGTAGCTGCTAGCTAGGTCTGGTAGCTGCTAGCTAGGTCTGGTAGCTGCTAGCTAGGTCTGGTAGCTGCTAGCTAGGTCTGGTAGCTGCTAGCTAGGTCTGGTAGCTGCTAGCTAGGTCTGGTAGCTGCTAGCTAGGTCTGGTAGCTGCTAGCTAGGTCTGGTAGCTGCTAGCTAGGTCTGGTAGCTGCTAGCTAGGTCTGGTAGCTGCTAGCTAGGTCTAATAGCTGCTAGCTAGGTCTGGTAGCTGCTAGCTCGGTCTGGTGATGCATGTTCCCCCACCTCTCCTAGAAACACACACAGCAATCCTCAAGGTTGACCATTATATCTTCATTCATTCATTCATTCATTCATTGGCTTCAACATCTTACACTTGCCAACTTTGAGACTTTTTAACATTGCCACATTGCTTTTAGAGTCTCTTGTTACTAGCACTGGCTGCTAAGGGGAGGACGGCTCATAGTATTGGCTGAAATGAAGTGAATAGAATGACAACAAACATATGGAAACCACATGGAGTTCCATTCCATTGATTCCGTTCCAGCCATTACTATACCATTCCGTATAGCCCGTGCTCCCCATTTAAGGTGCCACCAGCCTCCTGTGATGTCTAGTAGTTTGAAGACTCTCATGTTCTCTAATGACCCAGTAATACTGTGATTTCATGTCAACATGTCCTCATGCACCCCACCCCTTCAACACATACTTATGTTCTCTGAGCTCTACCCATCTATTCTAAATGTCATCCCTCTGCCCATTTTTCCTGGATTCTCGTGCTGCGTCACTTTTTCCATCTATCACTTCCTCATCATCTACTATTTTCACGCCCTTGCTAAAACTAGATACTCCTAAACAGTTTTTTCGCTCGCTGTAACTTGTCATCTTTTCACTAACTTTTGGGCGTCTGTTTTCGTTGTTGTGTCTTTTCTCCCTGTCGTGTTTTTCAGAGATTAAAATGTGACAGTGAGTTACTAACATTCCCCAAGTGAGCTCTACTGTACCATCCCTTCTGCTGCTGCTGCTATTCTGCTTCCTCTTCCTCCAACTACATCTGCTGCCTTTGTTTCACTCCTGCTTCCACTACTGTAACCCTTTGCACCAGCACCACTGTAGATACTACTACTATTACTACTACTGCTGCTGCTGCTGCTGCTGCTGCCCTGCCCTGCCCTGCCACCCTGTGCCACTGCCCTCACTACAGCACTGTGACTGACCTGACTGAGTCCCCTGCGTCCAGTGCTTCTGAATCTGAATGACTTTGTCCCCCTCCTCCGACCGTTCCCTCAACCCCTCCCTCTCCTACACTATGCAGGAGCACAGCGACCACTCTACCACCAGCATCCCTTCCAGCTTCTACTGCAGCAGCAACCACGGGGGACCCCCCGCCCCTCGCTCGCCAGTCCAGGCAGAGCCACCCTACCCCCAGCCCCAGGGGGGCCCGGGCCCTTACCTGGGACAGCCAGGACTTCATGGGCCTGCTGCCCTGGCGAGGCCACCCTGGGGCTCCACCCCGCTCCCGCCTCTCCCTCCAGGAGACCCCCCGCCTGTCCAAGTGAGCGCCTCGTCCCTGTACCACACCAACACCGACCGGGAGGACCTGTCACCATGGAGACGGCGCAGCGAAGTAGAGGGCGACCAACCGGAAATCTCCACCCTCAGCTTCGAGGACTCAGACCTGCATGTCAGCCAGGTTTGAGCCTCTAGTCTAATCCCTGACCTTTGACCCCTAACGCCTGCCTCATAGGACACCGCAAGCTCTCACCCATAACCCCACTCCCCTATTCCCTCCACCACCTGACCTTCACTCCCCATGCACAGAACCTGCTCATTGGATGTGGATGCAGGTGGATTCACACTGACACAAAGCGGACTGGACAGTTATCACCAACGACAAATGGAAAGCCAATCAGAAGTTACCAAAAAATGGAGCTGAACCAATCAGAGCCGACCTGGCCCTCAGGAAGACAGGGAGTGGTCCCTGGTTGTGATTGGTGATTGTCTACTCTACCCCTGTATCGAGAGCTTCTCTTAACACAGCCAATGGCGTGATGTGTCAGGGCAAGGAGACCTCGTCAGGTGTTTGGTTTTAGTTCAGTCTCTTTTGTTGTTGATATTTCTGTTGGGTGTTGCTCTTTCTCTTTCGTTGTTGATATTTCTGTTGGGTGTTGCTCTTTCTCTCTTGGTGTTGGCATTGTGTGGTATGATTCAATAACATCATCCCCTGTCCATTGGCTAAAGAGGTTACTGATTTGGCTAACTCTGCTGAGAAACTCACTGCTCACGTTTCTCCACCTTCTCCTCCTCTCTGACGTCACGTGATTTACTGTTATCAGGGTTGTTGGGCCTAATTTAAAGAGGCGCTAGATGTTATTTTTATTGACAGTTATGTCAACTAAAAATGTGTAACTGTCGACAATGAGACAACCCCACTCATACACACAATGGGCTAGATTTGTATGTACTTTTAAGATGTTAAATATATTTGATTTTAAGCAGACCATTTAGTTTTTATCCAAAGCATGCCGTTATGGAAGCACCTGATGAAATATGAAACCAGAATCTTAAAAATAACCTGTCGAAATTCCGTGCGCCATTCTTGCTTTCAGGTGTTTTTTGGAGTGAGTGGGTCTTGTGTATATTTATGTTTTTAGTAATCCTTTAGAAATGCTTTGAGTCCTTATGTTCTAATGAAAGTTACACTTGTTGTGTTCGTTCAGACTCTCTCTTTCTCTCTCAATCAGTCACACACACACACACACACACACACACACACACACACACACACACACACACACACACACACACACACACACTGTCACACCTATGTGTTTTGCCAAATGTAAGTCCTGCACTGTAATGTTATGGGCCTGTCAACGTGAGCATGCATTTGTATAGTGACTTCTCCCTCAGGAGGACAGATATGCACAGTTACAGTACATCTACAGGCCTGTGGGTAGGGCCTTTTAACTGGCACTTTGTGGATACAATGTGGGCAGATAATCTGCCCACTTGATCTGATTTATGGGTGTTTCTTCGACATCCTCTTCTCTTTTCTACTGTATGAGTACTGTACTACTTTTCTCAATGCTGTGACGGTTTGTTTGTGTGTCTGTGGGGGAGACATAGGGTACCTGCGTTGCCAATATGGTGGAAGACGGGAGGAGGGTTTGACCTTTGGCCTCAGCTGTGTGCTCTTCCTGTTTTTACTGTGTTGCACAACTCTTACTGTAACAGCTGCTAAAGTGCCTGCGTTCTTTCTATAGAGGAAAAAAAAAACAAGAAGCTATTTTGACCCTTTTAATTGTGTACCTGATGTTCTTAAATCGTGTGCATTATTTATTAAGTGGAGTTTGAAAATAAATCAATGGATTCAAGTTGGTGTGACTTTTTTGCTTCATGTTTGATTTGACTCAAGTCATGTAAATAGTGTAATTTTTGTGTTGGCTGTAGATTGACACTATGTACTGCTGAAGGAAATAACGACATGTCCTTATTTGATCAAATATTTTTATTGCATTCAATACAATGTCTGCTATGTTCTTTTGTAACCCCACATTTTCCAGCGTGTAACTAGATTGCATTTAGAGGTGTCACCAATTTACAGCGTCAACAGTTGCCATTTCAAGGCCTGGTAAGACCATAGGAAAGAACCCGGCAAAGCAGGGTTCTAGCGCCATCTATTGGCATTGTTTATAGGCATCTATGGTCAACTGAGATGGTTGATAGAGGTTTACTGTCAATTGGAAATATTTGTATTATTAATACATCTTAACCTAACGTAGCAGGCTTTTAAAAAAACGCCTGGGCGGCATCCCGACATCCGTTTTTTAGGAGAAACGGAAGTAAGGTTGAAAATACTGTAGCCCTGAAAACCGGAAGAATCCGCTTTCTACCGACCCCATGGAGAGTGAATACATCTAAATATTTAGTAAATATCTCACTCATAAATATCTCATTCACCACTGTTTGGTCTTCTGAACTACACACGATTACGGCGACATTATTACCCCTAAGGTTGCATCCAGAATGGCAGCCCATTCGCGGTGGCAGGTAGCCTAGTGGTTAGAGCGTTGGGCCAGTAACTGAAAGGTTGCTTGATCAAATCCCCGAGCTGACAAGGTGAAAATATGTTGTTCTTCCCCTGAACAAGGCAGTTAACCCACTGTTCCTAGACTGTCATTGTAAATAAGAATTTGTTCTCAACTGACTTCCCTAGTTAAATAAAAGTTCAATTTAAAAATAAAAAAATTCCCTATATAGTTTGACAAGGGCAAAACTCTGCCTAAACCTGGAGATGGCCTGTCCCTCACACTGAGCAGTTGGCGAGAGCTGTCTGTTGTGACTGAGAGGCCCCTGGTTTCTCGTAGGAAAAAACAGCTGGAATACATTGTGCCCTCGGAGCAGGCCAGGCATGACTCATGGTCACAATGTTATGATGCGTAGGTATAATGGAAGAAATCCTGCTCTGAAGCTCTTGTTTGGATTGGGAACAAAATGGCACTCCTCTTCTGCTCCCATTTGAGTCTCGTTAAACGAACATACTTCCAATACAAACACAGAAATAACAAACTGCTTAAACACATTGGAACAGGTTTCTGAGAGTTTGGATGTTACTGAGAGGGAATGACTTCAGCCAGTGCTTGTTGTTGCAGCAAATTAGATTCAGGACCTAACAATTGGAATCTGTCTCCATTGTTGAGTTCATGTTTGAATAACTCTGACTTTGATTCAAAGGGACATTCATAGTGCTTCATTAGATCTCGTAAGTTCACACTTAATGGGCTTGTATTGTCAGATAGTGTCACTCTAAAGAACACAAACTGGAAAGAAACCTCTGGGACATCTATCTATATTGATGACTGCAGTGAATACAGTTGACCTTGGTCAGGACATGGGGAACTAGGGACCTAGACATGCAGGCTGGACACCACAGTGTAATGATGCTGCGAAGACCGCAGGTCTCTGACCACTGATCCCAGGTCTGTTCTGCTGGCCCTTGGCTGTCAGGGTCAGTTGTACGCATCAGGTGTGTTCTGATCCCAGGGCCTGTGCTGGGAAGTGATGATGTCAGCAATGATGACATGGCCCCTAACGGAGGCCTCTAAGTGAGTTGAGGATAACATAAACAGCTGGAAGAACTCTGTAACCAAAGCAGAGCCTCCATGGTCCAACCCAGTGCCTATCAAGGGCTGGGTCCAGCTCTAGATCATCCTCATTTTTCTGGGGTGCTAAGGCTTTATCCACACTGGTTCTGGGTGCCTAATGGAGAGCTCACTGAGGGAGTGGTTGGAGCCTAACGTCTGCACAGCCAGAGAACACAGGAAGCTTCCCTCCCTCCCTCATCGATTCATCGCTGTGCCAGAATATGTTAAGTAACCACAGTTATTTGTGTGTGTGTGTGTGTGTGTGTGTGTGTGTGTGTGTGTGTGTGTGTGTGTGTGTGTGTGTGTGTGTGTGTGTGTGTGTGTGTGTGTGTGTGTGTGTGTGTGTGTGTGTGTGTGTGTGTGTGTTCCAATGTAATGGTGCAAAAGTGCAACTGAATATTATAGATATACTTCTACATCTTTTTCAGAAATATATGCATTAGACTGGTTCTGAGAAACTCCATGCATTACAGTATATGTGACATAAGCAACTGTGGATCCTTGATAAGTGTAACGGCGTTCTTCGTTCGTTGAAAGAGAGTCGGACCGAAATGCAGCGTGGTGGTTACTCATGTCTTTAATGAAGAAAATCGTGACGGTACATGAAATAACGAATAAATACAAAAACAACAAACGGAACGTGAAACTTATTACAGCCTATCTGGTGACACTACACAGAGACAGGAACAATCACCCACGAAAGACAAAGCGAAACTCAAGCTACCTAAATACGGTTCCCAATCAGAGGCAATGAGAAGCACCTGACCCTGATCGAGAACCGCCTCATGCAGCCAAGCCTACACTCGACACACCCCTAATCAACCACAATCCCAATGCCTACAGAACCCAATACGAATACAACACGTAAACCCCTGTCACACCCTGGCCTGACGAAATATATAACGAAAACACAAAACACTAAGACCAAGGCGTGACAATAAGCACTATATAAAGTGTGTCATTATGTTATTAAATGTGTTATTATTATCATCATTATTAGTAGACGTTTCCTGCTCAACCAATCACTGCTTTGCCTGCCTGGCTTCCAGTTTCTTTTTTCACATCTCCCATGATTCAAATTAGGAGAAAGACACAAACAGCCCAAATCCCCCACCACCAAAATAATGTATAAAACAAAACAGAGTAGTTCAATTATCCTGAAATGGTA
The DNA here is from genome assembly GCF_002021735.2 of Oncorhynchus kisutch. Lineage (NCBI taxonomy): Eukaryota > Metazoa > Chordata > Actinopteri > Salmoniformes > Salmonidae > Oncorhynchus > Oncorhynchus kisutch. The sequence continues at coordinate 16,004,578 of NC_034193.2, forward strand.
AACTCTCCACTCTGTCATTGCATTGCTGCAATTAACTTAATTCCCCCCACATGTATTATTTATTTCCCGCTGTAAAAATAATAAGCACTCCCAGATTAAATTGAAAGTTAACAATAAATGTTACAAGAGATGATGTAAGTTTGGCAACAATGTCAGGTAGTCTAGCGGGTGGGTAGTTAGCCTTGTGGGTAGTTAGCCTATCGGGTGACAGGTAGCCTAGCAGGTGGCAGGTAGCCTAGCGGGTGGGTAGTTAGCCTAGCGGATGGGTAGTTAGACTAGCGGGGAGAAGGTAGCCTAGCGGGTGACAGGTAGCCTAGCGGGTGACAGGTAGCCTAGCGGGTAGCAGGTAGCGTAGCAGGTAGCAGGTAGCCTAGCAGTTAAGAGCTTTGGGGTAGTAAACAAAAGGTCACTGGTTCGAATCTCAAAGCCAACTAAGTGAAAAATCGGTTTGTGCCCATGAGCAAGGCACTTAACCGTAATTGCTCTGGCTAAGAGCAACACTAACCTCTAAACTTCCAACTGCACTGCTGTCTCCCTGTGCAACTTTAGACTCACTTCCATAAGAAATAACTACATTTGCTTCGTCAGCACTTGGTAGAAGCTTCTTAATCAATTTAATAGACCAGCAACACTTCAGCACCTAATAAGATAAATGGTAGAGCTCAGCTGGATCTTTTGCCCACTAGTACGGTTCAGGATAAAGAACAATGTGTTCCCACAGAAAGATGGCTCTCTACAGCCAGCTGTGGTTAACCAACACCCCCAACCACTGCCAATATATTTTGGGGACAGGACAATGACGATTAGGAGTGTTGTGGTCAGATTTTAATCAAGTAAAGAACATTGTCTCTTGTGGCTAATGGGGCTTTCTTTGACATCCAGCACCTGGATGCAGTATTACTGTACATTTTCTCCCTCAAACTGCTGGTGGTTCTTGTTTCTCAGCTGTAATGGGGATGTACTGTAGCACTGGCAGCAGCATGGCATGCACCAGGAACGTGGAGGGTGAACAGGATATGTCCTGGACAAGGGTGGGGAACGAGATAACTGTTTTTGACACCACACTCCAAAAAGCAAGTTCTGCAGGCTCTAGTTTTGTCTAATTTTGATTGTTGTCCAGTCGTGTGGTCCAGTGCTGCAAGGAAAGACCTAGTTAAGCTGCAGCAGGCCCAGGACAGAGCGGCACATTTTGCTCTTAATTGTAATCAGAGGGCTGAAATAAATAATATGCATTCCAGTGTCTCTTGGCTAAGAGTTGAGGAGAGACTGACTGCATCACTTCTTCTTTTTATCAGAAACATTGTGTTGAAAATCCTACATTGTTTGCATAGTCAACTTACACACAGCTCTGACACACACACTTATCCCACCAGACATGCCACCAGGGGTCTTTTCATTGTCCCCAAATCCAGAAACAAATTCAAGAAATCGTACAGTATTATATATAGCCCTTGTTGCATGGAACTTCCTTCCATCTCATGTTGCTCAAATAAACAGCAAACCTGGTTTCAAAAAGGAGATAAAGCAACACCTCGCGGCACAACGCCTCTCCCCATTCGACCTAGATAGTTTGTGTGTATGTATTGATGTGTAGGCTACATGTGCCTTTTTAAATGTATGTAGTTCTGTCCTTGAGCTGTTCTTGTCTAATGATGTTCTGTATTATGTTTCATGTTTTGTGTGGACCACAGGAAGAGTAGCTGCTGCTACTGGGGATCCTAGTAAAATACCAAATACTTCAAGTCAAAATCCTGTTTGTTCTGCTTGTGGTGTCTCGGCTGGCAGAAATATCATTATAAACTGGGTGGTTCGAGCCCTGAATGCTGATTGGCTGAAAACCGTGGTATATTGGCGATATACCACACCCCCTCTGGCCTTATTACTTAATTATAGAGCATTGCAATTTAACCATGCTGAAATTACCTCCCCCTGGCTGATATGAGACATTCATAGTGTCTTGTCCCTCCAATGAACACAAACGTTCTTACTGATCAACATCCACAGTATTACATAAGCTACAGTAAAGTAATGTTTCTGCTGGTGGTAGTCAAAACCACAAATAGAGCAGAGCTGTGCTGATGGGAATGGGTTGAGACTCATTCGTTTTGTGGGCCATTTGGAGTGTGTCTATGTGTTGATGATGGGGCTGTGAAAGGCGAGCGGGTGTGACTCATACGTGCTGGAACAGCCAGGTTCAGAAGACATGGATGAGGGGATGGAGAGGGGGATAGAGAGGAGTGTAGGGGAGGATGTTTCCCAGAGCTCTGTTTGACTCCCCTCCAGCATCACTCACATCGTAAACTGTGATGAGATGTCGAGGGTCCCATAAACGATCCCTGAACATGCCAGTGGGTCAGAATCACTTTTCTCAGACCAGCAGCACTGTGTGAGTTCTCTTAATCTAGGCCCTTAAGGACACTCTGATTCAGTCAACTCTGACACTCGTTGATGTTAGTTGTTTTCTGCAGTGGCATCCTCGAGAATCTAATTGTGATTATACTTAACAATGTCCTGTCATAATCTGTCAGATTAGATTTATAACAAAATAATAATTCATATTTTTCAATTTAGTTATTCAGATCCTACAAGTGATCAACACAGCTCCCAAACACTCCCAACGCTCTCACTCCCAGTGGCGATGAGAGAAGTGAAGAGTGGGCGGTTTCTCCAGCATAACTGCCTGGGATTTAGTGTTACATTCACTGTAGCTATCGACACTTAAAACAACATGAGCAAGCTCTTGTTGTTCCTGTTCCCGTTCACTGTTGTTCCTGTTGCCTTGTGGCAGCAGGTAGCCTAGTGGTTAGAGCGTTGGGCCAGTAACCAAAAGCGTTCTAGATCGAATCCCTGAACTAAAAATCTGTTGTTCTGCCCCTGAACAAGGCTGTTCCTAGGCTGTCATTGTAAATAAGAATTTGTTCTTAACTGACTTGTCTAGTTAATTAAAGGTTAAACAACAAAAAAAGGCCTCAGTCATGGCTAGAAAGAATACAGTTTTTGTCAAATGAATATCAAAAGTTGAAACATTTTAGCTAACCATAACCCTTTTCCTAACCTTAACCTAATTCTCCTAACGTGCTACCATAATTATCCTAACCTGCTGCGTAAATTCTTCTAACCTGCTACATAAATTGTAATCTGACAAAAGCTGTATCCCATTTAGTCGCAATGAGAGTGGTAATGGCAACGAACACAAAACCAGCGTTAGGCTAACAGCACCCTTGGAAATGATGCATTGTGGGAGAGAAACTCTTCAAAGACCATTACAAGCATCTGTCGTTTAAAGTGCATTAGGATTAGAAGGTATTCGATCAATCCATTACAAACAGCACATGGAAGTGATTATATTTGCTTTTGGATTCCAGTACGATGCCATGGAATGGATGAGCATTCCAGAGTACTTACGTAGACATTAGGGTTCTCAGAATCATGCACTAACATTAACGAACATAACATACTGTGGGCGTTTGCCTGGCCCTAACCCAGACCCAGACCATCAACAAATCAAGGACTGCAACCCCAAATCTTTAAACTGAACTATGATAACCTTTGCTTTCACTTCATCACTTTCCCGGCTGTAAATTCAACTGCTGAGGATTCTATCATTTTTTTAAAAACTGCACCAAGCATATATAGTGGCTTTTGTTTTACGTAACCAGATTGTTGAACATTGATAGTATGGCAAAGGAAAAATCAATTATCAAAGAGCATGCAATTGCTTTGGGCATCTTTGAATTTCCACAACAATAATTAGGTCAAGTCCAGTGCAGTAATTAAATCTATACAACTCAGTTATATGCTGTGGAAATTAATGGGTAGGCGATGCTACTATAAGAGCAAAAGTGTATTGCCATTGTTTCTTTGAACAACTGAATGAAGCAATGTATGATCCGTTTGAAATGAACTCAGGGTACATTCTGATGCTCTGACATAGCCTCAGTAACAGGGCGGGTGGAGGAGGCATATGTACTGAACCCTCTGCACGTCAGTAGAGCCCACCCATCGCCTGTCTTGTTTATATTGCTACAACGTGTTGTTGCCTTTATAAACTCTGCAACATCATAGAGGGAGTTACAGTAGGTGTTGTTGTCTGACAGCAGTAGACTAACGAAGCACAGTTTAGTGAAAAGCGACTGACATTTATTTTCACATTTATGCATCGTTTATTATTTATGCAGATAAAACATTTTTGTAGAAACGTTTGAAAATTCGTTTTTTGACAACATTGGTTTTTTTCAATTTAACAATGTTTTGGTCGGTCATCTGCGCAACTTTTCTCCTTGCTCCTTTAGTTTGCGAGGCAAGAACCAAGCGATATGTCATCGGCTGTCCAGATAAATGTGACAAATCTCTATGTCCCCCGATCCCTGCGGACTGCATGGCCGGCGACATACTTGACCAATGCGACTGTTGTCCGGTCTGTGCGTCCGAAGAGGGTGAGGCATGCGGCGGCACAGGGAGATTAGGGGACCCGGAGTGCGGAGAGGGCATGGAATGCTCGATAACGGACGGAATTGGGGTGTCCGCCACAGTGAGGCGTCGGGGCAAAAGCGGTGTGTGCGTCTGCAAAGGTTCGGACCCGGTGTGCGGCAGCGACGGGGTGTCCTACCAAAACATCTGCGAACTGAAGAGAGTGAGTAATCGGGCTCTGAAGCTGCAGCAGCCACCGGTCATCTTCATACAGAGAGGAACCTGTGGCAAAGGTATGGGAATTCAACACAATGTATAACAAATTACTGGTTCTCTTGGTAAAAGCCACAGCAAGTGCAATATTGTGCGTAAAACCATAATGCATAAAAGGTCCAAGAAAGACCAAATAGAAATCATATTATCCATTGAATTGGTCTGCGTTGAAATGTCATAATTGCTTGCTCATTAAAACATCCCATCTCCCGAAATAACATGTTACCGAGTTCAACTGGATCTGTCTTAACTGTAGCCTAGCACAGTGGTAGAGCCAGTATGTGCCAAGACGTATAACAATCACACCCTACACATTTACCAGTAGCCTACGGTTAAACCAGATAGAGATTTTGTGTCGTACATGTTTTTCACAAGGAGATACCATATCTAACAAATATCTTAATTTGTTGGTTAATAACACATTTTACTTGCAATTTGATTGATGTGTATAGTTGTGATGCTTGGCCTCAAGGTACACATTGAAAACACACACACACAAAGCTATGAACACACCATTCACACCTGGATCATTCTGTGCCAGCCAGCTTTCTGCTACAGTAAACTCTTGGAAATAAGGTGCTATCTAGAACCAAAAAGGGTTCTATCGGCAGTTCCTATAGGAGAACCCATTGAATAACCCCTTTTGGTTCCAGGTAGAACCCTAGCGAGTATCCAACTCCTGCTACCCACTCATCACTCCCTCATTCTTCTCCTCCCTCTCCCAACTTTTGAACACAAAACTCCAGATTTTGGGACTCTGTTTAGCACCTTCAGGTCAGAGGACTGGCTTACCTTGTTACCTCAAAAAAGAGCTGTTTCACTCAATAACTGAGGACAGGATCGCTCAGCCAAGCCAAAGATATGGTAGAACTCTGTCAAAAAAGCCATTACATGAGCTGCTCACACCTATGATATCATGGCATCTGGACCTCGTGCAGTCAGTCGATTGTATAACTTCTAAACAGATCAAGCTCTAGGTCAAATTCGACAGTCACTGAGCCATGTTTCTTCATGAGGTGACTTGTTCCATATATACTGTATATGTGTGATTGACAGGCATGGATATAAAATCAACTAAACTCTGTCAGTAGAAAGTGAATGGAATGGTGTCTTAATACCTTTTGAATGGAAATAAGTGTCAATGAAATCTCTAACAATAAGATGTTTTGTTGCTGGAGAGGTTCAAATCAAATTTGAGACATGTTTAGTTAATTGGTAGCTAAGTTAGTTAATACTTTGTTAATACCTGTTTATTTATTTGCTCTTGATGATGCTCAGCTCTCTGTATGAGTGACATGATGGAGAGTGCTGTGACGAACTGCTCCACAGCTGACAGTGACAGACAGTGACAGAGCACAAGCTGTTCCAGACGACTGTGTGATCTCGCTCTCTGTAGCCGATGTGAGTAAGACCTTTAAACAGGTTAACATAAGACCTTTGAACAGGTTAACATTCGCAAGGCCACAGGACCAGGTGGATTACCAGGATGTGTACTCAGAGCATGTGCTGATAAGCGGGCAAGTGTCTTCACTGACATTTTCAACCTCTCCCTGACCTAGTCTGTAACACCTACATGTTTCAAGCAGACCGCCATATTCCCTGTGCCCAAAAACGCCACAGTAACCTGTCTAAAAGACTATCACCTCGTAGCACTCGCATCTGTAGCCATGAAATGCTTTGAAAGGCTGGTCATGGCTCACATCAACACCATCATCCCAGACACCCTGGACCCACTCCAATTCACATACCGCCCCAACAGATCCACAGATGACGCAATCTCTGTTGCACTCCACACTGTCCTCTCCAACCTGGACAAGAGTAACACCTACTTGAGAATGCTGTTCATTGACTACAGCTCAGAGTTCAACACCATAGTGCCCACCACTAAGCTCAGGACCCTGGGACTGAACACAACTTCCTCTGCAATTGGATCCTGGACTTCCTGACGGGTCGCCACCAGGTGGTAAGGGTAGACAAGAAAACATCCGCCACACTGACCCACAACACGGGGGCCCCTCAGGAGTGTGTGCTTAGTCCCCTCCTGTACTCCCTGTTCACCCACGTTTGTGTGGCCGCGCACGACTCCAACACCATTTGCTGATGACACGATGGTGGTAGGCCTGATCACCGACTACGATAAGACAGCGTACAGGGAGAAGGCCTGAGACTGGGCGGTGTGCTACCAGGACAGCAACTTCTCCCTCAACGTTAGCAAGACAAAGCAACTGATCGTGGTGTACAGGAAATGGAGGGCCGAGCATGCCCCCATCAATATCAACAGGGCTCGGTGTTCCTCGGTGTCACTAAGGAATTAACATGATCCACACACATCGCCTCTTTCCCCTCAGGAGGCTGAAAAGATTTGGCGTTGTCCCTCAGATCCTCAACTGCTGCACAATTGAGTGCATCTTGACTGGCTGCATCACCGCCTGGTATGGCAACTGATTGGCATCCGACCACAAGGTGGTATGGAGGGTAGTCCATATGGCCCAGTACATCATTGGGGCCAAGCTTCCTGCCATCCAGGACCTCTATACCAGAGCACCGTCTAGGTCCAAAAGGCTCCCTAACAGCTTCTACCCCCAAGCCATAAGACTGCTGAACAATTAACCAAATGGCTGCCCGGACTATCTGCATTGACTCCTCCCTTTGCACTAACTATTCTGACTCATCGCATAATCTGCTGCTACTGCTTATTATCTATCTTGTTGCCTAGTCACTTTATTCATACCTGTATGTAGTTATCTACCTCAATCACCTCGTGCCCCTGCACATAGACTCGGTACTGGTATCCTCGTGTATTTAGCCGAGTTATCATTACTCTCTCCTTGTGTTATGATCTTTCTATTATGTTAAAGATCTTCTCTCTGTATTGTTGAAATGCCTGTAAGTCAGCATTTCACTGTTAGTCTACACCTGTTGTTTACATGATTGGATTTGACCATCGCTCAGACACATGCAAACATTGCTTCGAAGCTTGTTTTTTTCCATACCCTTTCAAATGTAAGGAGCTCACAACAGGTTAAACATTAGTTTAGTGGTGAGCACGGCAGCCAAGGTGCACAAACACACTCACATAAACTCACTTGAAGTCTGGGGTTGAGCTTTGGCAACGTCAAGATGTCCAACATAATATTGGATGAGACAGAGTCAATGCGTGTGTGTGTGTGTGTGTGTGTGTGTGTGTGTGTGTGTGTGTGTGTGTGTGTGTGTGTGTGTGTGTGTGTGTGTGTGTGTGTGTGTGTGGGCGTGTGGGTGTGGGTGGGTGGGTGCATGTGTGTGGTAGTCAGAGGCTCCAGCCTGCAACCCATCACCACCCAGTGCCTTCAATAGCGAGAGTGGGGGAAGCATGGAAGAACTCCTAAGCAACTGATGTCCACAGCACCATGGGAATAACAGTGGATGCTTGATTAAAATACCCATGGGCAAACATGGACACTCTTGTCACATGAGTGGGGAGGGCTGGGTGGTTGACAGACATTGTTGCTAAGACCAGGGCACTAGCTCACCAGAGGTTGTGATCTATTCTGAAACGTGTTAGCCTGGTCTAAATCCTCAAGTATTTAAAATGTTTTTTATTTATTTTTATTTCACCTTTATTTAACCAGGTAGGCTAGTTGAGAACACCTTTATTTAACCAGGTAGGCTAGTTGAGAACACCTTTATTTAACCAGGTAGGCTAGTTGAGAACACCTTTATTTAACCAGGTAGGCTAGTTGAGAACACCTTTATTTAACCAGGTAGGCTAGTTGAGAACACCTTTATTTAACCAGGTAGGCTAGTTGAGAACACCTTTATTTAACCAGGTAGGCTAGTTGAGAACAAGTTCTCATTTACAACTGCGACCTAGCCAAGATAAAGCATAGCAATTCGGCACATACAACAACACAGAGATACACATGGAATAAACAAAACATAGTCAATAATACAGTAGAACAAAAGAAAACAAAAAGTCTATATACAGTGAGTGCAAATGAGGCAAGATAAGGGAGTTAAGGCAATAAATAGGCCATGGTGGCGAAGTAATTACAATATAGCAATTAAACACTGGAATGGTAGATGTGCAGAAGATGAATGTGCAAGTAGAGATACTGGGGTGCAAAGGAGCAAGATAAATACATAAATAAATAAATACAGTATGGGGATGAGGTAGGTAGATAGATAGATAGATAGATAGATAGGCTGTTTACAGATGGGCTATGTACAGGTGCAGTGATCTAAGAGCTGCTCTGACAGCTGGTGGTTAAAGCTAGTGAGGGAGATATGAGTTTCTAGCTTCAGAGATTTTTGCAGTTTGTTCCAGTCATTGGCAGCAGAGAACTGGAAGGAAAGACGACCAAAGGAGGAATTGGCTGGGGGTGACTAGTGAGATATACCTGCTGGAACGCGTGCTACGAGTGGGTGCTGCTATGGTGACCAGTGAGCTGAGATAAGGCGGGACTTTACCTAGCAGAGACTTGTAGATAACCTGTAGCCAGTGGGTTTGGCGACGAGTATGAAGCGAGGGCCAACCAACGAGAGCGTACTGGTCGCAATGGTGGGTAGTGTATGGGGCTTTGGTGACAAAATGGATGGCACTGGGATATGGACTCACAGATTCTGCAAGAAACCCCTCAATCATGCAAAACTGTTGCTGTAGTCAAATAAAGAAGAACCTATCGAGGAAGATCTATCCCACACAGTTGTCTTTGACCATGTTTACAGTATTAAGACATAATACTTCCTGCCAGCCTCTGTGTCTCTCTCTTTATGTACTCACTTCAGATTGTGAGAGGGGCCAAAGCAGCCTGACAGCCAGTCAAGCCAAGCACCCCTTGTCAAATAGCTGATGGACTCATCAGGAAACCATCAGTGGGTAAGAATAGACAGACAGGCCATGGCATGCCCCATAATCAGGAGTTCCACTTGGCAGAGAAACGCACATCTGTAAGGTTAGAGGGCTATTATTTTCTCGCTCCACGTAATACCATTTCAATTGGGGTGTGTGTTTGTTTGTGTGTGCATCTGTGTGTGCCTGTATCTGTTCGATCATGCTATAGGCTTTCAGTGCACAAAATAGCTGGTGTGACTGATAGTGATTAAGAAAGATAGAGTGTCCTCAATTTTACAACTGATCTTTTGACCTTTTATCAAAGCTGAAGTATTTGTATGTGATTTTATTGAAAGCCATTTCACATGGCGTGCCTGAGTGCATGTCTCTGTGTGCAGGTCAGGTCGAGAGAACTCTCTCCTCTCTCTTACTCTTTTCGGCAACATGATGACAAGAATTACTACAGAGAAGTTGACTAGTCATGATGGTGGAGGCTGGATCTGGAGACATATAGCCTGTTATGGCTCAAGCACATACCACAGTCCACTTCTCTGGGTGGTTTGAGGTCAGTGAAAGTCCTTATAGCCTTAGATAATATTAATGAAACAAACACAGACTAGGCTGTCATGACCTGTTGGATTGATGTTGCCAGAATCTAATATGCAAATCTATACCGAACAAAAATATTAATGCAACATGTAAAGTGTTGGTCCCATGTTTCATAAGGTGAAATAAAATATCCCAGACATTTTCCATACACACAAAAACCTTATTTAGCAACAATTATTTGTACAAATTTGTTTTACATCCCTGTTAGTGAGCATTTCTCCTTCGCCAAGATAATCCATTCACCTGACAGGTGTGGCGTATCAAGAAGCTGATTGAACAGCATGATCATTACACAGGTGCAACCTTGTGCTGGGCACAATAAAAGGCCACTCTAAAATTGTCACACAACACAATGCCACAGATGTCTCAAGTTTTGAGGGAGCGTGCAATTGGCATGCTGACTGCAGGAATGTCCACCAGTACTTTTGCCAGAGAATATAATGTTAATTTCCCTACCATAAGCCAAGCTTTATTTTTAAAGCTTTACATACATCAGCTGTATGTGACCAGGCGAAAAAACCTTTCCAAGCCAAACCATACCATAACCGCTACACACAGCCTACATCGTTGTCACCATATTAGCTAAAGTAACATCATAGTCAGCATAGCTAATAGAACTACAATCGTGCAGTAACGTTAGTGAACAGTCAGTAAGCAGTTACCCCGGCGGGCCCCCGGGACAATACATTTGTCAAACCAAAAGCTTACCTTGACTTGGAAGAGTTTCAGTGTTGTGTTGGAAAGTCATAGCCAGCTAGTTAACATAGCATCCCTCTGTTTGAGAAGGGTGTTTCAGTAGGCTACACTAGCTAGCTGCATTTTCTAGCTAAGTAAGTGAATATGAAAGTGAAAAAAATATGACAATCTCTCTCGCTCTCTATTTCTCTCTTGCTACTCTTTCATTTTGGAAGTAATTAATTTCTTCAAAACTGTTCAACTACTGTATTTCTTTCTCATTGTACATGCATGTATGTACTGCAGTGCTAGATAGCTGTAGTGTAAGCTTTCAGTACTAGATTAATTCTCTGATCCTTTGATTGATTGGACAACATTGCAGTTCATGCTGCAAGAGCTCTGATAGGTTGGAGGACGTCCTCCGGAAGTTCTCATAATTACTGTGTAAGTCTATGGAAGGGGGTGAGAACCATGAGCCTCCTAGGTTTTGTATTGAAGTCAATGTACCCAGAGGAGGAAGGAAGCTAGCTGACCTCCGGCTACACCATGGTGCTACCCTACAGAGTGCTGTTGAGGCTACTGTAGACCTTCTTTACGAAATAGTGTGTCTTAATAAATTATTTGGTGACATGAATATATTTAGTATAGATTTATCTAAAAATGATAACTTTTTAAATGTTTTACAATTTTTATTTGTATGAAATTGACTGGGGAGGATAGTCCTCCCCTTCCTCCTTTGAGGAGCCTCCACAGGTCTCATTGTGAATGTCCATGATGTTGTGGTTGGGGTGATTGGGAGTGCTCAGCCCAATTCAGCAGCCCTTCTGCAGTGCATTATTGTTGGAATGTAAGATAAAAGGGGGAGACACCAGTTATTGTTTTGCCTATCATAGGTTGTGTGAGACCAAACCACACAACCTATATGAACTATTTTGTCAGTTTGGGAGGTGGTTTGGAAAGATGCTATTTATTAGAGGGGGAGATGGAGGATAGGCCTAGGGATATTATTTGACTGGGCCGACACAGACCCAAAGGGAGGAGGGGAAGGCGTAATTGCACATGTTTTGCACGCACTGCAGCTGTTCCGTAACCAAAGGTTGCGCAAGGTAAAAATAAAGTGTTATGGTTATAAAACTTCAGATTTTTGTAACTTCCTGAGTTTTATAAGCTCAGTGAGGAGATCAGAAGATCTTCAGCTGGACTGACCATGCAGTACAATACGGAGCCTCAAAGCAGATGTTCCAATTTCCCGTTTTTAGATTCAGCTGAGTTCTGTCCCTCGCACTACCGATCTGGATGTTATCAATAGAGAATATGCTTATGTTTATACAGTATAGTGATGCTAGGAGGTCCCCTGCGCTCTTTAAAGTTCCTTTATAAGAGTATAGTGTAGAGCAGCGGTTCCCAAACTTTTTATAGTCCCGTACTGCTTCAAACATTCAACCTCCAGCTGCGTACCCCCTCTAGCACCAGGGTCAGCGCACTCTCAAATGTTGTTTTTTTGCATTGTAAACCTGCCACACACACACTATATTATACATTTATTAAACATAAGAATGAGTGTGAGTTTTTGTCACAACCCGGCTTGTGGGAAGTGACAAAGAGCTCTTATTGGACCAGGGCACAAATAATAATAGAACAACAATCAATAATTTTGGTCTTTATTTAACCATCTTACATATAAAACCATATTTGTTAATTGAAAACGGTGAATAACTCACCACAGGTTAATGAGAAGGGTGTGCTTGAAAGGATGCACATAATTCTGCAATGTTGGGTTGTGTTGGAGAGATTCTCAGTCTTAAATCATTTTACACACACAGTGTGCCTGTATTTAATTTTCATGCTACTGAGGGCCGAGAATCCACTCTCACATAGGTATGTGGTTGCAAAGGGCATCAGTGTCTTAACAGCGTGATTTGCCAAGGCAGGATTCTCTGAGCATAGCCCAATCCAGAAATCTGGCAGTGGCTTCTAATTCAATTCCATTTTCACAGAACCACTTGTTTCAATTTGGATGAGGCTCTCTTGTTCAGATACCGGTAAGTGGACTGGAGGCAGGGCATGAAAGGGATAACTAATCCAGTTGTTTGTGTCGTGCATTTCAGGAAAGTACCTGCATAATTGTGCACCCAACTCACTCAGGTGCTTCTCTATATCACATTTGACATTTTCCGTAAGCTTGAGTTCATTTCCACACAAAAAAAATCATACAATTATGGAAAGACCTGTGTGTTGTCCTTGTTAATGCAGACAGAGAAGAGCTTCAACTTCTTAATCATAGCCTCAATTTTGTCCCGCACATTGAATATAGTTGCAGAGACTCCCTGTAATCCTAGATTCAGATCATTCAGGCAAGAAAAAAACATCATCCAGATAGGCCAGTTGTGTGAGAAATTCATCATCATGCAAGCGGTCAGACAAGTGAAAATGATGGTCAGTAAAGAAAACTTTAAGCTCGTCTCTCAATTAAAAAAAACATGTCAATACTTTGCTCCTTGAAAACCAGCGCTGTTGTAAACGCGTTACATGCTCGCTGCCCATATCATTGCATAGTGCAGAAAATACACAAGAGTTCAGGGGCCTTGCTTTAACTTCTTATGGCTGGGGGGCAGTATTGAGTAGCTTGGATTAATAAGTAGCCCAAAGTAAACGGCCTGCTCCTTAGTCTCAGTTGCATAATATATGCATATTATTATTACTATTGGATAGAAAACACTCTAAAGTTTCTTAAACTGTTTGAATGATGTCTGTGAGTATAACAGAACGCATATGGCAGGCAAAATCCTGAGGAGAAATCAAAACAGGAAGTGAGAAATCTGAGCTTGGTATGTATTCACCACAGTTCCCAATGAAATCCCCTTGAGATATTAATGATGTTGCACTTCCTAGGGGTTCCACTAGATGTCAACCATCTATAGAAATTTGAATGAGACTTCTACTGTGTTGTGGGACTGAAGGAGAGCAGAATCTATCAGGTGACTTGCAGTCAGGCATTTTCTGATCACGCGCATTCCCACTTGCGTTCCATTGCTCATCAAGACACAAAGGGATACCCCGGTTGGAACTTTATTGAAGCTATATGTTAAAAACATCCTAATGATTGATTCTGTACTTAGTTTGAAATGTTTCTTCGACCTGTAATATAACTTTTTTAAGTTTTTGTCCGACGTAACGCTGACCAGAATGAGCGTTTGGATATGTATACCAAACGCGCTAACAAACGGAGGTATTTGGACATAAATATCGGACATTATCGAACAAAACAAAAATGTATTGTGGACCTGGGATTCCTGGAGTGCTTTCTGATGAAGATCATTAAAGGTAAGGGAATATTTATCATATCATTTCTTGTTTATGTTGACGCCAACATGGTGGCTATTGTGACTATTTCTTCTGAGCGCCGTCTCAGAATATTGCATGGTTTGCTTATTCCGTAAGGTTTTTTTGAAATCAGACACAGCGGTTGCATTAAGGAGGCTGGGAAAATGGCTGTTTCCATTGTGATTTGGTGGTCACTTAACATAATCGTTTGTGGTGCTTTTGCCGTAAAGCCTATTTGAAATCGGACACTGTGGTGGGATTAACAACAATTTTGAGATTTTTGATGTTTTGAATTTGGCGCCCTGCACTTTCACTGGCTGTTGTCATATCATCCCGTTAACGGGATTGCAGCCATAAGAAGTGCTTTAACAAAGTTAACCATTTTCACTGTAGTGTCCAAAACGTCTTTCAAGCTGCCAGGCATTCCCTTGGCAGCATGAGCCTCTCCTTTGATGCTGCAGTGTACCCAAATGGTGTCGGGAGCAACTGCTTGCACGCGCCTTACCACTCCACTTTGTCTCCCTGTCATGGCTTTTGCGCCATCATTACAGATACCAACATGAGCAGCAGCTACGTTTGGCTACATAGTGGAATTCTCGCGAGAGAGTAATGGTTAATATGATTGGATGTTAATTATTTGACTAGGCTACCTGTATTTGACATTATGTTGTTATTTCGCTGAATGCAGATGGTTTAATTCTATTTTTGGCAGTGAAACAAGGCTACTCAGGCGAGAAAAAAACCTCACCCAAATGTATAGCCCCGTTGGAAAATATAAATGGACGGCATTGCGCGTATCCCTGGGAGTTTGGGAATACCTTGTGTAGACTTTACAGATTGCAGTGTATATATATGTATATATATATCCAGAAGTATTTGGAAATATTTCGGGGCTTGTGGCAAATATATAATCCTGTATGTGTTTGATGTTTTCCAGGCCAGGAGAATCCAGACAGTCTGCGCCACAGATACAACTTTATTGCTGACGTGGTTGAGAAGATTGCTCCTGCTGTGGTTCATATTGAACTCTACCGCAAGTAAGAACCTCTCATCTCTGCATCACATTCACACACACGCCCACACACACACACACACACACACACACGCACACGCACACACACAACAACACACAGAAACATCGAACATGAAAAAATACTATAGTGTATACTGTAATATTTACTGTAGTATACTGTAGTATTTCCAGTTTACTATAGTATACATACTGTAGTAAAAAAGAGCAGAATATACTGTAGTATTTACTGTAGTGTTTTTGCGGACAGTTATTTACTGATCGAGGGATACAACAGTGTGTAGTATATTATTCTACAGTATTCTACAGTTTACTACAGAATTCTATAGTAAGTACTGTAGTATTCTATAGTAAACTGTATTTTTGTATGTGGGATGGCCAGGTCTGACAGACCAAGCACACACACACACACACTGACCACAGTAGAACAGGTACTGTATCGCATGAGGTTTTTCCCAGTAAAAGTTATGATAAGAAAGTGACCAATTTCACTCTAAGGTATATAGGAGTGGATGGAGTGTTAGACAAGTATAGACCTATATTAAACACTGTAGATCAACCACCAGATCTCCTGCCTGTCACAGCTGTGTACATAGTTGTCTGCCTGACTCATGATCTTGTATAAATTGTTTACAAAGTTGATCCTGCTGTTGCTATGAGAACACAAACATTCTCCTGCCCTCCTGTTGATAAACACATCATCAGGAAATTCGTTCAAGGGATCTTTAAGAGGGGCTTTGGGCTAAATGGCATACAGTATGTTTGGTAGTACCATGTGGTCTTCTGCTCATGGACATGTGGATTTACAGATATTGCAGAACATGTACTTTGGCCGATTTTCTGAAATTCCTCTACTACAGGACATCACAGAGCTTGGTTGCAGGCATACAAACAGTCTTAGGTGGAACAGTTTTAGGTGAAAACCAATGAAGGATGTTTCCCTGTCTCGCTATTTTTCACCCTGTGTCTCTGTCTCGCACCTTTGTCACCCTGTCTCACCCTCTGTCTCCCTGCTTTACCCTCTGTCTCCTGTCTCTGTCTCCTGTCTCTGTCCTCTTTCCAGGATGGTATTCTCTAAGCGGGAGGTGGCGGTGGCCAGTGGCTCTGGCTTCGTGGTATCAGAGGACGGCCTGATCGTGACCAACGCCCACGTGGTGGCCAATAAGCACCGGGTGAAGGTGGAGCTGAAGAGTGGCGCTACCTTCGACGCCAAGATCAAAGACGTGGACGAGAAGGCCGACATCGCCCTCATCAAGATCGACGTCCCGGTAAGTCCTGTTACCGCTCTCCAAGCCTCTCTTCTTCAGTAGTCTCTGAATGCACCTGTGTTTCTGTTTACCTCAACCTCCTTTTCTCTCTCGCTTTCACTCCCTCCTTCCCTATCTCTCTTTCACTCTTGCTCTCTCTTTATCTCTTTCTCTCCTTCTCTCTCTGTCGCTTTCTCTCTGAGATGGTGCCGGAGAACAGGAATGTGATGGAGAGATTTTAACAGTGGCTCTGAATGGTCAAGACAAATAGCATCAGTCTTTCATAGATTGTCATTCATCTGCTCACACAGACTGGATTCATTTATGGCCGACAAATCCCTGCATGAAAATACTTTCTCAAAGCGTTCTTGGTGCCGGCTAGGTTTAATTTGAGCTAGGCCGGATCGTTCAAATAAGACACCTCAGCAACAAACATGATGAATTGTGAGAATGTGTATCTGGGGTCTTTTTGTGGTATGATTTAGATTTAATGAACAATTTTTCATCTTTGGTCCAGTTTGTTCTAATAACTAGGGGTCAACATTATGTTTTATATGGCTGCTTCTCCCTACTATTACCAAAAGAGTAATCACCCAGTTGAGGGATAGAGCTGTTTGGGTGTCAAGGAGGAAAATGTTCCTCTGTGTGTGTGAACCAGTCCCAGGCTTAGTTCCAATGAACTAGTCCCAGAAGACTGGAGGAAGTGTGTGTGTGTGTGTGTGTGTGTGTGTGTGTGTGTGTGTGTGTGTGTGTGTGTGTGTGTGTGTGTGTGTGTGTGTGTGTGTGTGTGTGTGTGTGTGTGTGTGTGTGTGTGTGTGTGTGTGTGTGTGTGTGTGTGTGTGTTTGAAGAGGTGTATCTGGAGCATAGGGTGTCTTACTCCCCTACACTGGCCGGCTCCTGCGCCACGTTACTGTGAGTCCTCCCAGACAAGCCTCTGGCTGACTCCTGGATGCTGCTCAATAGAGTGTCACTTTTTATGTGATTTGCAACTGAAAGTGTCAACATTATAAATCCACTTCTGAAAGTTTTTATTGTTTGTCTCTGAGCATAGACAGTGTATTTTTACTTCCATAATGACTTCAAGTACTTATAAGTTAGAAATCTAAATTGTCGAAAGTCATTAAACCGACAATTACACTGTAATAACCTCACCAAAAACACAAAGAGAACCCTTAGGAGGGAACCCAAGGACTGACGGACCCCTTCCAGACAGAGTGGTCAAACTCCCTGACCCTGTCTTGGAGAGTGAGGTGGAAAGATTACATTGCGTTGGTGTGATGGCGGAGGACCGTCCTCAAAGCGGAGTGGGAGCAACACAGACGTACTCCTGCGAGGCATATATCTGCATGTGCCGTGGCTCGCTCACTGCTCCTGTTTCCATTGCATCAAAGGATGAGTCTGTACAGGCTTTTCACAGACAGTGAAGAGAAATGGTCTCCTGTTGGCAACAAGGACAGGATTCTGTTTCTCTGTTTCTCTCCCCTCTCAGTGACTGATTGACTAAATGTGGATCTGGGTCGTTGTGCTCATCCCCAGTCTTTTCTTTAGTCAAATGGCTGCTGAGGCCCACTCCTTCTGAGCATGTGCAAACACAGGGCTGAAACGACAGAGATGGTCGCCTCACTTCGAGTTCTTAGGAAACTATGCAATATTTTGTTTTTTTAATGAATTATTTCTTACATTGTTAGGCCAGGAAATCTCAAGTCTTATTACATACAGCCGGGAAGAACTATTGGATATAAGAGCAATGTCAACTTACCAACATTACGACCAGGAATACGACTTTCCCGAAGTGGATCCTCTGTTTGGACCACCACCCAGGACAATAGATCTAATTCCAGTAGGCGACCCAAAACAACGATGCCGCAGAAGGGGCAGACGAAGCGACCATCTAGTCAGGCTCCGTAAACGTTCACATCGCACACCGCTCCCGAGTATACTACTATCCAATGTCCAGTCTCTTGACAACAAGGTAGACGAAATTTGAGCAAGGGTTGCCTTCCAGAGAGACATCTGAGATAGTAACATTGTCACGTTCTGACCTTAGTTCCTTTGTGATGTCTTTGTTTTAGTATGGTCAGGGCGTGAGTTGGGTGGGCAGTCTATGTTCTTTTTTCTATGATTTGGTATTTCTGTGTTTGGCCTGGTATGGTTCTCAATCAGAGGCAGCTGTCAATCGTTGTCCCTGATTGAGAACCATACTTAGGCAGCCTGTTTTCACCCTTGAGTTGTGGGTGATTATACTTTCTGTTTAGTGTGTTTTGCACCCGACGGAGCTGTTTCGGTTGTGCTTTTTTGTTTCTTTGTTTGATAGTGTTCAGTTTAAATAAATAACATGAAAAGGTACCACGCTGCGCTTTGGTCCTCACCTTCTTCCACCGACGAGCATTACAAACATTCTCTGTTTCACGGAAACATGGCACTCTCAGGATATGTTGTTGGAATCGGTTCAGCCATCTCCATGCATCGCGCCGACAGAGATAAACACTTCTCTGGGAAAAGGAAGGGCGGGGGTGTATGCTTTATGATTAACAACTCATGGTGTAATCATAACAACATACAGGAACTCAAAGTCCTTTTGCTCACATGATCTAGAATTCCTTACAATCAAGTACCTACCAAGAGAATTCTCGTAAGTTATAGTCACAGCTGTGTAAATTCCCCCTCAAGCAGACACCAAGATGGCCATCAAGGAACTTCACTGGACTATATACAAACTGGAAAAAATACATCCTGAGGCTGCAGTTATTGTAGCTGGGGATTTTAACAAAGCAAGTTTGAGAACAAGGCTACCTAAATTCTACCAGCATATTGATTGCGCTATGTGCATGCGCAATACCCTTGACCACTGCTACTCTAACTTCCGCAATGCATACAAAGCCCTCCCCCGTCCTCCTTTCAGCAAATCCGACCACGACGCCATCTTGCTCCTTCCGTCTTATAGGGAGAAACTCAAACATGATGTACCATTGATGAGAACCATTCAACTCTGGTCCAACCAATCGGAAGCCATGCTTCAATATTGTTTGGATCACGCGGACTGGAAAATGTTCCCGTCAGCCTCAGAGAACAACATCGACCTATACTCTGACTCTGTGAGTGCGTTTATAAAGAAGTGCTTTGGAGATGTTGTACCCACTGTGACTATTTAAACCTACCCTAACCAGAAATCGTGGATGGATGGCGGCATTTGCGCAAAACTGAAAGCTCGATATACCGCATTTAACCATGGAAATTGGTCTGGGAAAATGTCTGAATATAAACATTGTAGCTAATCCCTCCGCAAGGTAAACAAACAAGTGAAATGCCAGTACAGAGACAAGGTGGAGTCACAATTCAACAGCTCAGGCATGAGACGTATGTGGCAGGGTCTACAGGAAATTACTGACTACAAAAAGAAATCCAGCTACGTCACGGACAACGACGTCATGCTTCCAGACAAACTAAACACCTTCTTTACCCGCTTTGAGGATAATACAGTGCCACCGTCGCAGCCCACTAACAAGGACTGCGCCCCCCCTCCGTGGCTGACGTGAGTAAAACATTTAAACTTGTTAACCCCCGCAAGGCTGCTGACCCAGATGGCTTCCCTAGCTGCGTTCTCAAAGCATGCGCAGACCAGCTGGCTGGTGTGTTTACCGACATATTCAATCACTCCCTATCCCAGTCTGTTGTCCCCACATGCTTCAAGATGGCTACCATTGTTCCTGTACCCAAGAAGGCAAAGATAAATGATCTAAACGATCTGTAATTGCCATCATACTGCACACTGCCCAATCCCATCTGGACAAAAGGAATACATATGCAAGAATGCTGTTCATTGACTACAGCTCAGGATTGAACACCATAGTACCTTCCAAGCTCATCATCAAGCTGGAGGCCCTGGGTCTCAACCCCGCCCTGTGCAATTGGGTCCTGGACTTTCTGAGGGGCCGTCCCCAGGTAGTGAATGTAGTAAACAACATCTCCACTTCGCTGACCCTCAGCACTGGGGCCCCACATGGGTGTGTGCACAGCCCCTTCCTATACTCCCTGTTTACCCATGAATGCATGGCCATGCACGCCTCCAACTCAATCATCAAGTTTGCAGATGACACAACAGTAGTGGGCTTGATTACCAACAACGACGAGACAGCCTACAGGGAGGAGGTGAGGGCACTCAGAGTGTGGTGTCAGGAAAACAACCTCTCACTCAACATCAACAGATGATCGTGGACTTCAGGAAACAGCAGAGGGAGCACCCCCTATCCACATTGAAGGGACAGCAGTGAAGAAGGTGAAGAAAGCTGCGTACACATCACAGACAAACTGAAATGGTCCACCCACACAGACAGTGTGGTGAAGAGGGCGCATCAGCGCCTCTTCAACCTCAGGAGGCTGAAGAAATGTGGCTTGTCAGCCAAAACCCTGACGAACTTTTACAGATGTACAATCGAGAGCATCCTGTATCACCGCCTGGTACAGCAACTGTACCGCCCTCAACCACAAGGCTCTGCAGAGGATAGTGCAGTCTGCACAACGCATCACCGGGGGCAATCTACCTGTCCTCCATGACACCTACTGCACCCGATTTCACAGGAAGGCCAAAAAGATCATCAAGGACAAGCCACTGCCTGTTCACACCGCTACCATCCAGAAGGCGAGGTCAGTACAGGTGCATCAAAGCTGGAACCGAGAGACTGAAAAACAGCTTCTTCTCAAGGCCATCAGGCTGCTAAACAGCCACCACTAACTCAGAGAGGCTGCTGCCAATATACAGACCCAATCACTGGCCACTTTAGTAAATGGACCACTAGTCACTTTATACAAATCACTCTAAATAATGCTACTTGAATAATGTTTACATATCTTACATTACTCATTTCACATGTATATACTGTATTTTATACCATCTATTGCACCTTGCCTATGCCGCTCGGCCATCGCTCATTAATATACGACATGTACATATTCTCTTTCATTCTTTTAGATTTGTGTGTATCTTGTAGTTGTTGGGGAATTGTTAGATTACTTGTTAGATATTACTGCACTGTCGGAACTAGAAGCACAAGCATTTCGCTACACTCACATTAACATCTGCTAAACATGTGGATGTGACCAATACATTTTGATTTGATTTGATCTTGTCTTGACTATAATAACAACTAGATGGTTGATGATAAAGTTAGTACTAGTTGTTGACATGACTGTATTATAGTTATATGGATTGCTTGGGATATATCCTGTACATGTCTAGGTCTCCGTGAACTTTAGAGGAAGCCTGGAAATCAGTGGTAAATGAATGATCCTCTGTGACAGGAATTACAGTCCTCCATTGCATAGCTTATTGACAATGATCAAACATGTTTTCGGGAGTGCATTAATATTTTCACTGATGCTATCTGCACACTGTATAATTATGGCCCTAGGGACTTGGCTGAGGAAGTTCACTAATCGTAATGCTTGGATTGGCTAAAGCTGATATCAGAGGGGAATAGGTTTAAGGCTATAGGCTTGTAGAGTGCATATGGCTCTATTTTAACAAACCTAACGCTTCGAACGCACCGACAGCATCATTGCATTTTGGTAAACCAGAATTACATTCATTTCGGTGTTTTTTTTTTCTCTCGATTGTGCACGTTGGATTTTTCATTGTACCAAAATGCAATGATGCTGTCGGTGCGTTCGAAGCGTAAGCTCAGGCGGTAGGGTCATAGGTTCAGGGGTGTGTCAGAAATATTTTTGCTATTTTCCTTGTCACCATTGTCCGGGCACTTGCTGGCATTGGCGCGAATGGGATGGGTTGATGAATAAACAAGTCGTGAGTTTGTCAAGGCTTGGTCCCTCACTGGCCAATCAGAACGTGTTCCATGGCCAAATATGTGGTTGCTTCAGGTTGTGTATTTACGTTATTTTATGTATTGCCTTGGAATCAATTCCAAGGTTAGTCAAATGGTTTACAGAAACAAATTAACAAAATGTAGACCTTTCCCATCTTTGCTAAATAAATGAACTTGAACCCATTTGCAGACTGTATTGTTCTAAGTAATTGCGTGGCTTCAATATAATTCCCACTGATATAGGGGCTAGGCCTACTGCAAATTGATTTATGGCTGAGCAGGGACATGCCAAACGTGGTCAATACACAATATTAAATTAATTATTTATAAGGGCTTAAAAGAGAACATATTTATAATCAAATTCTAAACAAAACGAAACAACAACTTACAGGCACCATAATCTCTCCCCGTGTGTCACGCCCTGACCTTAGTTATCTTTGTTTTCTTTATTATTTTGGTTAGGTCAGGGTGTGATGAGGGTGGTTTGTTTAGCTTTTATATTGTCTAGGGGGTTTTGTATGTCATGGGGGTTTTGTAAGTCTAGATGTTTATATGTCTATGGTTGCCTCGATTGGTTCTCAATCAGAGGCAGCTGTTTATCGTTGTCTCTGATTGGGGACCATATTTAGGTAGCCATATTCCTTGGGTAGTTTGTGGGTTCTTATTCTATGTTTAGTTGCCTGTCTGCACTAGCTATGTTAGCGGCACGGTTTGTATAGTTTGTTCAGTGTTCTTTCTTTCATTAAAGAAGTATGTACGCTTACCACACTGCACCTTGATCTCCTCCATATGACGACCGTGACACCGTGGGCATATAATATTAAAACAACATAGACTATGGAGGCTTTTACGCACACCAAAACGGCACCTGCATGGCTGCATGTGGGCTTGCCTACAATGCATAGATTAAAAGGGAATGTCAGCTCAAAGTTTTACTCCTCTTAAACTTGATATTTTATTAAAGCTTTGGTGATTAAGATTTACTTCCAAGCGGTCTCAGGAGCCAAACCCTTTATCGACAGTCTTGACTACTACGCGATTGCATTGGGCAGACAAAAAAGCCTTAATTGAGAGGAGGCTTTGCTTGGTTTTTAATGAAATAAAAGGGGGGAAACGGTAGTCTTTTATGTTTCTAAATACGAAGTATACAGGCACCAAAAGCACGTCAGGCTACTCTTGTTCCATGTGTAGGGCAGTGTGCGTCACGGCTGGATAGGGCAGTGTGCGTCACGGCTGGATAGGGCAGTGTGCATCACGGCTGGATAGGGCAGTGTGCGTCACGGCTGGATAGGGCAGTGTGCATCACGGCTGGATAGGGCAGTGTGCGTCACGGCAGGATAGGGCAGTGTGCATCACGGCTGGATAGGGCAGTGTGCGTCACGGCTGGATGGGGCAGTGTGCGTCACGGCTGGATAGGGCAGTGTGCGTCACGGCTGGATAGGGTAGTGTGCGTCACGGCTGGATAGGGCAGTGTGCGTCATGGCTGGATAGGGCAGTGTGCATCACGGCTGGATAGGGCAGTGTGCGTCACGGCTGGATAGGGCAGTGTGCATCACGGCTGGATAGGGCAGTGTGCATCACGGCTGGATAGGGCAGTGTGCATCACGGCTGGATAGGGCAGTGTGCGTCATGGCTGGATAGGGCAGTGTGCATCACGGCTGGATAGGGCAGTGTGCGTCACGGCTGGATTGGCTACGTTTCAGCTGTCAAAATCCATGACATAACCAACTGCGTTACCGCTAAAACCAGCTATTGGTTGGTCTTAAATATCTCTATGAACGCTGCCTGGAATTAGCACATTGGATCATGTTTTGAAGGACACATCTCAAATATTTCCACCCCTCCCATGTGAGTGCAAGCAAGCTGATATAAGACAGGTAAATTGCCGAATCTGGTGTTAGGGCACCAGTTTTTACATGACAAGATTGCAAACTAACGTGCGTTTGACACTAGTTCCGCCTTAACACCAGCCGAAAATAGAAAATGAGCCCATAGATTTGACACCTGTTGTGCTGTTGAAGTTCTCTATCAAGGACAAATAGATACTGGTTGGGGAAATGTGTCCATCTTGAAGTGTCACTAAGTGACTACCTATGGATGAGTCACATCCCAATGCTATGTACAGTTCTGTCAGACCACAGGAGCGCCATAGTTCATCACAGTCCACACAACAAGAGAAGCCATTGTTTTTCTGGCTGGTGCTCTGTTGTGGTGGCTGGGTTTGTATGTAGTTTGTCTTGTGAACTGATGTGCTGTGCCATTGGAAGACAGTTTACACATACATACACAGACCTGTCGTATCTCAGTCTTATGCGAGACACCTAAACCAATATTATGCTCTCTTGCTATTCTTAAATGTTCCAGTCTTCGTGTCTGTGCGGTGTGTTTGTTCAGCAGAAACACAGCGGAGTCTAGATTTGGTTGTCGTCCAACATGGATTCTATGGTCACAAAGGACCATTGATCATATTCCCTCAATGCCGCCAAAGCGTGGATGATGGAAAAGAGCTGTTACTGCATCCGTAAGAGTCCATTGTTTACGTGCTTGTTAATAAAGCATCTACATTGAAAAGTCAGTATAGTGGACCTCAGCTGACCTTTTCAATCTCCTGGATCTGAACAGGACAGAACATTTTCCTGTAGCCATGCTTCCTGCATACAGGAGGATAAGGTTCCCAATTGTGCTATAACCACAATCTGGAGGGCATTACCCCGTCATACTGAATCAAATCAAATCAAATTTATTTATATAGCCCTTCGTACATCAGCTGATATCTCAAAGTGCTGTACAGAAACCCAGCCTAAAACCCCAAAGAGCAAGCAATGCAGGTGTAGAAGCACGGTGGCTAGGAAAAACTCCCTAGAAAGGCCAATACCTAGGAAGAAACCTAGAGAGGAACCAGGCTATGTGGGGTGGCCAGTCCTCTTCTGGCTGTGCCGGGTGGAGATTATAACAGAACATGGTCAAGATGTTCAATGTTCATAAATGACCAGCATGGTCGAATAATAATAAGGCAGAACAGTTGAAACTAGAGCAGCAGCACAGTCAGGTGGAAGTTGAAACTGGAGCAGCAGCATGGCCAGGTAGACTGGGGACAGCAAGGAGTCATCATGTCAGGTAGTCCTGGGGCATGGTCCTAGGGCTCAGGTCAGTTGAAACTGGAACAGCAGCATGGCCAGGTGAATGAACTGCCTTGAGATGTATTTTACAGTAGTAGTACATGGTATACAACTTCTTCAAATCTATCAAAGTACCGCTGTCCAATTCCCCTCTTAAGACCTGTTTTTATGAAGGTTGTTGGAGTAGTCAGATGTACTGTAAAGAGGAAGGTCCTGGCACCATTTGGTTCACAGGTGGAGGCTTGATACTGTATGCATTCATATCAGATAAGGTCATGAAGAACTTGTTTCTACTGATCAGTAAAGAGATGCTGCCTAACTCTGTCGTCAGAGTTAACCCTCTTTTACACTGCTGCTGTTGACAATGATAGCCTGAATTATAACTTGGGGGTTTGCATGCGTTACGCAACTCGTTTCACATCAATCATTCATTGGTGTCAATGAGAGATTTGACAGACATCAAGTTAGGATTCGGTCTGAAGATCCAATTGAGAAATGTTGTTGAATCTTCTTGACGGATACAGAGTCGTCTCAACACCCCCGCACTGATGGAGGTGAATCAATCCAAACATTTGGATAACGTAAACAAGTGTTAGGTAAACGAAACAGATGTTTAAACTCTACCATTCAGCTCTCTCTCCATCCAGCAGATGTAGCATTTTTTTTAATGTCCCATGACTAATCCAAACCAAAGAGCAGAGAAGGAGCCGGCCCATCCCAGCCCATAGGTAGACCCTTCATACCTGTGGTTTGATCCACCTAGTCGATTTGTGCCAATCAAACAAGAGTACAAAGAGAGAGATGGAATTTTCTAAGTGGAGACGCTACCTGGCATCAACAAAGTCATCACTCATCCTTGCATTCTTTCATGACGTGCAGTAAGACATATCCAAACTAGGTCAAAGCCTGCACTCTGTTACTTGAGAGTAAATTTGCAACATATGTGTTATTCAATTGGACAAAAGTAAACTGGACTGGAGTCTGTTAGACAAAAGAGAGTCACACTCTAGTGGTGCAGAACAGAGATGAAAGACCAGCCCAATATATATCTCTGCCGGCATTCCCAGGCTTGTGTTTCTTTCTTGGCTCTGAATTAGGTTATTTTTGCTCCCTCAGGGACATTCCCCGATTATAAATCTCTGGGATACGATGTATTTCCAGTTCCTAATGGTTGGAAAGAAGGAGGCAATTTGTGTAGTTCTCAGTTACCAACATTACTTCTGTCTGCATAGATTTGCTATATCTCTTAATAACCGGAAAGAAAGTGACATGGTAAGTTTGTCTAGAACTGTTAAGTTCCCTGTAACAACCAGTAGAGCTCTGAGAAGGAGCCCCGTGACCCAGCGCTGGCTAACTTGCCCAGAATCAGGTCCTGAAAATGTAATCCCATAGTCTGAGGGTTTGAGTATGATTTACTGAGCTTGTCCCTGATCTAAGAACAGCCAGTCA
The DNA here is from genome assembly GCF_002021735.2 of Oncorhynchus kisutch. Lineage (NCBI taxonomy): Eukaryota > Metazoa > Chordata > Actinopteri > Salmoniformes > Salmonidae > Oncorhynchus > Oncorhynchus kisutch. The sequence goes on from NC_034193.2 coordinate 16,031,344, forward strand.
CAAGCTTCCCCTTCTGCCTGGACTGAACATTGACATTCTTGTCAAAATCTGGGTTTGATTAGCATTTATTGGAATGGGTTATATATATGTGTGTGTTAGTCTTTATCTCATCCTTTCCCCATTTCAACAGCCTCAGAGGGCATTTGTCATCCGTTTAAAGCTGGTGCAGAAAGACCACATCAACAGAGAGGGAAATGGTGAATCACTTCAGATGCTCATACTTGCTATGGTCAGTGCCAGAAAGGATCCAGCCAAAGAAAACACATTCTCAAGTCCAATGGCCCCATTTCTCAAAGTTAGCCCATTTTCCCATTTGTCTTTCCTCAGACAGAAGATAGCCAGACCAGGGTGACCCCTTAGGAATGTCCAGGTCAGTCACAGACGGATCCTGTGGACTCAAACGATTGTAGAGACACGGAAAATGTCACCAAATGCAATTCCTTGCCTTCAGAAAAGCCAACTTGGCTATGGTGTTATCAGTCTTTTCCCAATGTTATATCGTACACTTATAGGTTTAGAGTTATGAGAGACTTCGATCGTATTTTCTCACCATGTTTGAATGCTAGAGTATCCCAATGTGAAGAGCAGCTCTGGCCTGGAGGACAGGAAGGGTTGTTGCACTACAGGAAGTGGAATAGGTATTTGTGGGTCTGTACACTCAGCTGTGGCCTGGGCAGATACAATCAATCAATCAAATGTATTTATAAAGCCCTTCTTACATCAGTTGATGTCACAAAGAGCTGTACAGAAACCCAGCCTAAAACCCCAAACAGTAAGCAATGCAGGTGTAGAAGCACGGTGGATCGGAAAACTCCCTAGAAAGGCCTGAACCTAGGAAGAAACCTAGTGAAGGAACCAGGCTATGAGGGGTGGTCAGTCCTCTTCTGGCTGTGCCGGGTGAAGATTATAACAGAACATGGCCAAGATGTTCAAATGTTCGTAGATGACCTGCAGAGTCAAATGGTAATAATAATCACAGTGGTTGTAGAGGGTGCAACAGGTCAGCACCTCAAGAGTCATTTTCAGTTGGCTTTTCATAGCCGATCATTCAGAGTATCTCTACCACTCCTGCTGTCTCTAGAGAGTTGAAAACATCAGGTCTGGGGCAAGGTAGCACGTCTGGTGAGAAGGTCAGAGTTACATAGCCACAGGCAGAACAGTTTAAACTGGAGCAGCAGCACGACCACGTGGACTGGGGACAGCAAGGAGTCACAAGACGCAGGCCTCCTAATTGTCCCTAAGCAAACAGCTGGAGGCAGGGCTTTCTCCTATAGAGCTCAATTTTTATGGAATGGTCTGCCTCCCTACAGTATGTGAGAGATGCAAACTCGGTCTCAACCTTTAAGTCTTTACTGAAGACTCATCTCTTCAGTGGGTCATATGATTGAGTGTAGTCTGGCCCAGGAGTGTGAAGGTGAACGGAAAGGCTCTGGAGCAACGAACCGCCCTTGCTGTCTCTGCCTAGCCGGTTCCCCTCTTTCCACTGGGATTCTCTACCTCTAACCCTATTACAGGGTCTGAGTCACTGGCTTACTAGGGCTCTTTCTTACCGTCCCTAGGAGGGGTGCGTCACTTGAGTGGGTTGAGTCACTGATGTGATCTTCCTGTCTGGGTTGGGACCCCCCCCTTGGGTTGTGCCGTGGCGGAGATCTTTGTGGGCTATACTCGGCCTTGTCTCAGGATGGTAGTCGGAAGACTTCCAGTTTGGTGTAGCGCCATCTCCGTTCCAATTTTCTGGAAGCTTGATTCAGAGCTCGGGTATTTTCTGTTTACCAGGGAGCTAGTTTCTTATGACAAATGTTTTTAGATTTTAGGGGTGCGACTGCATCGAGGGTATTGCGCAAGGTTAAATTTAGTTCCTCAGTTAGGTGATTAACTGATTTTGTACTCTGACGTCCTTGGTTAGGTGGAGGGAGTCTGGAAGGGCATCTAGGAATCTTTGGGTTGCCCAAGAATTTATAGCACGGCTTTTGATGATCCTTGGTTGGAGTCTGAGCAGATTATTTGTTGCTATTGCAAACGTAATAAAATGGTGGTCTGATAGTCCAGGATTATGAGGAAAAACATTAAGATCAACAACATTTATTCCACGGGACAAAACTAGGTCGAGAGTATGACTGTGGCAGTGAGACATATTGGACAAAACCCACTGAGTTTTGATGATGGCTCCGAAAGCATTTTGGAGTGGGACTGTGGACTTTTCCATGTGAATGTTAAAGTCACCAAAAATGTGAATATTATCTGCCATGGCTACAAGGTTCGATAGGAATTCAGGGAACTCACTGAGAAATGATCTATATGGCCCAGGAGGCCTGTAAACAGTAGCTATAAAAAGTGTGTGTGTGTGTGTGTGTGTGTGTGTGTGTGTGTGTGTGTGTGTGTGTGTGTGTGTGTGTGTGTGTGTGTGTGTGTGTGTGTGTGTGTGTGTGTGTGTGTGTGTGTGTGTGTGCGTGCGTGCGTGCTTGTGTGCGCGCCCACGGCTAAAGTTTATTAATGAGAAATTAGGGAGAAAAAGTAAAGTGCCCTCTTTCATGGCAGAAAACCGTAGCAGTAGAAGATGAGGTTTTCCATAAGCATGTGTGATTGGCCTTGAATACAGACTGAGGAATCTGTTGATACCTTTGAATTGTTGTTCATCCCAAATAGAAACACAAGCTGCTTCTCAAATTGACTAATTTGGATGTCTGCAAACAGTTTGACCCTGGACATAATCATTTCTCATCTAGCTCTGGATTTATTGTGTGTGTATAAGACACTGCTTTTATTGGCAGTCACAGTCCTCTTGTGTACGATATACAGTATATTTTATTTTTTAAATTATATTTCAGCATTTATCAGTACTGAGCAAACAAGTCTAACTCTCTTGGTGATCTGACTGTTCAGTCCCTATTGACTCAGGTACACACACAGACACACAGAAACACACAGAACAAGCTGACACACACACAAGCAGACAGGCACACACACGCACGCACACACACACACACACACACACACACACACACACACACACACACACGCACACACACACACACACACACACACACACACACACACACACACACACACACACACACACACACACACACACACACACACACACACACACACACACACTGTGCCAACAGGTGCCTCGTCAATCACTCTAGCAGCAACAGACAGCAGCCTTGACTAGTGGATCCTTCCTGCAGACGGCTGCCAGGTCTGACAGTCCCTTCTGCACCCATTATCCCCCCCGTTCCCCCCTGATGTTTACCTCTCTGACAGTCTGGTCATTTCCACTGACACACACAGGCCTGTTTCTCACCGTTCCACACTGGCACTGTATCAGAGGGCTCAGCAGCAAATATCATCCCAGTCACTGAGAGCTGACAAGGTATCCTATTAGCTTAGGAGCGCAATGGAAACTGGAAAGTCAAGGAAACGTTAGGCTGCATCATTGCATCAAGTCTAAGGTCCTGTTACATCGAGACACACTCGGGGACAGACAAAGCGAGACTAGTTTCACTGCCCTGCATCCTTGCAGAAAGCGAGCACCGATGAAGCTTCTGTTTTAATCAAATGGCCTCCCGGACTATTTACATTGACCCCCTTCCCCCCTTTTTTTTTACACTGCTGCTACTCGCTGTTTATTATCTATGCATAGTCACGTGTACAAACTACCTCGACTAACCTGCACCGCCACACATTGACTCGGTGCCGGTACCCCCGGTATATAGCCTCGTTTTTGTTATCTCATTTTATTCTTACTTTTTATTTTTTACTTTAGCTTATTTATTATTTAGGATGGAAGAGGAGGGTGGAGGGTAGAGGTCGACCGATTATGATTTTTCAACACCGATACCGATTATTGGAGGCCCAAAAAAGCCGATGCCGATTAATCGGCCGATTTAAAATGTGTTTGTAATAATGACAATTACAACAATACTGAATTAACTTATTTTAACTTAATATAATACATCAATAAAATCAATTTAGCCTCAAGTAGATAATGAAACATGTTCAATTTGGTTTAAATAATGCAAAAACAAAGTGTTGGAGAAGAACGTAAAAGTGCAGTATGTGCTATGTAAGAAAGCTAACGTTTCAGTTCCTTGCTCAGAACATGAGAACATATGAAAGCTGGTGGTTCCTTTTAACATGAGTCTTCAATATTCCCAGGTAAGAAGTTTTAGGTTGTAGTTATTATAGGACTAGTTCCCTCTATACCATTTGTATTTCATTAACCTTTGACTATTGAATGTTCTTATAGGCACTTTAGTATTGCCAGTGTAACAGTATAGCTTCCGTGCCTCTCCTCGCTCCTCCCTGGGCTCGAACCAGCAACACAACGACAACAGCCACCACATCGAAGCAGCGTTACCCATGCAGAGCAAGGGAAACAACCACCCCAAGGCTCAGAGCGAGTGAAGTTTGAAACGCTATTAGCGTGTGCTAACTAGCCAGCCATTTCACTTCGGTCACACCACCCTCATCTCGGGAATTGATAGGTTTGAAGTCATAAACAGCGCAATACTTGGCGCACAACGAAGAGCTGCTGGCAAAACGCACGAAAGTGCTGTTTGAATTAATGTTTACGCGCCTGCTTCTGCCTACCACCGCTCAGTCAGATACTTAGATACTTGTATGCTTGTATGCTCAGTCAGATTATATGCAACACAGGACACGCTAGATAATATCTAGTAATATCATCAACCATGTGTAGTTAACTAGTGATTATGATTGATTGTTTTTTATGAGATACGTTTTATGCTAGCTAGCAACTTACCTTGGCTTACTGCATTTGCTTAACAGGCAGTCAGTCTCCTTGTGGAGTGCAACGAGAGAGAGGCAGGTCGTTATTGCGTCGGACTAGTTAACTGTAAGGTTGCAAGATTGGGTCCCCCGAGCTGACAAGGTACAAATCTGTCTTTCTGCCCCTGAACAAGGCAGTTAACCCACTGTTCCCAGGCCGTCATTGAAAATAAGAATGTGTTCGTAACTGACTTGCCTAGTTAAATAAAGATAAAATAAAGGTGTAAAAAAAATGGCGCGATTTCCGATTGTTGTGAAAACTTTAAATCGGCCCTAATTAATCGGCCGTTCGGATTAATCGGTCGACCTCTAGTGGAGGGGGTAGAGAAGGGTGGAGGGGGATGGAAGAGGAGGGTGGAGGTGGAAGGAAGAGGAGGTTGGAGGGGGTAGAGGAGGATGGAGGGGGTAGAGGAGGTTGGAGGGGGATGGAAGAGAAGGGTGGAGGGGGGTAGAGGGGGCAGAGTTGTTACTGGGAGGCGGGTGATCTGATAATGCATCTGTGAGTACAACACCATGGAATGCAAAAAACTGCCTGTTTGTCAGTCTGCCTCTCACTGCCCAGAGAGAACTGGGTCACTCAAGCCCACATTCTTATCTCACTATACTAGAGTGATGTGCTCCAGGTACTGGAGGTAGTACACAGAGTACTGTGCTGTACAGGAGTTGTTTTCCTCTAGAGGTGTAGTAGATTTAATCCTGACTTGAGAAATCTTTTCAGTAGCTTGGGCTGTTCTTTTGTTCTGATCTACAGTGCATTCGGGAAGTATTCAGACCCCCTTTTCCACATGTTGTTACGTTACAGCCTTATTCTAAAATGGATTCAGTTGCCCCCCCCCCTCATCAATCTACACACAATACCCCATAATGACAAAGAAAAAACAGTTCGTTTTTTATTTTTTGCAAATTAATACAACAACAAAAATATTTAAATATCACATTTAGAAAAGTATTCAGACCCTTTACTCAGTACGCTGTTGAAGCACCTTTGGCAGCGATTACAGCCTCGAGTCTTCTTGAGTATGATGCTACAAGCTTGGCACACCTGTTTCTCAAAATAGTTTTTGTTTGAGTTTTTGTTTGTTCGGGCTCTGGCTGGGCCACTCAAGGACATTCAGAGACTCTTGCATTGCCTTGGCTGTGTGCTTAGGGTCGTTGTTCTGTTGGAAGGTGAACCTTCGCCCCAGTCTGAGGTCCTGAGCGCTTTAGAGCAGGTTTTCATCAAGGATCTCTTTATACTTTGCGTCGTTCATCTTTCCCTCGATCCTGACTAGTCTGAAATACATCCCCATAGCATGATGCTGCCACCACCGTGATTCACCGTAGGGATGGTGCCAGGTTTCCTCCAGATGTGCCGCTTGGCATATAGGCCAAAGAGTTCAATCTTGGATTCATAAGACCAGAGAATCTGGTTTCTCATGGTCTGAGAGTCCTTTAGGTGCCTTTTGGCAAACTCCAAGTGGACTGTCATGTGCCTTTTACTGAGGAGTGGCTTCTGTCTGGCCACTCTATCATAAAGGCCTGATTGGTGGTGCTGCAGAGATGGTTGTCCGTCTGGAAGGTTCTCCCATCTACACAGAGGATCTTTGGAGCTCTGTCAGAGTGACCATCGGGTTCTTGATCACCTCCCTGACCAAGGCCCTTCACCCCCAATTGCTCAGTTTGGCTGGGCGGCCAGCTCTAGGAACAGTCTTGGTGGTTCCAAACTTCTTCCGTTTAAGAATGATGGAGGCCACTGTGTTCTTGGGGACCTTCAATGCTGCAGAAATGTTTTGGCGCCCGTCCCTAGGTCTGTGCCTCAACACAATCCTGTCTCGGGGGTCTACGGACAATTCCTTCGACCTCGTGGCTTGGTTTTTGCCCTGACATGTGGTACATTATATAGACAGGTGTGTGCCTTTCCAAATCATGTCCAATCAATTGGAATTTACCACAGGTGGACTCCAATAAAGTTGTAGAAACATCTCAAGGAGGATAATTGGAAACAGGATGCACCTGAGCTAAATTCTGATTCCCCTAGCAAAGGGTCTGAATACTTATGTAAATAAGGTATTTCTGATTTATCTAAAAACCTGTTTTCGCTTTGTCGTTATGGGGGTATTGTGTGTAGATTGATGAGGATTTTTTTTATTATCCATTTTAGAATAAGGCTGTAACATAACAAAATGTGGAAAAAGTCAAGGGGTCTGAATACTTTCCGAATGCACCCAACAAGCTTTCGCAGTCTCACTACAGAATCAAACGTTTTGAAGGTTTAGGCATTCATTCTGAATGCTTAAGTTCCGCAACGCTCTAGCATAACCCAAGCCTACTTAATGGCAATAGAGCTCACTGTTGCCCTTAGTGGCCAGTTTTAAAGCAATCTCCTCCTTACCTGGACAGACGTCTAATTTCACAGTGGATCTTGAGAGACCAGTGTGACAGATAACCTGCTGACTGCTGGGTGGCAGACAAGACACACTGACACTGTGTGCCAAAAGCCCTTCCTCCCAGTCTTTCCCATTCCATCCACCTGACCTCCTTCCTGGAATGTGTCAGTTTATCCCATTTCCAGCCCATCTGGCAGAGTGCTTAGGGCTGTCGGCCAGGGAGCAGCCTGCTGTTCCTGAGTCAGGTCTGGATGTCAGGTCTGGATTCCTGGAGCACTGAGCCCAGGGTAGGGGGCCAATGGTTCCTCTCCCCTTATACCTGTGGCTGTATCCCCATGACCCATCGCCACATCCTGCCCCCCCCCCCATGTAACCCAGCCATAGTGACAACTGTATAACTCTTATCCATTCTCCTGTCATTGTTGATGGATTTGGTCTGTTGTAGATTGTGTCAGTGAGATGGAGGAAGTGGCAATTCATTGCCTTGATATCTTTTCATAAAGCATGCCGAGTATGCAGACATCAGGGCATATCGTCACTTCCTCTCAGTGGATTTACGGAACGCTATGTTGACCCCCATATGTTTGTTGCTTTTCAACTGGCGCCCGTCGGGCATAAACAAACAGGATGTAACGAAGGCACTTCCGGCATGTCTCAAAAGAGGGGTGGTCTTGTTACCGTAGATACTGAATGTACTGTAGCTACAGCTAGTACTGTATCTTCATGCCAACTGTTTCTGTTCAGAATGCACTCTATAGAATACACATCTTGACTGATCTGAGTCCTGTGTCTCTGTGTTTAGATGAAGCTGCCAGTGCTGCTGCTGGGTCGTTCAGCTGACCTGAGGCCTGGTGAGTTTGTGGTGGCCATCGGCAGCCCCTTCTCCCTGCAGAACACGGTCACCACAGGTATCGTCAGCACCACCCAGAGAGGAGGCAAGGAGCTGGGCCTGAGGAACTCTGACATGGACTACATCCAGACGGACGCTATCATCAACGTGAGTGATACATCCACATCATCAGCACACACACAAGCAGCTGTCACACAGGGCATTTAGTTGTGGAACACAGCTGTCACACAGGGTATTTAGTTGTGGAACACAGCTGTCACACAGGGCATTTAGTTGTGGAACACAACTGTCACAGGGCATTTAGTTGTGGAACACAGCTGTCACACAGGGCATTTAGTTGTGGAACACAGCTGTCACACAGGGCATTTAGTTGTGGAACACAGCTGTCAGAGCAGGGCATTTAGTTGTGGAACACAGCTGTCAGTGCAGGGCATTTAGTTGTGGAACACAGCTGTCACACAGGGCATTTAGTTGTGGAACACAGCTGTCAGAGCAGGGCATTTAGTTGTGGAACACAGCTGTCAGTGCAGGGCATTTAGTTGTGGAACACAGCTGTCACACAGGGCATTTAGTTGGCCATCAGGCCATCAGACTGTTAAACAGCCACCACTAACATTGAGTGGCTTCTGCCAACACACTGACTCAACTCCAGCCACTTTAATAATGGGAATTGATGGGAATTGATGTAAAATATATCACTAGCCACTTTAAACAATGCTACCTAATATAATGTTTACATACCCTACATTATTCATCTCATATGTATACGTATATACTGTACTCTATATCATCTACTGCATCCTTATGTAATACATGTATCACTAGCCACTTTAACTATGCCACTTTGTTTACATACTCATCTCATATGTATATACTGCACTCAATACCATCTAGTGTATCTTGCCTATGCCGCTCTGTACCATCACTAGTAGTTTTGGAATTGTTAGCTAGATTACTTGTTGGTTATTACTGCATTGTCGGAACTAGAAGCACAAGCATTTCGCTACACTCGCACTAACATCTGCTAACCATGTGTTTGTGACAAATAAAATTTGATTTGATTTGATTTGTGGAACACAGCTGTCAGAGCAGGGCATTTAGTTGTGGAACACAGATAAACTGTCAGTGCAGGGCATTTAGTTGTGGAACACAGCTGTCACACAGGGCATTTAGTTGTGGAACACAGCTGTAACACAGGGCATTTAGTTGTGGAACACAGCTGTCACACAGGGCATTTAGTTGTGGAACACAGCTGTCACACAGGGCATTTAGTTGTGGAACACAGCTGTCACACAGGGCATTTAGTTGTGGAACACAGCTGTCAGAGCAGGGCATTTAGTTGTGGAACACAGCTGTCAGTGCAGGGCATTTAGTTGTGGAACACAGCTGTCACACAGGGCATTTAGTTGTGGAACACAGCTGTCACACAGGGCATTTAGTTGTGGAACACAGCTGTCACACAGGGCATTTAGTTGTGGAACACAGCTGTCAGAGCAGGGCATTTAGTTGTGGAACACAGCTGTCAGTGCAGGGCATTTAGTTGTGGAACACCGCTGTCACACAGGGCATTTAGTTGTGGAACATTTAGTTGTGGAACACAGCTGTCAGTGCAGGGCATTTAGTTGTGGAACATTTAGTTGTGGATATTTAGTTGTGGAACACAGCTGTCACACAGGGCATTTAGTTGTGGAACATTTAGTTGTGGACACAGCTGTCAGTGCAGGGCATTTAGTTGTGGAACATTTAGTTGTGGATATTTAGTTGTAGAACACAGCTGTCACACAGGGCATTTAGTTGTGGAACATTTAGTTGTGGACACAGCTGTCAGTGCAGGGCATTTAGTTGTGGAACATTTAGTTGTGGATATTTAGTTGTGGAACACAGCTGTCACACAGGGCATTTAGTTGTGGAACACAGCTGTCAGTGCAGGGCATTTAGTTGTGGAACATTTAGTTGTGGATATTTAGTTGTGGAACACAGCTGTCAGTGCAGGGCAACAGTAACTCCCCCTTATTTGCCCCGGTACACACGAAGGAGCTGTAGATGTACCATCACGAAGGAGCTGTAGATGTACCATCACGAAGGAGTTGTAGATGTACCATCACGAAGGAGTTGTAGATGTACCATCACGAAGGAGTTGTAGATGTACCATCACGAAGGAGTTGTAGATGTACCATCACGAAGGAATTGTAGATGTACCATCACAAAGGAGTTGTAGATGTACCATCTGATCATCCCTTTAACCTGAATGTTGTTCCTTTTCAGTATGGGAACTCTGGCGGACCCCTCGTCAATCTGGTAAGATATAATTTCTTATTGATAAGAATTACATCTTTCAGAATGGTCTTAAAGGTCCAATTCAGCTGTTTTTATTTCAGTATCAAATCATTTCTGGGTAACAATGAAGTACCTTACTCTGATTGTTTTCAGTTAAAATTGTCAAAAATATACTAAAATAGCTTCTTAGCAAAGAGCAATTTCTCAAGCAAGAATTTAGCTAAAACTGTCTGGGAGTGATCTGAGTCGAGAGGCGAAAGCTGAAAATGTGCTGCTATTGGCAGAGTGGTTTTGAAGTCTCTTTCTTATTGGTCTGCTAACTAATTTGCCACCGGGTGATGTCACAAGGCAGGCCAAAACTCCATCCCACCAAAACAGGCTGAAATTTCAGGCGGTCTTATCAAACAGCTCTTTACACCAAAAGGGTGCAATTTCACAGTGTTATTCCAACCTCATAGTGTGGAAATATATATAAAACACAGGAAATCACGTTGTTAACTGCACTGGACCTTTCATTGTAAATCTATGACACATCTGGAGGATGTATTTTAATAATGTGTGTTGTTTCTGTCTTCAGGACGGAGAGGTGATTGGGATCAACACACTGAAGGTGACAGCAGGAATCTCCTTCGCCATCCCATCAGACAAGATCCGTCAGTTCCTGGCAGAGTCCCATGACAGGCAATCTAAAGGTACAGATTACCAATCTAAAGGTAGGGCTGTGACGATTATGGAATTTTGGGGTAACGATAAATCGTCACGCAATTGACCACGGTTATTGTCATAGTTGTACTTTTTTTCAACAGTTGTTTTGAGCTTGTAATGCATCATAAATTAATGCATCTTTGAAAATGACCAATGACATACCTAATGAATATAACTCAGGTTTGGTGAAACCCCTGTTTTAAAAATATATTTTGATTGTGCCGTTCTGCTCATAAAACCAACTTTACCCTCTTCATGTATAAAATAAACAAGTACAAATAAAATAAACAAAACTGCTATTGGGTTAGTTTTATATACTTGAAAATAAAGTTTAAAATATATATATATATATATATAATCTCCCCCTCTTAAAATGCATGTATTAAGACAATTTTGGCAATTTATTTTTAAGTTTACGGTTATTATCGGTTAGACCAGGGTTTCCCAAACTCAGTCTTGCCCCCCCAATTATTGGGCCAGACCTATCTAAAGTTTCATGGTTTTGACCAGGTACTGCATATTGAATTTTCAATGTTTATCACCATGCTAACGCAGCATTTATCCTCTTTTCTTTAGGGAAATTATCAACAAGTAAGAAATATATCGGTGTGAGGATGATGACTCTCACACCAATGTAAGTTTCAGACAGCCTGGTTCATCTTGTGAATGAAATTCTTCCAAATACCTGCTTTACATTAAACACATCTGTGTTTTCATTGGTTCCTTTCCCATAGGCTTGCAAAGGAGCTGAAGGAGAGACAATCAGACTTCCCTGATGTTACCTCAGGGGCATATGTAATCGAGGTCATCCCAAAAACACCAGCTGAGACGTAAGTAGTATCTAGGACCTGAAAGGGTTCTTTGGCTGTCCCCATAGGAGAACCCTTTGACGAATGGGTTCTACATGGAACCTGAAAGGGTTCTACCTGGAACAAAAAGGGTTCTCCTATTGGGACAGCTGAAGAACCCTTTTGGAACCATTTTTTCTAAGAGTGTACTGAGAACAGAACAGTTAAAGTCCTTGACCTTAGATTAGGACAGGAGCATTTAACGACTCATTTGGTAGTTGGCTAAGTCTCCATCCCTCTCATAAAGGTTGCTAAGAGTTCATTGTCGTCTACTCTTAAAATTAGACTGGCCTCATAGTACAATGAATTAGCATTTCATGACCACATAAACAGCATGACAGAGCAGTCTACAGAATGCACTCTCTGTATATTTTTTTGTGGCCACATAAAATCATTTGTGCTGAGGCGGTGGTCTCCCACTCAAGGAAATGAATAGCTTTCTTTTTGTCTGGTGGAGTTTGTGGTACCAAGGTTAGCAAAATGGTCTTAGATTTTTCAGAGACTATGGTCAGATTTATTTTCTCACAGTGTCTAACAAGAATGTTACTGCCTCTGTAAGTTCATTTAGCTTTTTTTGGAATGGGGAAAACTCCCTTCTCTATAGGCTATATTTATATTCTGTGGATTGAGAGATCTAATGGTGCACACTGCTTATAGAGCCTAACGTACTTAATCAGTAAAGCGCATATCTTTTTTGCTACATTCCCCCCTCCTCCACAGAGGTGGCCTGCAGGAGAGTGATGTCATAATCACCATCAACAGCCAGCGAATCACCTCGGCCAGTGACGTCAGCAGCTCCATCAAGAGGGAAGACACGCTGCGGATGGTGGTCCGGCGGGGGAACGAGGACATCATGCTCACCGTCGTCCCAGAGGAGATTGACCCTTGACTTCTCAGCAACCACGAGCTGGTTCTCAGTGTTGAAAATCACGGACCTTAAACCGGGTGTGTCTGGAGCCACACCCTACCTTAGAACCTGTAACTACTAGTGTCTCCCCCCCTCCACTCCCCTCAAACTACAGAGGTCTGTGAGGCCCACATCTACCCCTCTGGGAGCTCAAATGTGTCCAGGCTAATAAAGACATATTTTAGCACCCCTGCTAGTTTTTTAGTATTATTTGTCCTCATGTATGAGTCAAAAAGATACTTCCACACTCATTGACACTGATTATTGCCATCACGTTTGTTTTTATACTCTATTAACATCCTTGCACAGAGAACCCTCCTCAGTCAGAGAGAAGAAGTAAAGGGTGTCCTTAATCTGGTTTGTTGTTGATATTGATGATGTTTTTTAATTGTATTTCTCTTGGTATGTTTTGACGACAATTTCACAGAGGGAATAAAATGGTTTTTAAAAAAGTGGTGTTCCTTACTGATGTGAACATCCTAACTGACCACATGAATGTTGATGGTTGAACTATACACATCTAGTAAAGGCCAGTGTACACATCCAGCTTGGCTGCTCTATGCACAGACTGGGACTATGACCATGGCATGATTATGGTTTGGATCATAAACTCAGCAAAAAAAGAAACGTCCTCTCACTGTCAACTGAGTTTATTTTCAGCAAACTTAACATGTGTAAATATTTGTATGAACATAACAAGATTCAACAACTGAGACATAAACTGAACAAGTTCCATAGACATGTGACTAACATAAATGGAATAATGTGTCCCTGAACAAAGGGGGGGGGGGGGGGTCAAAATCAAAAGTAACAGTTAGTATCTGGTGTGGCCACCAGCTGCATTAAGTACTGCAGTGCATCTCCTCCTCATGGACTGCACTAGATTTGCCAGTTCTTGCTGTGAGATGTTACCCCACTCTTCCACCAAGGCACCTGCAAGTTCCCGGACATTTCTGGGGGGAATGGACCTAGCCCCCACCCTCCAATCCAAAAGGTCCCAGACGTGCTCAAAGAAAGATGCTCAGGGTCCCTGATCATCTTCGTGAACGTGCCTTAGGCATGCTGCAAGGAGGCATGAGGACTGCAGATGTGGCCAGGGCAATAAATGCAATGTCGGTACTGTGAGACTTCTAAGACAACACTACAGGGAGACAGGACGGACAACTGATCGTCCTCTCAGTGGCAGACCACGTGTAACAACACCTGTACAGGATCAGTACATCCGAACATCACACCTGCGGGACAGGTACAGAATGACAAAAACAACTGCCCGAGTTACACCAGGAACACACAATCCCTCCATCAGCGCTCAGACTGTCTGCAATAGGCTGAGAGAGGCTTGACTGAGGGCTTGTAGGCCTGTTGTAAGGCAGGTCCTCACCAGACATCACTGGCAACAACGTCACCTATGGGCACAAACCCATCGTCTCTGACCCAGACAGGACTGGCAAAAAAGTGCTCTTCACTGACGAGTCGCGGTCTTGTCTCACCAGGGGTGATGGTCGGATTTGCATTTATCGTCGAAGGAATGAGCGTTACACTGAGGCCTGTACTCTGGAGCGGGATTGATTTGGAGGTGGAGGGTCTGTCATGGTCTGGGGCGGTGTGTCACAGCATATCAGAACTTGTTGTCATTGAGGGCAATCTCAACGCTGTGCGTTACAGGGAAGACATCCTCCTCCCTCATGTGGTACCCTTCCTGCAGGCTCATCCTGACATGACCCTCGAGCATGACAATACCATCAGCCATACTGCTCATTCTGTGCGTGATTGCCTGCAAGGCAGGAATGTTAGTGTTCTGCTATGGCCAGCGAAGAGCCCGGATCTCAATCCCATTGAGCACATCTGGGAACTGTTGGATCGGAGGGCTAGGGCCATTCTCCCCAGGAATGTCCAGGAACTTGCAGGTGTATATATATATACACCTGCAATATATATATATATATTGTGGGAACTCCTTCAAGACTGTTGGAAAAGCATTCCAGTTGAAGCTGGTGGAGAGAATGCCAAGAGTGTGCAAAGCTGTCATCAAGGCAAAGGTTGGCTATTTGAATAATCAAATATAAAATATATTTTAATTTGTTTAAATTTGTTTGGTTACTACATGATTTCATATGCGTTATTTCATAGTTATGATGTCTTCACTATTATTCTGCGATGTTGAAAATAGTTTAAAAAAAAACTTGAATGAGTAGGTGTTTATATATATATATATATATATATATATATACATATATATATACAGTGGGGCAAAAAGGTATTTAGTCAGCCACCAATTGTGCAAGTTCTCCCACTTAAAAAGATGAGAAAGGCCTGTAATTTTCATCATAGGTACACTTCAACTATGACAGACAAAATTAGAAAAAAAATCCCAAAAATCACATTGTAGGATTTTTAAAGAATTTGCAAATTCTGGTGGAAAATAAGTATTTCGTCACCTACAAACAAGCAAGATTTCTGGCTCTCACAGACCTGTAACTTCTTCTTTAAGAGGCTCCTCTGTCCTACACTTGTTACCTGTATTAATGGCACCTGTTTGAACTTGTTATCAGTATAAAAGACACCTGTCCACAACCTCAAACAGTCACACTCCAAACTCCACTATGGCCAAGACCAAAGAGCTGTCAAAGGACACCAGAAACAAAATTGTAGACCTGCACCAGGCTGGGAAGACTGAATCTTCAATAGGTAAGCAGCTTGGTTTGAAGAAATCAACTGTGGGAGCAATTATTAGGAAATGGAAGACATACAAGACCACTGATAATCTCCCTCGATCTGGGGCTCCACGCAAGATCTCACCCTTGGGGTCAAACTGATCACAAGAACGGTGAGCAAAAATCCCAGAACCACACGAGGGGACCTAGTGAATGACCTGCAGAGAGCTGGGACCAAAGTAACAAAGCCTACCATCAGTAACACATTACGCGGCCAGGGACTCAAATCCTGCAGTGCCAGACGTATCCCCCTGCTTAAGCCAGTACATGTCCAGGCCCGTCTGAAATTTGCTAGAGAGCATTTGGATGATCCAGAAGAAGATTGGGAGAATGTCATATGGTCAGATGAAACCAAAATATAACTTTTTGGTAAAAACTCAACTCATCGTGTTTGGAGGACAAAGAATGCTGAGTTGCATCCAAAGAACACCATACCTACTTTGAAGCATGGGGGTGGAAACATCATGCTTTGGGGCTGTTTTTCTGCAAAGGGACCAGGACGACTGATCCGTGTAAAGGAACGAATGAATGGGGCCATGTATCGTGAGATTTTGAGTGAAAACCTCCTTCCATCAGCAAGGGCATTGAAGATGAAACGTGTCTGGGTCTTTCAGCATGACAATGATCCCAAACACACCGCCCGGGCAACGAAGGAGTGGCTTCGTAAGAAGCATTTCAAGGTCCTGGAGTGGCCTAGCCAGTCTCCAGATCTCAACCCCATAGAAAATCTTTGGAGGGAGTTGAAAGTCCGTGTTGCCCAGCAACAGCCCCAAAACATCACTGCATGGAGGAATGGCCCAAAATACCAGCAACAGTGTGTGAAAACCTTGTGGAGACTTACAGAAAACGTTTGACCTCTGTCATTGCCAACAAAGGGTATATAACAAAGTATTGAGATAAACTTTTGTTATTGACCAAGTACTTATTTTCCACCGTAATTTGCAAATAAATTCATTAAAAATCTTACGTGATTTTCTCGATTTTTTTTCTAATTTTGTCTGTCATAGTTGAAGGGTACCTATGATGAAAATTACAGGCCTCTCTCATCTTTTTAAGTGGGAGAACTTTCACAATTGGTGCCTGACTAAATACTTTTTTGCCCCACTGTATATATATACTGTATATACACTGAGTGCACCAAACATTAAGACCACCTGCTCTTTCCACAACATAGACTGACCCGGTGAATCCAGGTAAAAGCTTTGATCCCTTATTGGTGTCACTTGTTAAATCCATTTCAGTCAGTGTAATTTAACGGGCGGAGACAGGTTATTGTGTACGTTTGCCGTTCAGAGGGTGAATGGGCAAGACAAAATATTTAAGTGCCTTTGAACAGGGTTTGGTAGTAGGTGCCAGGCATACTGGTTTGAGTGTGTGAAGAACTGCAACACTGCTGGGTTTTTCACACTCAACAGTTTCCCGTGTGTATCAAGAATGGTCCACCACCCAAAGGACGTCCAGCCAATTTGACACAACTGTGGGAAGCATTGGAGTCAATATGGGCCAGCATCCTTGTGGAACGCTTTCAACACCTTGTAGAGTCCATGCCCTGACAATTTGAGGCTGTTCTGGGGACAAAAGGGCGGGTGCAACTCAATATTATGAAGATGTTCCTCATGTTTTGTACACTCAGTGTATATTATATACTGTATACATTTCGGTCTCTGACATTGCTCGTTCGGATATTTCTTCATTTCTATTTTTTTCTGGATCATGTGTGTATTGTAATTGTATTGCTAGGTATTACTGCACTGTTGAAGCTAAAATACACAAGCATTTAGCTGCACCTGGGATGACATCTGCAAATCTGTGTACGCGACCGGTAACATTTGATTTGATTTGCAGTAAAGGAAAGACAGACAGAATTAGATCAACTCTTAAGCCATTGGTCATCTCTTACATTTTATTATGGTCATCCATATATCCTCAGCGAACTGCTTAAGGTGCGACATTAAGTGTCATGTGAATTAGCCACAGTATGAGGTGATTTATATATAGAGAAGGATCCATTACGTTAACTTGTGGAATAGACACCGTCTGGAAGGTAGTTTCAACCAGTCAGCATTCAGGATTAGACCCACCTGTTGCGTAATACGTAATAATTTGACAGTATCCTTTCCGTTACATGTTCTTTGGGCTCGAATCCTAGATAGAAAACACGACCTCACTCTTACCTTTCAAGTGTCCCAAATGGCACCCCATTCCCTATGAAGTGTGCACTGCTTTTGACCAGGGCCCTTAGAGATATGGTCAAAAGTAGTGCACGATATAGGGAACAGGGTGCAATTTGGGACGCACACACCGTGTGACATCAGTTACAGAGGCCTCGTCGATTAAATGTTTGGTTAATGTACTGTGAAGGACAGCTCAAGGTTTCTAGAAATAGTGTAAATGTCCCATTAGTGTCCCTATGTGATCTGATGTAGACTACCCCCTGAAAGGCTAGTTACAGTAGATGAACGCTGAGGATGTGATGAGGGAGTTTATTAATAATAGAGACTAGTTTACTGGATGACTCATCCATCCAGGTTAATATCAGTGTCGGGCTTGGGGCCAAATGAGAATACTGTTGTGCTAACTAACAACACAATCTATCTGCAATATTAAAACTAACAGTACGATAAATCTGAATTATGTCGACCTGAGAAGGGTTTCTTACCGACAGGCCGGAGGACATTCTTTCACTGTTGTATTCAAATCATTTAAATATTGATTGCTCTGGGCTTGTATTCATAAAGCCTCTCAGAGTACTGACCTAGGATCAGGTCCCACCTGTCAATGCCGCAACATGGTCACACATCTAAAAGGCAAAACTGATCCTATAGAGCAACACTCCTACTCAGTGACATACAGGCCCTAATCTGTGTGTTACAAATAGAGTATTAATTTCCAAGAGCACACAAGACATAGTAGGCTACAGTACTCAAATGCTGTTGATTTTTTCCCCACTACTTTACACTTCATAAAGATCCTAATACAACAGGTTTTGATTAGTTCCCGTCATTGCCATGCAGAGTAGCAGCACCAGCAGTTGGATAGTGTTGATACAGTTGGTACCACTCTACATGCTTTTCTTGGTGAGCGTACTAGGACCTGCCCTTTGCTCACAGGAAGCTTTGCCCTACTTTTGCCTTGCCAGGTCCAGTCAACCAGCACTGACCTACGGCTCTGTAGTTCGAAGCAGTCTGAAGTATACATGTCTAGTCTACAGATCCTGGAGGAAAACACTGGCCCACTCTGTAACCTGGCCCAATGGATGAGTGTAGACTGATCAGGAGTGAGGACAACACAGAGACATCATCCAGGGTTGTTAAAGCAGGCAGTGGCAGACATCACATGGTGTCTCTCCCACTAAATGTTTTACTGTGTCTGTGCCCAGTGGGATTCAACTGTTTCCATTCCAGTTTGATGCATGATCATGATTTATACAAAGGATTATTTTTCTCGGACATAGTTATTTATTGATTTAGCTGGTACGGTAATCCACGCCAAACATCCAGCACATCATTCTGGTAAATTCATGTTTCACATAATCCTTAAAATATTTAGTCAGCTGAGCTTTTCCCAGAAAGATCAGCCCGGGGTGTGGTGACCTGTTCAAGGATGCAGCAATGGAGCCCTCTGTAATGTAGTAATGGAGTCCTACCAAAGACACGAAACCAACGGCTCCACCTAGTGCTTCTCCTTTACCAACATAAACATTTCATGTTTTACATTACAGAAAAATGAATATGTTTAGCAGGTGTGGACTGGAGAGCAGGATTTGTTAGATTCTTAAATACTTTTTAATATTTTTTTTACCCTTGCACATAAAATAAACATATTCTGTAGTTTTGTTACAGTATAAATATATTTATTTTCACTCTTGATCATACAGTGCAGTTATTTAAACCAGTCTGTTAATACACAGAATATGAAAAGGAGTCAAATTTACAACAGTTAGACATTATTTTACAAACATGCACAAGTGGTAAAACTACAGTAAAATAAGCAGCTTGTCTCTGGGGAGTTGGGTGATTGGGTTCAGGTTATTGGGTGTGGGTTATTGGTCGCAGCCAGTGTAGGGGCTGTGCATGGGGCAGGGGATAAGGTAGGGGCTGGAGTCAGTGGGGGCTAGGGCTGGGGATAAGGTAGGGGCTGGAGCCAATGCAATGGGCTAAAGTCAGTGGGGGCTGGGGTAGGGGATGTGGCAGGGGCTGTGGTTTGGGTAGAGGCCGGAGTTGGGATGGAGTTAGTGCAGGGCCTGAGGCTGGTCAGGCGTGGGTGCTGTGGTCTTGAGGTGGTTAAGGGGAAGGGCCAGGGTCTGCAGTAAGGCCGTTTCCAGGCGCAGCTGCATGGCATCCAGTCGCTGGTCCATGTGTTCCATCAGCCTCCTCTCCATCTCACCCAGACATCTCTCCAGGACCTGCTCCAGCCCTCTGCAGCATGCATGCTCCTGCCTGCAAGACGATCCATCACAGAATAGGTTTTCAGAAGAATTAAAGTACCTCCCTTTGGTGCTGTCGCCCTCCCATGTTAACATTGCCCTTGAACATATCCTCGCTATCCTCACAGGTTTCACTGGACCGGGAGTTTTCCCTGACAACAAGACCTTTACGGTCATACAGACACAAACATTTCCTGGAACATAAACAGACACACCACAATGCCGCCAGAACCATTACCAAACCCAGACAGACATGGTCAGCCCTGACATCCCCCATCCACTTGACTCCTAACCACAACATCTGGACGCCATTCTACTCCAACCACACCATGTAAACGATCAGAGGGAGTTTTACATTGTAGTTAGACCCACCACCAGTCATCATACTCACCGCGGGCCGTTGGATGTCTTTGAGGCATCCTCGATGCGGAGCTGAGTCACCTGCCCACACACACTCTGCAGCATAGGGAGCAAGTCTGGGCTGATGCATGGCCTCTGTCCTCCTGGCTGGCCGTTAAGAAAGGGTGACATCATGTCTGCCAGGCTGGTGTGAGTATCGCAGGCTGCACGAGACTGGGGCCATGGATCTGAGGAGGCAGAGTCAGACATCTCGTCTGGCTGGAGGCTAGTGTTGACTGAGGGGTGTTGAATGTCAGCTGGAGCTGAAGAGGGTCCGTTAGTTACTCTAGCAAGAGCAGAGAGAGCCCCACTGCTCACGAGGAGGGGCAGAAACCCACTCAGCGAGTCAGCTTTGTTCTGGAAAAAAAATACCAAAGAGCTCGATTTACCATACAATACAGCGATTGTCTTCGGTGTTCTCTGTTCACTAGTCTTGAGCTTCTCGCTATCTGACAGCCATCTTGGTGGGTAGAAGAATGAACAATACAATACAATACGAGCCAGTGTCTCCTGTGTCATTTCGAACTGCGTCATTTTCCACTGAGGCTTCTATTGACTGGTATTGGTGACTGTGGTGCATTGACGTCAGCGGAGAACCCACCTTCTGCTGAAACTGGACCATGTTCATGAGGCTCTGGGCCCCCGGTGAGAGGCTGGCGCCCATCTCCTCCACCATGGACTGCACACGGAGCATGTCGATGCTGGGCCCCAGGCTCAGAGAGCAGTCCACAGGTGTCAGTGTCTGTAGGCCCATCACGACACGAGCCACAGCCACGCTCCCTCGCCCACCAAGAGACAGCAGCTGAGAAAACACA
This sequence comes from Oncorhynchus kisutch, assembly GCF_002021735.2. Taxonomy (NCBI): domain Eukaryota; kingdom Metazoa; phylum Chordata; class Actinopteri; order Salmoniformes; family Salmonidae; genus Oncorhynchus; species Oncorhynchus kisutch. Next base: position 16,052,445 of record NC_034193.2, read on the forward strand.
GAGGTCAGCCCAAGAAAGGGCACCACCCATAATAACCCTAACTAGACAGGTAAAGGGGATGAGTCAATGGATTTCATGTTCCCAGAGAGATTGCTATATGCTAGTAGAGAATAAACAGGAATGGGACTGAAGTAGTAACAGAAACTACTGTTGATTTGAAAGCTGTGGTTGACATGCATACCTTCACCTCACATGATGCGGCAGGGGACTCCAATATTAAGTGTTTCCTGTAGAAGGGTCCTCTCTCTGCACTGAAAAGCAACAAAAAAAATACTGTATCCATTTTTCGCTTTAAAATGTATGCCAAACAAAAAAACATTAATTTCTAAGTTAAACCATACAACTCCATGCACAAGGAATGCTTTTAATAATTTACTCAGAAATGTTTATACAAAAACATTTACTGGACAAACTGTGCAGATGCAAAGTTTGGTAACAGAATTTCTATAAAATCTGTCCGTTTTTTTATGTGACCACGCTTCCCAAAAGCATAAATATCTGCTCTGGATTAAGTTAAAAAAAAATGTCTGCAGAAAGAATGGTGTGTCAGCTATGACATGACAGCTTAACTTAACATTTAAAAAAATAAAAAAGTGGGTTATTGAACTACAGTATTGCAGTAAAAGAACTTCATCATGGGTCCCTGATCTGTACTACACAGAAGTGCATAATTATGGATATGAATGTCAGTCTCTTCATGGTGATGTATCATGTATAGGTACACAAAAAAAGATAGAAATAAGTAATACTCTCCTTTTCGTATTTGGTATTATTCTACACACGGGCTATAATTGACATATTCCCTACATATATACACACTGCCATTCAAAAGTTTGAGGCCACTTAGAAATGTCCTTGTTTTTGAAAGGCAACATTTTTTGCCCTTTAAAATATGAAATTGATCAGAAATACAGTGTAGACATTGTTAATGTTGTGAATGACTATTGGAGCTGGAAACGACTGATTTATAATGGAATATCTACATAGGCCCATTATCGGCAACCATCACTCCTGTGTTCCAATGGCACATTGTGTTAGCTAATCCAAGTTTATAATTTTAAAAGGCTAATTTATCATTAGAAAACCCTTTTGCAATTATGTTAGCACAGCTGAAAACTGTTGTTCTGGTTAAAGAAGCAATAAAACTGGCCATCTTTAGACTAGTTGAGTTTCTGGAGCATCAGCATTTGTGGGTTCGTTTACAGGCTCAAAAATGCCAAAAACAAAGAACTTTCTTCTGAAACTCATCAATATATTCTTGTTTTGAGAAATTATGGCTATTCCATGCGAGAAATTGCCAAGAAACTGAAGATCTCGTACAACTACTCCCTTCACAGAACGGAGCAAACTGGCTCTAACCAGAATAGAAAGAGGTGCACAACTGAGCAAGAGCACAAGTACATTAGAGTGTCTAGTTTGAGAAACAGACACCTCACAAGTCCTCAACTGGCAGCTTCATTAAATAGTACCCGCAAAACACCAGTCTCAACGTCAACCGTGAAGAGAAGACTCCGGGATGCTGGCCTTCTAGGCAGAGTTCCTCTGTCCAGTGTCTGTGTTCTTTTGCCCATCTTAATCTTTTTATTGGCCCGTCTGAGATACGTCTTTTTCTTTGCAACTCTGCCTAGAAGGTCAGCATCCCAGAGTCGCCTCTTCACAATTAGCCTTTTAAATTTATAAACTTGGATTAGCTAACACAACAAGCCATTGGAACACAGGAGTGACGGTTGCTGATAATGGGCCTCTGTCCGCCTATGTAGATATTCCATTAGAAAATCAGTCATAACCAGCTATAAGTTATTTACTAAAAAAGTTGCTTTCCTTTCAAAAACAAGGACATTTCTAAGTGACACCAAACTTGTACACACACACCTGTCAGGCTGTGTGTTGGGGTCTCTTTCCCCGCGACTGGTGCCACAGTAGTCTCCAGCCTGGGAGTAGACCTCGATTGTGCGGGCCTCGCTGGTCACCAGCAGGCTGGTGATGAGGGCAGGGCAGTGGGGTGCACAGCACAGGGTGATGACACACGGAGACCCCTGCTCAACCTGCTCCAGGAGCAGTGGAACACACCTGAGGACAAACAAGAGAGTGATCAAAATGTCAAAGGGTAGCAGTATTTTTATTAAGAAAATCAAGGATTTTAATATCGGTGCTGTAACTATTCTAGAGAGTGGAAGTTAGTCTAGATTGCTAACTATGACCGTCTGGGGCTTCCTGGAACGTTTCAATGAGTTAAGGCATGAATAAACAGTTTATGTGTGGTCATTTAAAGGTTGACGAGGTCACTGCGGTATGGGATTGTCTGTCAGTGGAGAAGATGATAAACAAGGTGTCTTACCCGTTTGGTGTGTCTCTGTCGATCTGACTGATGTCAGTGTCGATACTTGACTGTACTGGGAGAAGGATGTCAGAGAGTTGGCGCTTCTGTGATTTGCAAGCCCATGACGTGTGCCCGTTGACAGGTCCATCTTTGCTTGTACTCACGTCAATACTGGCCATGATGATGACCGCTTTCCCTAAACGTAATGCCTATCTGGCCTTGGGTAGCTATCTGTCTAGCCAAATGGACTAGTAAAATACAAAACAGATTCCTCTTCTACAGCACAGTGACGTTATGAACTAATTCTGGGCAGAAACGGTTATTTCAGTCACACTGTTGGTTTGTCTATGCCAGCCGGTAACCGTGCAAAAATATATCAAGCAATCCTATCGACTCTCAAGGAAATGCTAGCTAACGTTAGCATGTTAGCTAGCATACAGGCGGCCCGTCCATTCTTGGGTCTAAGGATGGAAACGTCAGTTAAAACGCTACAATTCATACCTTACATCAACCAATCGTTTTAGAAAGCATATCTGGCGACCAGACGACTAACTAGCTGGCAACCTCGATGAAAGCACGGCTCGTTTATGATGTTACACCACCAATGAAGCACTTCCGGGTTAGGCTTTTTTCCCCTTCTGTGGATCGGTTTCTACTAAATAGCACAGCCACAAACTGAAAATTAGCCTCAGGCCGATCGTCCAAAAATCATAAAAACGAATAAATTTTTGGTCTTAATTTAAGATTAGGGCTAGACCGTGTGGACCGTGTGGTTAGCCGTGTGGTTAAGTTTAGGCTTAAAATCTGATTTTAAGAAGAGAAATTGTAGAAATAGGTCGTATGACTTTGTGGCTGTGTTGACTAGCGACGACCCTGTGGATCTTCTACTTCTGTAGAACGCTTTTCTTCCTTCCTTCAAAATAAGAGTCCAAACCAGTAGACTGTATAAATGAATAATGATAGTAGTAACCATCCAATTACATATATTATCATGCAATTATTAGCTAACTATTAATTAATGGTGACATTTCGTGGATGAAAAACAAAACAAATTCTATTAAAAACAACATTAAAAAATATATTAACATTTTTGTTTAAACAACATTTAAAAACAAAGGAAAACAACTAGCCTTAAACATGTTATTTCTTTTCCCTCTTTTTTTTTTTACATGCTGTCTTATTGAAAGACTGACTCTGGAGTAGTTTTGAGTGAATTTACCATAGACATTAAAACCAGGGCACAGATTTACACAGCACAACTGTATTTCACTCACTGTTAAAATCCAACCGCCAGGCGGCGACATTCACCATCCTGTATAATGACAATAAAGAGAAAATGGAAACCGGTACATAAACCTACCAGTTAACCGCAGCCGAGTTCAAAATACTGAGGATTTTGAGAAAACAGCGGTGGCATTCGACGTGGGGATTTTAACCCTCTTCCGAAAGCAGTGCTGAGCGGAATAAGGTACCAAAATATGTAATTGATTTTCTAAATTACTGCATGATATTGCTCACTGAAGTATTAGAGGAACGTTAGTCACTATGACCATTCGTTTTGGTCTGCTGCATCCCTCTCTGAAATAACACCTTGATGTTACCGCTATTTTACATTGTAAAATTGCCAGTCACATCGTTGTTGTAAATTTAACAATAGATTTGAGTTACTTAAATTTTATCGCAGCTGATATTTGCCCTGCTGTACAGTAGGAACAAAATGTGTTACGGTATAAAAAATAAAGTTTTGTGTCGCAGCTGCAGTAAAATTTAGCTATGCGCGGAGTTTATTTATTTATATTTTTTTAAATCTCCTTAGTGTTTATTTGCTTGCTACGTGTGACAACAACATGTTGCTGGAAACAATTGGTTGATACATTGTTGCACACATGTCGCACATCCTCCGCTGACAAAGATTTCTTCACATGTTGCAACGCCGAGAATGTTGGCATTTCAAGAGTAGATAATTGCCTAATTAGAACGTTCAGAAACATATCTGCAAGCCCATAAAAAAATGTGTTAAAACATACATTTGCAGTCAACTCTAGTTTTTGGCATTATGGTTTACTCCAAGGCTAGGGAATCTATTTTGATGGTGCTCCCAAAAATCCCTGCGATGGGGGGAGGGGCATGTACGTGGCAGTCTTTTCTCCCTGAATTATACTCCCTGGTTTGAACCTCTCCACAATTGTAGGGTCCTTGCTGTCTGGGAGCCTTGGGACGTCCATACTCTCCATTGAATTTTAAATATATTATATAACATTTACACTTGATTTTAGTGAACAGTAATAACAGACACTGATGCATCACCTCTGCATGTCCTCACCAGTTTTCTTAATCTAATAGCTCTTTGTAGTCTTGTTGGGTCACATCTCACACATTCCTGACCTTTTGATGAAAGACCTACTTTCCATTTACCTAGATAGGGTTGGGTGATAGGTCATCTGCCCTGGGCCTCTGTTCACCTGTTGCACATCTGTTTCAAGGGTACCTACCTATCCAAAATCAAATCCAGACCATCATAAAAGGAAATGAAGCTCATTGGCCTATTTATTTACAGCACCTACTGCCAGCCGTTTGTGTGAACTTGTGTACTCTTGTGTATTTGATTGCCCGTCGTAAATACTTGAGCGACCCAAAAGGGAAATCAAGCCTTCCCTTCCACCTCGGCCTCCGCCCCCTCTGCTCCTTGCTCTCCTTGGGATGCAGCTGCTGCTCTCACTGTCCGGCTTGTACTCTGTCATCCTAAAGCCTCAAATGCCCTCTGGTCAAACGGAGTACTGATCTGTTAGCTAGATATGTAGTTAAAACATGTTTTTTATAGACAAAGCAATTTAAAATCCCCGCTTTGAGTCTAAGTTTAAAAATGTTTGTATTTTATTTTAGCAGCAGCATGGCTGACACAGTAGTAGTTGTGTAAAGAACGAAGGCCTTGTGAGCGCAGTGAAAAGGGTCATGCAGGGTGCGTGAGCTGGCAGTGACTGTAATATTCACTTGGTGGGTTCTGAAGGCAAGTCTGGCAAAGCCGTATCCCCAGCGTGGGCAACACATTTTTACAAGCTTCTGCTCAGCCACTTAGCATGCCGAGACTCGCAAAAGTATTTTAATTGGTGCTGTTAGTTTCATACAAATATGTCTTTCAGAAGATTCCTGTCATGAGATCATCAGTGGATAGTGTGTTACATCTCACAGGTATTAATATGATATGTAACGGACTAGCAACTCATCTACCTCGTTTTACAGACCCCTGTGCGGCAGTGTAAAGATGGAGTTGAGGGGAGTCTGTTGTGTGTTGTTGACCTGTCTATTCTACACGTCCTCTGCTGACAAAGATTTCTTCACTTCCATCGGTAGGTTAAATGTCCTCTCCTTTCATGAACATCTCTCTGTTGATCCCTTTATTCAGTAGTTTCATCGCTTCCAGCCTGTCTTGGTCACAAACATTGGCTTGAACGGCATTGCTCCCTATGAAAAACGGTGTTTATCACCGACATAAACATTACAAACATGTCTAAAATGTTCAACGCATAGAAGAACTAGTACAACTTTTGACCCCTGTGTTTCACTGTGTTCACTAGGTCAGATGACCGATCTGCTGTACACAGAGAAGGACCTGGTCACCTCTCTGAAGGATTACATCAGAGCTGAGGAGGACAAACTAGAGCAGGTCAAAAAGTGAGAGGAGGGCCCCGGTGCATAGGCAGTCTCTTTTATATCTCTCCATCTTTCTCCCACAGGCTCTGGCAGGTTATAAAGTGAGAGGAGGGCCCCGGTGCATAGGCAGTCTCTTTTATATCTCTCCATCTTTCTCCCACAGTCACAGGCTCTGGCAGGTTATAAAGTGAGAGGAGGGCCCGGTGCATAGGCAGTCTCTTTTATATCTCTCCATCTTTCTCCCACAGGCTCTGGCAGGTTATAAAGTGAGAGGAGGGCCCCGGTGCATAGGCAGTCTCTTTTATATCTCTCCATCTTTCTCCCACAGGCTCTGGCAGGTTATAAAGTGAGAGGAGGGCCCGGTGCATAGGCAGTCTCTTTTATATCTCTCCATCTTTCTCCCACAGTCACAGGCTCTGGCAGGTTATAAAGTGAGAGGAGGGCCCGGTGCATAGGCAGTCTCTTTTATATCTCTCCATCTTTCTCCCACAGGCTCTGGCAGGTTATAAAGTGAGAGGAGGGCCCGGTGCATAGGCAGTCTCTTTTATATCTCTCCATCTTTCTCCCACAGTCACAGGCTCTGGCAGGTTATAAAGTGAGAGGAGGGCCCGGTGCATAGGCAGTCTCTTTTATATCTCTCCATCTTTCTCCCACAGTCACAGGCTCTGGCAGGTTATAAAGTGAGAGGAGGGCCCGGTGCATAGGCAGTCTCTCTTATATCTCTCCATCTTTCTCCCACAGGCTCTGGCAGGTTATAAAGTGAGAGGAGGGCCCGGTGCATAGGCAGTCTCTTTTATATCTCTCCATCTTTCTCCCACAGGCTCTGGCAGGTTATAAAGTGAGAGGAGGGCCCCGGTGCATAGGCAGTCTCTTTTATATCTCTCCATCTTTCTCCCACAGGCTCTGGCAGGTTATAAAGTGAGAGGAGGGCCCGGTGCATAGGCAGTCTCTTTTATATCTCTCCATCTTTCTCCCACAGTCACAGGCTCTGGCAGGTTATAAAGTGAGAGGAGGGCCCGGTGCATAGGCAGTCTCTTTTATATCTCTCCATCTTTCTCCCACAGGCTCTGGCAGGTTATAAAGTGAGAGGAGGGCCCGGTGCATAGGCAGTCTCTTTTATATCTCTCCATCTTTCTCCCACAGTCACAGGCTCTGGCAGGTTATAAAGTGAGAGGAGGGCCCGGTGCATAGGCAGTCTCTTTTATATCTCTCCATCTTTCTCCCACAGTCACAGGCTCTGGCAGGTTATAAAGTGAGAGGAGGGCCCGGTGCATAGGCAGTCTCTCTTATATCTCTCCATCTTTCTCCCACAGGCTCTGGCAGGTTATAAAGTGAGAGGAGGGCCCGGTGCATAGGCAGTCTCTTTTATATCTCTCCATCTTTCTCCCACAGTCACAGGCTCTGGCAGGTTATAAAGTGAGAGGAGGGCCCGGTGCATAGGCAGTCTCTCTTATATCTCTCCATCTTTCTCCCACAGGCTCTGGCAGGTTATAAAGTGAGAGCCCCAATACCCAGATAGCTACTCTCTCTTTCTTGGTCACGTTGCTCTCTCCCACAAGGCACCATGTTATAAAGACTGTAAAAGAGAGGAATGTACATCACAGGAGGTTGGTGGCACCTTAATTGGGGAGGATGGGCTCGCGGTAATGGCTGGAGAGGAATCAATGGAATGGTATCAAATACATCAAACACATGGTTTCCAGGTACCCTGAGCTGTCCTCCCCTCACCAGCCTCCTGTGGAGTACATATCCTGCTTCACGACACTACCTTTATCTGTAACATGTCTTTAGAGGGTGTCATATTGCCATGTCTCTAGCTTACAATGGGCCTAGCTAACCAGAGACCTAGTTTCTCTGGCTATGAAGATGGCACAATAAACCAACAGGGTGTGTCAAGTGCAGGACATGATATACCTGTTCTCTTTTTTTTGCCTTCCGTGTGTGTGGGTGTGTGTGTGTGTGTGCGTGAGTTCATATATGAAGTTGCATGTCATATGTAAACGTGCATATGAAAATGATTCACCGTTTGCTTCTGAGTCACTTGTTTTTTTCTTTCTTTGTTTATTAGTCACATGATTCACAGGGTACAGTGAAATTCTTAAGTTCCAACAGTGCAGGTCAAGAGGAGTAGCCTATATTGAATGCCTTTTCCCTCCATGGTGTGTCCAGGTGGGCTGAGAAGCTGGATGTGTTGTCGGCCACAGCTACTCAGGACCCAGAAGGCTTCCTGGGCCACCCGGTCAACGCCTTCAAGCTGATGAAGAGGCTCAACACAGAGTGGGGAGAGCTGGAGAGCCTGGTTCTCAAGGACATGTCTGATGGTCAGGGCCACTCACACGCCTCTATTCTAATGACTATAAATGCTATGTTACCACATACAGATTCAATTATTGCTAAGTGCTAATTTGACAACTTAATAAAATAAAATAAAAACAATATAATCAGTCATGTTGCATTTTAAGCAATCACTGAAGTGATGTAACAGGGTCTGTTTTCTACAGAGATGAATTAAATAACAGAGGCGCACATAGATGACGGCCTCTAATCACTTACCACATTCCTCATTTTGCGAAGTTCACCGTATTGTATATTTGCTCTCCAATATTTATTGTTTTGTATGTATGTTCATTAGCAGAGTACACACAATCCCCTTCTTAGCTTCAGAGTACATTGTGCTGATTTATTGGCACATATAACCATGTAGTGCACCATAGTTTTACAAACTCTGCGGCTAGTGCTAAAACAATGAAGTCATACCATTTGTTCTCCTAGCATCTATACCACCCTGTGTGAAGATGGTAGAATTGAGGTTCCTAACCATCTTTCCTTTCCGTACTCCAGGGTTCATCTCTAACCTGACCATCCAGAGACAGTACTTCCCCAATGATGACGACCAGACGGGGGCAGCCAAGGCCCTGATGAGGCTTCAAGACACCTACCGGCTGGACACGCACACCATATCCTCAGGAGAGCTTCCTGGTGAGTGGGGCTGGGACGTAGAGGCTAGGGGCTTAGGGCATCTACTGGCTAGACACGCTCACCATCTCCATGGGGGAACTGCCTAGTGAGGGCCAGGCAGGGAGAGGCTGACTAGGGGCTTAGGGCATGCGGTGGGAGCTTCATACCAGGACTGGATTAGCAGCGGACGTGTTGCCGGCAGAGGTTCTGTTAGAGCTTCAGTGATGGCTGCTCCTACTGTTGCAGGGGGAAATCGTGCACCGTGCTCACCACATGCAGTGGAGCACCCCATTTAGTCCACATGGCTGCTTGAAATGCCATATAAGTGAACTGCATGCAAATGCTGCTGAGATGGAGATGTGTGTGTCACTCTGCACATGTTAACATCTACACACAGGAACCAATAAGGATGTCGCTATGAGCCCTATGACAGTGGAGGACTGCTTTGAGCTGGGGAAGATCGCCTACTCTGATGCCGACTACTACCACACAGAGCTCTGGATGGAGCAGGCCCTGAAACAGCTGGACGGGGGAGAGGAGTCCACCGTGGACATGGTAACCATCCTGGACTACCTCAGCTACTCCATCTACCAGCAGGGGGAGCTAGAGAGAGCCTTGGACTACACCAAGAGACTACTCAAATTGGGTGAGTGGAGACTGCTGTAGTACTTGTACATTATGTAAGGCCAAGGGCCTGTCTGAATACTTCTGAAATTGATACGTTGTCTGAATCTATAACTGAAAGCGGGGCTACCTCCCTTTGGCTTTCACCAGTCCCACCTAGTCAGATTACTGAAATACATTTTTAAGTACTGTCACCCAAGTATATGTACGATATTTGTTTTTCATGTCTTGATTGTACTGCACAGATCAATACTGAGTAGACTTCTGTCCTAACCGAGTCTGTTGTGTTTCTCAGACTCTGCCCACCAGCGAGCCAACGGCAACCTGAAGTACTTTGAGTACCAGCTGGCCAAGCAGAACAAGGTGGAGGCGGAGGAGAGCCAGAAGGAGAAGGAGAAGAGAGAGAGGGAGAAGAGAGAGGCATCTGACAAGAAGGGCAGACCTGCAGACTACCTGCCTGAGAGGAGGAAATATGAACAGCTGTGTCGCGGCGAAGGCATCAAGATGGTGAGAGCCACTAACTGTACCACAGGAGGTTGGTGGAACCTTAATTGGGGAGGACCGTCGCATGGTAATGACTGGAATGGAATTAGTGGAATGGTATCAAATACATCAAACGCTTGGTTTCCATTTGTTTGATTCCATTCAATCCTTTCCAGCCATTACTATGAACTGTCCTCCCCTCACCAGCCTCCACTGGCTAACACACACACTCTGCATGCACAGCTTCTAATGGCTATGTATTTTAAGTCCTAGTCCTCTTGAAAGACTTTATTTGAATACATTTATGCACTGTAAATTGACCTCCACTAAGCCCAAAAATATGTTATTTTAGAGTGTGTGGGGGGAGTTCGGGTGGCCCTCTGTGATCATGTATGATCTGTATCCCTCTCTTCCATCTTTCAGACCCCTCGTCGCCAGAGTCGTATGTTCTGTCGTTACTCTGACAACAACCACCACCCCCTGTACGTGCTGGGTCCCGTCAAGCAGGAGGACGAGTGGGACCGCCCACGCATCATCCGTTACCACGACATCCTCTCCAATAGCGAGATCGAGAAGGTTAAAGAGCTGGCCAAACCCAGGGTGAGTTCAAAGTTCAAATGATGCAACCCTAGGTGTGGTAGACATTAGAATGTGTCTAAGATGCATGCTGCCATAAGAAGACTGGGGATTCCCACCCTGCACGAGGACCTGACTGTGTTCCCGTGTGTGTGTTTGTTTGTTACAAACTAGCTGGATAAGAGCAACATCCCATTTGTTTGGCACATACAGTAGTTTTTGATAGCTCCATTAGATCTAGAGGTGAGTTTTGACTCGGCAATGAACATCACCTCTAATGGTCATAACTGAATTGAGTGGTAATAACTGAATTATAGCTTCATATCAACACATAATTCAGACTTTTGCATAAATCGTGTATTAATGTAAATGATAGAGATCCATAACTCAAGCTAGAGTTCAGCTCTTGGAGAGGGTAAGGGGGCCCAGCAGGGACACACAGCACAGACTTAATGTAGCCTTGTAGTGTATGTGGGTCCAGCAGCCAGTCAGTGTGTAACAGGGATTGTCCCTGTAACCCATGTCCTCTCTGCCGGTTGGCTGTTGGCTCCACAGCTGCGCCGGGCCACCATCTCCAACCCCATTACTGGTGTGCTGGAGACCGCCCACTATCGCATCAGCAAGAGGTAAGTCCAGCAGGCAGGGATGGGCACAGCGCTGTACCCCATACCCCTCCGCACCCTGCATCCTCTCCTTCTGCTTGGGCAGGAACCGTGGCAAGAGCACAACAGCTAATCGGGAACTCTGCGATTTAAGCGTAGAGGGATTATAACGGATTGTAAATGGACCGTTTGTATGTTTGGGGAAATATTGCTGGAACAAGTAACATTCTTGTGAGATGGTAGACACTTTGGGTATATTGGAAGCTAGGTTGATTTTTGAAGGTATAATTCAGTCCCTCTGGGCCCGTGCTCTTGCCAAGATGTCCCGCTACTGCTTTGATCATAACAAGAGGGAGGAACAGGAGTCCAGTACCTGCTTGTTATGACTCCCTTAACAGTAGTCGGGGTGCGACCAGGCCAGTTTAATATCTTCTACCTTTGGTAATGTCTCATTTAAGTTTTGGCTGTGACCATTACAAGTTGCAAGTCGTGTACTGCAATGGTTTTAGACCTGATGGTCCGCATGCCCTGGCCTAGCGTCAGTCTGTCTCTCATACAGTTGCTTGATCATTCAGTGATGTCTCTATTTCTCTGTCTCTGTCCTCTTCACTGTGATCTGTGATTGTAATGTGAACCGTCTGGGATACTAGGTAAGGCGTGCCACCGTGCATGACCCCCAAACTGGGAAACTCACTACAGCCCATTAGTCTCCAAGAGGTAATGGGTCAAAGATGACAGAGAGGGGCCTGCATGAGGCCCTGTCTGCCCTGCTCATCCCTACCTCTCACCCCCTTTTGTGGAACTTTACTTACGGATACACCTACCTCTCCACCTCTCTCCTCCTACTGCAATGACATCACTTCATCTCCTCTCCAACCCATCAGATGATTGACATTATCGACATGACAACCCAATCCATGCAGTGGCAAGCACAGTTTTTCCTGCTCTTTTTCTTTGAAAACAGGAGTTTTTCTGTTATCTTGGTGTAGGCTCTGGTGTAGGCTCTGGTGCAGGCTCTGGTGCAGGCTCTGGTGTAGGCTCTGGTGCAGGCTCTGGTGCAGGCTCTGGTGCAGGCTCTGGTGTAGGCTCTGGTGCAGGCTCTGGTGCAGGCTCTGGTGTAGGCTCTGGTGTAGGCTCTGGTGCAGGCTCTGGTGCAGGCTCTGGTGCAGGCTCTGGTGCAGGCTCTGGTGCAGGCTCTGGTGCAGGCTCTGGTGCAGGCTCTGGTGCAGGCTCTGGTGCAGGCTCTGGTGTAGGCTCTGGTGTAGGCTCTGGTGTATCTTACAGAATGACGTTTCAGTGTATGGGTAGAATCTCCTCTTGTAGAAAGGGGTCTGCCTGCCTATTTGTTCCCTTCAAGCCTGTTTAATGTGGCGTGGCTATAGAGCGTCCCCTTGTGGAAATAGATTAACTGCAGTTGATGAGCAATTGGAAACATGGTGATCTTCCTCTGTTCCTCTGACCCCAGATTTCAGCTTCATTACGCCAATTAACCTAAATTAGCCAAATTTATTCAGCATTTAGCTCATAAAACCTGCTCAATGTGTTTGTGAATTATCTTAGGGGCATTTATTTATCAGGGTTCTCAGTTAGGCTCTAGATTTTTCTTCTTGATAGATGAATGGTTTAATGAAGCACTCCGATACAGAACATGTTTTTGTAACCATACAGCTTATATAGCAGCTGATGGAGTATTTATATCTAAGGATGTGAGCCAGCATTCTGTCCAGACTCTAATGACAGCACTTCCAACCCTGTCTTCCAGTGAAGACACTCGCACATATATACTTCAGAATGAATAGATTGAGGCCATTTTTAAGGCATTTCCTATTCATCTTTATAACATGCACAGGCTACGCTAATTAAACAAAGGACACACACATTCATGTTAAATGAGGGCGTGTAAACAGCGCCTGAGACGTGGGCCTGTCTGACTCGACATGTTTTGAAGTGAGGCTTGGCCCCTACCCAATGAAAGGATGAGATCTTGGTCTCCCCAGTCAACTCTGCTCCCTGCTGGACTCTTACCAGCATCTTCTGTTACTCCCATAGCTTTTCAATCTATATTTATACATTCCAAATGGCAAGGTCTGTAACAGAGGGACAGAAGGGGCCTGGGGTCTGTTTGTTTAAATTAATAACCCTAACTCCAAAATGGTCACTCCTCATAAATGCCCCAACTTCCTTGGTGAGAAACTGTTCGTTTTTAATGTTTTTGCTCTGAGGCTGGATAAATATGGAGTTCCCTTTCACCTGTTTCAACCTGCCTGTTTCCTTCTACAGACGTAGAATCTTAATTTGAGCCAGTTTGCTACAGCAAGAAAACAATTCTGCAGCAACAGGAAATGTGAATTATTATGTGGATCATAAATGTAGGGGTCGACGCATTTTTTGTAAGGAAAAATCAAGTCTTCCGACACATTTTTAAACCTCAAATGGCACTACAAGTTTTACATTTCCTGCATTGCAGGAAAGTTCTCCTGCAACAGGGTGATCAAATTAAGATCCTACATCTGTATACCCCTTCTAACCTACAGTACTACCACATGCTGTCCATGCTGCTTAACTGTTAACTGTGGACACACTAATCTAGAATAACATTATTCAGCTGCCTGGCTGCAATTTTGATGCTAAATAAAGATGTATTTTACGACTCAAACTCTCCGTCTCTCATCACAGTGCATGGCTAACCGCCTACGAAGATCCAGTAGTGGACAAGATAAACCAGCGCATTGAGGACATCACCGGCTTGAATGTCAAGACTGCAGAGGAGCTACAGGTAACACAACCGAACATCAGTGTGGCTGAGGGACTTTAGTAGGACTGGAGCACTGGCAGGAGGGGATACCTTGGCAGTACATCTAGTTTAGCAACTAATGATGTGAATATACACTGGCGGCTAGGAGGAGCCTAGGGCCAGTAACCGAAAGGTTGCTGGTTCGAATCCCCAAGCTGACGAGGTACAGATCTGTCGTCCTACCCTTGAGCAAGGCAGTTAACCCACTGTTTACCAGGAGCTGAAAACGTGGATGTCGGTTTAAGGCAGCCCCCTGCACCTCTCTGATTCAGAGGGGTTAGGCTAAATATGGAAAACACATTTCAGTTGAAAGCATTCAATTGTACAACTGACTAGGTATCCCCCTTTCCCTTTTATACAGTATGCCTATTATAGCAACTATAAAAACTCAGTGCAAGCAATGAATGCAAAAGGAATCCATTTTACTGCTGTTATCTACTTAGGAAGAGCCTACCAAAGGACTAGATGAGTGTCTCTAATGACAACACAGCATCTGTCACTGAGTTTGTCCTCTGTTCATCTCTCCTCAGGTGGCAAATTACGGCGTGGGCGGGCAATACGAGCCCCACTTTGACTTTGGACGGGTAAACAAGGCTTCTCTTTCTATTCTGGTCAGGGAACTATGACCTTTATGCTGTATGACTGAGAGCCAGTGGGTGACTGTTGATGGCTGGCACAAGTGGGTTCATATGTGGATGGGAGTTTTTCCTCGACTTCACTGTTAGTGTTATTGAACCTTTGTATGTTCCATGTCTTTGTAGAAAGATGAACCGGATGCATTTAAGGAGCTGGGCACCGGGAACCGCATCGCCACCTGGCTCATTTACGTTAGTATTAAGCAATTCACTATTTCAGCTCTTGTTTATAGATTTGGATACAATTTTGGGTCTTCTGTTTTACCCATGTGTGAATCTAATTTCAAAGGTTCCTTTTAAAAAGAAATGGGTTTCAATTAGTTGTTTTTTATAAAGCTCTCGTATTAAAGTGGTGTGATGCGATGGCTTGATGATGCTCTCTGTTGCAGATGAGTGACGTACCTTCAGGGGGAGCCACTGTCTTTACTGATGTGGGAGCTGCAGTGTGGCCCAAAAAGGTGAAACACACAGCTGTGGTGTTCACTTTTAAGTGCGTGATGGGGTTTATTTATTTGACATGTTGATGCTAAATAAAGAGCTTTGTGTATGTGTAAACTGTTCTTTTCAGGGAAGTGCAGTGTTCTGGTATAACCTGTTTGCCAGTGGAGAGGGTGACTACAGCACGCGGCACGCAGCCTGCCCTGTCCTAGTGGGCAACAAGTGGGGTGAGCCGACCTGTCTCTCATTACATCCTATTTCCTACACCCTGAGAACTTCAGGTCTGCCCCGAGGGCAGTGAAACGGTTGTGTCAGGTCCGCTAACGGTTTGCTGCAGCAGTTAACAGTGGGTCCTTGTTTATCACGTCCTCCTGACTTGGTTTCCTCTTCCTTCTCCAGTGTCTAACAAGTGGATGCACGAGCGAGGCCAGGAGTTCAGAAGACGTTGCACTCTGAACGAGTCAGAATGATCCAACGGAATACGCTTTTCTCCTCTCATCCCTCTTCCTGGACCCTCCTGACTCTCGGCTCTGTGGGCTGTGAAGTGCCCTCTGACCTCTCGTCCTCCTCTCCAAAACTCAGTGTTCACTGAGGCTCTGGCTGCTCATGTGATGTCACATGTATTTGTAGTTGAAGTGTGTGTGTGAGTGGTTCACCAGTGGGTCCGAAGCGCTTCGCTCCCAGTCTGTGCCTTCTGTCATGGGTTTTGCACACTCCGACTGCACAGCTGTCTTAACCTGAGGAACTTTATTTCATTCTCACCCTTAACAGGGACTTTGATACAAGATATTAAGTTAATTAGAGCAAGCAACACAGCTGCTTATCCCGTTCAACTTCCAACACATTGTTTTGGTGTGCCCTACTCTTTTCCTCTACCTGAAACACTCCTTTTAACCACCACGCCAATCCCTTCCTCCACTCCTTTTACCCACCACGCCAATCCCTTCCTCCACTCCTTTTAACCACCACGCCAATCCCTTCCTCCACTCCTTTTACCCACCACGCCAATCCCTTCCTCCACTCCTTTTACCCACCACGCCAATCCCTTCCTGCACTCCTTTTAACCACCACGCCAATCCCTTCCTCCACTCCTTTTAACCATCACGCCAATCCCTTCCTCCACTCCTTTTAACCATCACGCCAATCCCTTCCTCCACTCCTTTTAACCACCATGCCAATCCCTTCCTCCACTCCTTTTAACCACCATGCCAATCCCTTCCTCCACTCCTTTTAACCATCATGCCAATCCCTTCCTCCACTCCTTTTAACCACCATGCCAATCCCTTCCTCCACTCCTTTTAACCACCATGCCAATCCCTTCCTCCACTCATTTTAAACATCATGCCAATCCCTTCCTCCACTCCTTTTACCCACCACGCCAATCCCTTCCTCCACTCATTTTAAACATCACGCCAATCCCTTCCTCCACTCATTTTAAACATCACGCCAATCCCTTCCTCCACTCCTTTTAACCATCATGCCAATCCCTTCCTCCATTCCTTTTAAACATCACTCCAATACCCACCCCCCACTGCTTCCCAGCACACAGATGACTGAGACCAGTTATAAATGCACTGTCACTGTCCCCCTCTCCCTCCTTAATAGGTCATAATCAGATGACCCCACATCATATCAGACCTTCAACTTCAATGGGGGGACATCCCAATGATCCTGTAATCAGGGGTTGATGTTGACCAGAGCCACAAAATGGATGTTCTAACAGGTGTCGGGTTGGACTGGGGCTAGATAGAGGGCTCGTGGGAAGGATGGAGGTTTATTGGTTGGTTGCACTATGACAATCAGGGTTAGTTATTAGGACGATACTATATGCAGGCCAGGCTTCTAAATTATGACCGTTGTAGTTGTTTATGCGCCTTAAAATGTGGCAGTACTACCTGAGGTATTCGATAGGAAAGCATCAATGTGAGGGCAAAGACTTGTTCAATGTTACCATCAAAAGTACAGTATGCACAGGGTCAGGGCTATTATCACACTTGGGGCAATTTTCATTGCCATGTCTGCCATGGGGCAATAGCCCCGAGGTCATTCACTCCAGGGCAAACATTACTGCTGCACAGATAAACACTGACATTCAAGCCAATGGTACACTGTCTGTGTCCCTCTGTTCCTCCCATCTCTCCAACGCCTCGTTCTGCCTTGGTGAAATACAGCAGTCTGTAAGTGCCGACTCATCCGTTTTGTTACAGAAGCAAAGCTCCTACCTAATCATTCATTGGTCTGATAATCAAAGGATTTCATCTCTGAATGAAAGATGGTGCTAAGAATCATTAGGATTATTAATCCCATGCATCACTCCACAGTTTAAGCCTTTGCTGACCCTGGGAAATCTGTTTAGAGAATGTGGCTACATACACTCCAAAGCAGAAGAGGCTGGTGGGAGGCGATAGGATGGCTCGTTACAATGTCTGGAATGGAAACACGTGGAGCCCATCCTCCAATATCCTTCCACCTGCCTCCTCTGCTCCAAGGTGCAGTCCTTATTTTATTTGAAATGTAATAATGGGATGTGTGGCCAGATGTTGTACATGTGAGATTCATGTTTTCTAAATAAATAAGTGTTCACTGAAGACTACAGTGTAAGTGTGACATTTGTCCAGACCAGACTCGATTTACTGGAACTGCAGAAGTATTCCTATATTACCTCGGGTACAATATTAATACCAACCAAACCTTGAAGCAATTCTGAAGAAAATAATATGGTATCTATTTTAATCTCTCTGTGATTTGATACAAAGGGCAATTTGTTAACTGGATTACAGAAAAAGAGTCAAGATGACTTTGAAGTGCAGAAAGGTGGTGCTGGCCACAGCCCTTCACTGTAATCGAAGGCTCTGTGGTAGTTGGCAGCTCAAGGCAGGGGCATCTTGTAGTCTGCAGGGTGGTTTCCCTCCCGGAGCCTTCCAAAGCAGCCACGTATCAGATCTACTGCAGCGTTGACCGTGGAGATGATCTCATCCTCCGTCTTGCCTCTCTTTGGGTTCACCTCCACCATGTCCACTGCAGACAGCATCCCTGTGGAGACAAAACGCAGCTCAACACACACCTGACTGACCACAGACACTACATTGGAGCAGCCTCTACTGTGTGTGTGAGAGATCGCTCACCTGTCTGACAGATGTGCTCTGTGATGTAGACTCCCTCTCTGTAGGTCAGCCCTCCCACTACTGGTGTTCCTGTGGCCGGGGAGATGGATGGGTCCAGGGCATCGATGTCATAGCTCAGGTGGATGGGCTTCTTCACCCTGTTAAATCAATTCATTAAAATCAGTGTTTTGTCATCAGAACACGTCAATGCCCAATATTCACATTGATTTATCAGTGTCCGGTGTAGTCTACCATTAATAAACAACAAAATTGTTGCGGTTATACTTTGAGAAGATGTAGTCACATGTCTCCTCCATCACTTTGGATATTCCAAGGCGATCCACCTCTGTCATGGAGTAACCTTTGATACCCAGCAACGTCAGGATATGACTACAAATGGAAGAGTTTTTAATTCTTCAGTAAACAAATGGATGTAGTGCAAGGTTATATAATACGATGTATGAGTCAGAATGACAGGCAAAAACATACTGCTCTTCTGGATCCACGTCTCTCAAGCCAATGTAGACTATGTCTTTGGCTGATACACATGGCTTCATCCAGGAGAAGTTGGGCAGAACTGGAATCTAATCAATCAAAGAAAAGGAGACAAGTCCGCATCTAGAACTGTAGCTCACACCCATGTAGAATTCTGGGGCAGGTAGTCAGCCTAGTGGTTGGAGCGTTGGGCCAGTAACCGAAAAGGTTGCTGGATCGAATCCCCGAACTGACAAAGTAAAAATGTGTCGTTCTGCCCCGTAACAAGGCAGTTAACCCACCTGTTCCCCGTTAGGCCATCATTGTAAATAAGAATTTGTTCTTAACTGACTTGTCTAGTTAAATTAAAAAGATATATACTGTCACCACCTAAAATGTAAACATAACTGATATGACTAATCTCTTATCAACATTTTTCATTTTATAATCAGTTCCTAAAAAATGTATGATGATCAAAGACGTGCACAGGAAGAGGAAGTCTTCCAGTAAATCGTCAAAACTAACTAACATTGCACAACTGTGTAAATACTGGTATTGCGAATACCAAGGTGTGGCTGATCTAACATTTTCAACTCTGTTGCAGGGCAAAACAACCACATGTTTTATGGTACAGTATTTGAAATATTAAAACTTGGGGATGCCTTTGGGGGGAATAGGAGGAGAGAGAGAAGGATAGAGAGATCACCTTGGAGTGCAGCTCGTGGATGAGGTAGGACATGGGCTGTCCGTGGATATTGCCTGTAGGGGAGGTCAGGGGTGTGTTGATGTCTGCATGGGCGTCCACCCATACCACACTGAGGTCCTTCTTAGCTGCTGCATGCCCCTGGATCGAGCCTATCGCCAAACTGGACACAATCATGAGTGAATTCCATATCATATAGTCAGGAAAAAGACCCTGCCCACAATCCTGTGAATTTTGGCTGGTTGTTGACACTGGGCTCTTGCTCTAATATGAGTGGATATGACACACACACCTGTGGTCTCCTCCCAGCATCACACAGGTGTATCCGTCATTCTTCACGGCGTGGACGGCAGCAGACAGACGTTGGTTGGCGCTGCCCACCGCTCTGGGTCTCTTCACATTGCCTATGGGCTCATCGTTGGCCACCTCCTCAAACGTCACGTTGCCATAGTCTTTGACTGCACAGCCTGCGGAGGATGAGATTGGGCAACACAACAGTCACCGAAGGAAATGTATTAGTCAATGCACATACAGTAATCTAGTGTCAAAATGAATCAAGGAGCTCTCAATGCATCACTTTGAAAAGAAAAGCCACACACTCTCATTAATAAGGTATCAATGGATCACCATAGTAATTACAATGTACCATTCATGTACATCATATCAAACTCATTCCATGGAGGGCCTAGTGTCTGCCGGTTTGGTTTTTCCTTACAACTAAGACCTAGGCAACTAGATGAGGGGAGGTCCTTACTAATTTAGTGACCTTAATTCATCAATTAAGTACAAGCAAAGAGCGAAACACCCGCAGCCACTCGGCCCTCAGTAGAATGAGTTTGACATGTGATGTACATGTTATAACATAGTCCCCTCAAACTCAACTCTGGACCTCGAAGCCAGTTCCACTGCATTTTCATTGTTCCCCTCTAATCAGGGACTGAGTTAGACCTGGAACACCAGGAGTGTGCAATTAATTAGCAGGTAGAAAAGAAAACCAGCAGGCTCTGGACCGCGTAGGGCAGGCCTGTGCAATTCCAGGCCCCGGGGGCCTGATTGTTGTCACACTTCCCCCCCCATCCCTAGCAAACACAGCTGATTTAAAATAATTGCATTCTAAACTGAAGATCATGATTAGTTGATTATTGTAGTCAGGTGTGTTAGCTGGGACTGGGGCACAAGTGTGACCCCAATCAGGCCCCCGAGCACTGGGGTTGCCCAGGCCTGTCAGAGTTGAATACCCCTGACCTAATCCTTGCCTCTAAGCTTATTTGCAATGTAAAAGCACTCCTCCATTTTGCCTAGATGCAAAATGTTGAATCCTCCCCATTTTGCCAATGCAAATTAGCTCTCTCAAAGTTTAAATAAATGACTTATTTTACTGTGTTTGTTACTATGTTACTGGTTGAGATGTCTGTCTGATATTCTCTCTGTGGAGCACACAGGCAGGCTAAGCATTGACAGAGCACTTGTCCCCCCCAAAGTGCCCTCAACTGTTGCTGGTGGGTGAGTGAGTGAGCACACTTTCACTGGCATGCATACTGTGTGCAGGAGGCTACCATTGTCATAACCCAAACACACACACACACACACTCATGGAAGGGTGAGTTATGCAAGGTCAGGAGAGCTAGGCCTATCAGATCCCTTGTGCTGTGTTCCATGAATAAAACAGAGAGGGTGCCTAGGATGTCTCTGATCTCACGTGAACACACACATGGGCAGAAGCTGACACGGGGACACAGACAGACAGATCTTGCTCACATGTTAATCCACTTGGATCACACAGATCCCTCAGTCCCTCTCACGCCTTCCCAGGAAGACTTCTCATGACTAAACACTTCCGAGGACAGGTCAGTCTCACTGGTAGTCTTTCCAAAGGACACCACTCCTGTTCGGTGATATCCTGGTCATGATCTCAAGTTTAAGTTCAGGTGTATTTTCCCCAAAAGGATTCTCTTTGTACCCTAGCCTATGGTTCAGAACTGCCCTGGAATTGAACCTAAGTAGGCTTGTGTGAGGAGCTATAGAAGGATGAGCTCATTGTAATGGCTGGAATGGAGTTTATGGATCTGTATCAAATACGTCAAACATATGGAAAACACATCAAACATACGGAAACCTCCACATTGACTCGATACAGGTACCCCTGTATATAGCCTCGTTATTGTTATTTAATTGTGTTACTTTAACAAAAAACTTTTGTTTATTTTGTAAATATTTTCTTTACTCTTATTTTTCTTAAAACTTCATTGCTGGTTAAAGACTTGTAAGTAAGCATTTCACAGTAAGTCACGCATGTGACATTTTTATTTTA
This sequence comes from Oncorhynchus kisutch, assembly GCF_002021735.2. Lineage (NCBI taxonomy): Eukaryota > Metazoa > Chordata > Actinopteri > Salmoniformes > Salmonidae > Oncorhynchus > Oncorhynchus kisutch. The sequence goes on from NC_034193.2 coordinate 16,074,118, forward strand.
TTTCATTTGTTTGACGCATTCGCTCCATTCCAGCCATTACAATGAGCCCGTCCTTCTATAGTTCCTCCCACCAGCCTCCTCTGAATTGAATGCGGCCATGGAAAGTCAATCATGCTGTTCGCTCGTGTAAATGCTATTGTCATTTGACACCAGGTTTCAAACTGATCCCCAATATGTTCAATTATTTATCTCAACACTTCTGCCAAGCCAAGTAAAACAAAATGTTAGATATCTGGAGACTGATCTTAGAGAGATCACTTACTCATTTGATCAAATCAATAGCTTACAGAAAACAGATTGCAAACAGATTCCCTTCACTGTACATGATCTATTTTCACAATTTTATTCAGCGCAAGTGTCTTCCTTTCTGCACTGTAGCTACCTATAGCCTATATCACAGAATGAGTGTAAAACGCAATATCAGGACGTCACCTTGCGCTCTGAGCTTTTCCACCAATCCGGCGGAGCGAATGAGGTCTGGTCCTTTCTCCACACCATCCCTCGGCTGCAATATATATAGATTAATAGGACTGTGTATTATAGCAACACATAATATATCACAAATGTATAGTTTATTGTATCTGAACGGTAGTATATTAAGCCTATTCGATAACATATCGAATGGTATACCTATCAATAGACTATAATAAATCACCTACAGTACACACCTGTCCTTTTGAAAAAGGCGCTCCAATAATTCCAACTGAGTGATGATGACTTCGCTTATAAATTCGGAAGGCGAGTTGTAATCCTCTCGAGCTCTTTATAAGGACCATTATCCTGTGTCGGGACACACTGTACAGGAGCACAGGAGAGCTGCGCAGGAGTTGCTTGCACTATCAAATTGTTCACTGAAATCAAAAGGCACACCATCAGTGTGACGACACACCGGCTTGAGCGTGATACAGTAGCCTAAACCCAACTGGGAGCCTATGTCCGCTGTAACGGGCCACGTCTAGAGGTAAAAGTTTCGGCACCGCCCCAGTATCATCAAGGGTTAGCGGCTTTGTTCCACTCAGAATAAAAAATTGCATAACCTAATCTTCCGCCTTGTATTTAGCGTTCGGGATATGGCCGATCTTCTCTGCTGGTGTCAATGAGCGAACAGTAGCCTAAGAGTTTTGATAACTAAAAGTAATACATTTACAGCAATAACCATTTGTTTTCCAAACAGTTTTTCAGTGATTGTATTTTTAAATATTGCGATATGCCTGGCTGGATCTCTGCTTTTCTTTCACCTACAGTCGCAACTCAACAATCACCTATTTTGGGATTTGCAGCGCCCGCTGCCCCAATTGCGGACCTTCCGACTAAAACAATCCACACCAGTTGAATTCCGCGCATGTGACAAATAATATATAAGAAAGCTATATATTTAAAGAGGCTAATTAGCCTCTGTGGCCAAATTATGCTTTCTGGTTTAGTGGCCAAGTTAGAACGAATTTGTTTATTTCTGTATAGACAGGAGAAAGCTAATTAGGCTATATAACTTTGGCAATTCAATTTACTTTAGGGAAATCTTAGCTTATCCTAGCCTTATGGACACGCCGCCTATGCTTTTTAATGTGGCATAAACCCAATCAGTCAATGTTTTCATCTGATTGTCAAACAATCGCTTATTAACAAATGCGCTCCTGTAGGCTACCCGCGTACGTTCGTCCACTCACAAAATTATTAACAAATGTCCACTCACAAAATTATTTCAGCATCCAAACCCGAAAAGTCCACTCGCCTCGGTGGACTTTGTCACCCATCTTCGCCTTGACAAAATGTAAGTGTTCTCCTCCAACCACAACGCAATTTGGAGCGTATATACCACCCAGCATCCAGTCAATTCACAAAATGTAAATGCGGGTGAAATGCTGTAATAGCCTATAGTTTTTTTGGGCATGTTGTATTAATTGTCATAGGCACATGTTTTAACCGTATGGCGTACCACTACTCCATCCAAACCTGAAAAGTCCACTCGCCTCGGTCTCGGCCACCCATCTTCGCCTTGACAAAATGTAAGTGTTCTCCTCCAACCCTACACATTTGGTTTTGTTAGATTGCATGAAAATGGCATGAGTTAAATAGTTGCCATAAAAAGCTTTTCATTATGGGAAAACAGAAATAACAAAAAATATAAATATATTCCTATTCTCATTCCCACATGATACATCTTTGGTTAACCATTTATTATCCTATTGCTTGAGTTCCATCCTACATGTACCAGATATCGATATGAATGATTGAGGCAGGGTTGACACATGGTTCTGGGAAACAGATAATGGCTAAACTGGGGACAGGGGCTGAGGCTCAGGCTTCTGATGGAGGGGGACTACATAGTGGACTAGGGGCCAATTTGGGCCCTTGTTTGGTGGTCAAGAGGTGGGGAGTGGGATGCAGATTATAAATAACTCAGAAGAGGCTCTCCCAAAATGTTCTCCATCTTGTGGATGATCTTCTGGACTTGATGCTCCACCTTCTCGCATTCGTCTGTAACGCAGAAAACACACGTACAGCGAGTGGTAAGCAGGGAGGAGATCAAATCAAATGTTGTCACATGCACCGAATACAACAGGAGATATATATATATATATATATATATATATATGACTTGGTACTGGTACCAAGTCTGTGTTGGAGTAAAGGTTAGTTGAGGCAATTAGGTGATATGTACAGAACCAGTCAAAACTCAAGGGTTTCTTTATTTGTACTATTTTCTACTTTGTAGAATAATAGTGAATACATCAAAACTATGAAATAACACAGTAGTAACCATTTAAAAAAGTGTTAAACGAATCCAAATCTATTTTATATTTGAGATTCTTCAAAGTAGCCAACCTTTGCCTTGATGACAGCTTTGGACACTCTTGGCATTCAACCAGCTTTATGAGGTCATCACCTGGAATGCATTTCAATTAACAGGTGTGCCTTGTAAAAAGTAATTTGTGGAATTTCTTGTGTTGTTGCCTACCCTTACCACCTGGGGGCGGCCCATCAGGAAGTCCAGGATCCAGTTACACAGGGAGGTATTTAGTCCCAGGGTCCTTAGCTCAGTGATGAGTTGAGGGCACTACAGTGTTGAACACTGAGCTGTAGTCAATGAACAGCATTCTCAGGTAGGTGTTGCTTTTGTCTAGGTGAGAAAGGGCAGTGTTGAGTGCAATAGAGATTGCATCATCTGTGGATCTGTTGGGGCGGTATGCACATTGGAGTGGGTCTAGGGTTTCTGAGATGATGGTGTTGATGTGAGCCATGACCAGCCTTTCAAAGCACTTCATGGCTACAGACGTGAGTGCTATGGGTCGGTAGTCATTTAGGCAGGTTACCTTGGTGTTCTTGGGCACAGGGACTATGGTGTTCTGCTTGAAACATGTACACTTTCTGGTAATCCGCCTGGCCCTGCGGCCTAGTGAATGGTTAGCAGTTGATGTTATTCAATAACCAACCCCAAAGCAAATGAGAGAAAAGTAGATTTGAGAAGGACAAATCATAGATGTTATGCTGAGAGATAGATGTTCAGTCTCCCCTGTCCTCAGCTTTTCTCCACAGAACAAAGGAACAGGATGACATTTCTAACCCCCCCCCCACCCTAACCTGGGGTTGACCAATCAGAAGTCCTTGCAGTACAACTGGGCCAATGGCCAAATAACAAGTATACTGCTCCAGACTCAATGTACAGACCAATGAAAACGTGGCTCACATAGCTCTGAGGACAGGACTGACATTCCACAGATTCTAAACAGCTGTTCAACTGAAGACCAACTATTTACAGTGACAATTCCCTATTGACCATTAGTACTCTCGTCCTCTGCATTGTGTATTTATCTTCAAAATATTCTTACAATGTTGACCTTTTTAAAAGGTCTTACTCACATTGTCCGGAACAGCTGGTGCACTAATGCATGATTCAGTGTTGCTTGCCTCGAAGCGCGCATAGAAGTCATTTCGCTCATCTGGTAGGCTTGTGTCACTGGGCAGCTTGCGGCTGTGCTTTCTCTTTGTAGTCTGTAATAGTTTACAAGCCCTGCCACATCCGACGAGCAAAGGAGCCGGTGTAGTAGGATTCAATCTTAGTTCTGTATTTACACTTTGCCTGTTTGATGGTTCATCTGAGGGCATAGCAGGATTTCTTATAAGCATCCAGGTTAGAGTTCCGATCCTTGAAAGCGGCAGCTCTACCCTTTAGCTCAGTGTGGATGTTGCCTGTAATCCATGGCTTCTGGTTGGGGATGCACTTATTGATGAAGCCAGTGACATATGGTATCCTCAGGATGAGTCCCGGATCATATTCCAGTTTGTGCTAGCAAAACAGTCCTGTAGCTTAGAATCTGGTCATTTGACCACTTTCATATTGAGTGAGTCACTGGTACTTCATGCTTTAGTTTTTGCTTGTAAGCAGGAATCAGTAAAATAGAATGGTCAGATTTGCCAAATAGAGGGTGAATGAGAGCTTTGTACACATCTCTGTGTGTGGAGTAAAGGTGGTCTAGAGGTTTTTTCCCCTCTGGTTGCACATGTGACATGCTGGTAGAACTGAGTTTGCCTGCATTAAAGTTCCCGGCCACTAGGAGCACCACCTCTGGATGAGCATTTTCTTGTTTACTTATGGCCTTATACAGTCTGAGTGCCAGCATTGGTTTGTGGTGGTAAATAGACAGTTACGAAAAATATAGATAAACAGTGTGGTCTACAGCTTATAATGAGATACTCTACCTCAGGCGAGCAAAGCCTTGAGACTTCCTTAATATTTAATTTTGTGCACCAGCTGTTATTAGCAAATAGACACAGGAGGCAGCTGTTGTCTTGCCGATGCACAGAAAAACCAGCCAACTGTATATTATCCGTCAGCCAAGACTCGGTGAAACATAAGATATTACAGTTAATGTCCTGTTGGTAGGATCGTCTTGAATGGAGCTCATCCAGTTTATTATCCAATGATTGTACATTGGCCAATAGGACGGATGAGAGGCGGGTTACCTACTCGCCGACAAATTCTCACAAGGCACCTGGACCTACATCCCCTATATCGGCGTCTTTTCTTCATACTGTTAGGTTCTAATTCTCAGTGTAAAAAACTCAGACAGTATGAAAGCTTAACCAAGTTTATTCTTCCCGGAGGATCAATACAGCTGCATTAGACAAAAACATTTTTCACACAAGCAGTGATATTTAACCCTTCCTCATAGGCTGAATCTCCTCCTACCCATCTGTACAAACATCGTTCTTTACTGCTAGGCAGGACACTAGTGATACGGGCCATAAACTTTTATTTCTCCCTTAAGGTGACCTGACCTCAACCCCCCCTCCATCACTAATCCATGGCTCTCTCCCCTTATCAATGCCTGCCACATGTAATCACTTCCCTGCACTCAACACATTCCAAGCTTAATTGCACACTATATACCTTCCTCCTATAACCATTCACTTCTGGTGTAGGCTCTCTAAACCTCAGCACTCCATCAGTGACATGGATAAGTATATTTTCATATTCTCAGAACCCAACAATAGGAATGACGGGGATTTGGGCATGGTCGGGTATCTGGAGTAAATCCTTCACGTCCGACTTGTAAAAAAAAAAAAATCTTTGTCCAGTTTGAGGTGAGTTGTCGCTGTTCTGATATCCAGAAGCTCTTTTCGGGCATAAGAGATGGTGGCAGAAACATTATGTACAAAATAAGTTACAAACGTTAAAAATCAACAAATAGCACAATCGGTTAGGAGCCCTTAAAACAGAAGCCATCTCCTCCAGTGCCATTCTTTCACAAAATGGTGGCCATCGACTAACAAAGCTTTCACTAACTACCCTAAACACATCAATACGTAGCTTCCATTACCCAACCCTGCTATTACCCCCTTTCTTCACCCACCTTGGAGGCACATTAGAGGGAGGTTTGCATTCTGCCAAACCATACATTATGAGCAACGCTCCTTTTTAGCTATGCTACAAGCAAAATAAAAAAATGTGCCAGCAACCGTTTGCTATCACATTATAGCTACAGATCATAATACAATATGCCCATTTGAAGAGGTTTTCCACATCTGTTGAAGTGGAATGAAACAATGTTGCACAGAAAAAAAGATGGATAAACAGGCAGACAGGTATTAATATGCTAACATTACAAAACAGTACAACAGCAGAGATAGAAAACAGGTTGTGTACAAGTTATGACAGTCAACCTACCTATGAGTTCAGGAAGGGGGCAGTCCCTGGCAGGAGGACCATGTAGTCCTCCCTCGGATTAGTAAGGCAGCCCCAGCAGCATCAGCAGGGTGGAGAAACGCACCTGACGGGGGACGACGACGACAATACAGTCACTGGATGATCACTCCTGGTCCTGGAGAGCTGCAGGTGGGTTTTTATGCCGACCCAGCTCTAACACACCAGCTAATCATGGTCTTAAAGGTCCAATGCAGATGTTTGTATCTCAATATCAAATAATTTCTGGGTAACATAAGTACCTTACTGCAATTATTTTAAATTCAAATAATTATTATTAATTTTTTTAAAGCTTCTTAGCAAAGAGCAATTCTCAAAGCATTCTCATCTCCCAGATATCTCACCTTGGCCGAGCTGTGTTGTGACTTCAGCAGGATCTTGTAGTTGAGGGTCTACCACCGAGTGTCGTCTACTACGGCAAAGCAGAAGTGGCCCACGCACAGCGCCAGGTGCTTGGTGACTGGTATGGTAAACCTCTTCTCCACCTAGGGTGTTCAACTATACGGGGGGTAATAGGGGATCACAAGAACAGATTAGAGCATTGGGACATGTGTAAGGCATCCATATTAGGAAGTCTCTGTTGTTGTAATGGTGGCCATTTTTGTGGATGAGTTCTTTATTAAAAGTAATATGAGGGAGAAGTGAGGCTGACCTGATCGACCAGAAGGGTCATGAGGCAGATCTTATGGAGGCAGTCCAGTATGTACTCCAGCAGCGGGCAGCTCTTCTCAATGTTGTCCTCTGTGTCAAAGAAGGCTTCGTCTGAATGAGGGAAGGAATGCATGATGGAGGTAAACTCAGGCCCAGCGTGTCCCCAGACACCCTCATTTGTTGACTTCTGTGATCGAAAAAGCCTTGGTTTCATGCATGTTAACATCAGAAGCCTTCTCCCTAAGTTTGTTTTACTCACTGCTTTAGCACACTCCGCCAACCCTGATGTCCTTGCCGTGTCTGAATCCTGGCTTAGGAAGGCCACCAAAAATTCTGAGATTTCCATACCCAACATTTTCTGTCAAGGTAGAACTGCCAAAGGGGGAGGAGTTCAAATCTACTGCAGAGATTGCCTGCAGAGTTCTGTCATACTTTCCAGGTCTATACCCAAACTGTTCGAACTTCTAATTTTAAAAATGAATCTCTCCAGATCAGATCAACGCCCCTCCACTCGCAGCTGTGCCCTGGACACCATATGTGAATTGATCGCCCCCCATCTAGCTTCAGAGTTCGTTCTGTTAGGTGACCTAAACTGGGATATGTTTAACACCCCGACAGTCCTACAATCTAAGCTAGATGCCCACAATCTCACACAAATCATCAAGGAACCCACCAGGTACAACCCTAAATATGGGCACCCTCATTGATATTATCCTGACCAACTTGCCCTCCAAATACACCTCTGCTGTTTTCAATCAGGATCTCAGTGATCACTGCCTCATTGCCTGTATCCACGGTCAAATGACCACCCCTCACCACTGTCAAACGCACCCTAAAGCACTTCTGCGCGCAGGCTTTTTTTCAGGCCCGGGTATCCTGGAAGGATATTGACCTCATCCTGTCAGTAGAGGATGCTTGGTCGTTCTTTAAAAGTAATTTCCTCACCATCTTAAAAAAAATACAGAACTAATAACAGATATAGCCCTTGGTTCACTCCAGACCTGACTGCCCTTGACCAGCACAAAAACATCCTGTGGCGGACCGCAATAGCATCGAATAGTCCCCATGATATGCAACTGTTTAGGGAAGTCAGGAACCAATACACGCAGTCAGTCAGGAAAGCTAAGACTAGCTTTTTCAAGCAGAAATTTGCATCCTGTAGCTCTAACTCCAAAATGTTTTGGGACACTGTAAAGTCCATGGAGAACAAGAGCACCTCCTCCCAGCTGCCCACTGCACTGAGGCTAGGTAACACGGTCACCACCTATTATTCCATGATAATCGAACATTTCAATAAGCATTTCTCTACGGCTGGCCATGCTTTCCTCCTGGCTACTCCAACCCCGGCCAACAGCTCCGCCCCCCCGCAGCTACTCGCCCGAGCCGCCCCAGCTTCTCCTTCACCCAAATCCAGATAGCAGATGCTCTGAAAGAGCTGCAAAACCTGGACCCGTACAAATCAGCTGGGCTAGACAATCTGGACCCTCTCTTTCTAAAACTATCTGCCGCCATTGTTGCAACCCCTATTACCAGCCTGTTCAACCTCTCTTTCGAATTGTCCAAAATCCCTAAAGATTAGAAAGCTACCACGGTCATCCCCCTCTTCAAAGGGGGTGACACTCTAGACCCAAACTGCTATAGACCTATATCTATCCTGCCCTGCCTCTCTAAAGTCTTCAAATGCCAAGTTAATATACAGGTCACTGACCATTTCGAATCCCACCGTACCATCTCCGCTGTGCAATCCGGTTTCCGAGCCGGTCACGGGTGCACCTCAGCCACGCTCAAGGTACTGAACGATATCATAACCGCCATCGATAAAAGACAGTACTGTGCAGCAGTCTTCATCGACCTGGCCAAGGCTTTCGACTCTGTCAATCACTGTATTCTTATCGGCAGACTCAATAGCCTTGGTTTCTCTAATGACTGCCTCGCCTGGTTCACCAACTACTTTGCAGACAGAGTTCAGTGTGTCAAATCGGAGGGCCTGTTGTCCGGACCTCTGGCAGTCTTTGGGGGTATCACAGGGTTCAATTCTCGGGCTGACTCTTTTCTCTGTATATGTCAATGATGTTGCTCTTGCTGCGGGTGATTCCCTGATCCCCCTCTACGCAGACGACACCATTCTCTATACTTCTGGCCCTTCCTTGGACACTGTGCTAACTAACCTCCAAACGAGCTTCAATGCCATACAACACTCCTTCCGTGGCCTCCAACTGCTCTTAAGCGCTAGAAAAACCAAATGCATGCTTTTCAACCGTTCGCTGCCCGCACCTGCCCGCCCAACTAGCATCACCACCCTGGACGGTTCTGACCTAGAATATGTGGACAACTATAAATACCTGGCTTGACTGTAAACTCTCCTTCCAGACTCATATTAAACATCTCCAATCCAAAATCAAATCTAGAATCGGCTTTCTATTTCACAACAAAACCTCCTTCACTCACGCCGCCAAGCTTACCCTAGTAAAACTGACTATCCTACCGATCCTCAACTTCGGCGATGTCATCTACAAAATAGCTTCCAATACTCTGCTCAGCAAACTGGATGCAGTCTATCACAGTGCCATCCGTTTTGTTACCAAATCACCTTATACCACCCACCACTACAACCTGTATGCTCCAGTCGGCTGGCCCTCGCTACATATTCGTCGCCAGACCCACTGGCTCTAAGTCATCTATAAGTCTATGCTAGGTAAAGCTCCGCCTTATCTCAGTTCACTGGTCACGATAACCACACCCACCAGTAGCACACGTTCCAGCAGGTATATCTCACTGATCATCCCCAAAACCAACACCTCCTTTGGCCGCCTTTCCTTCCAGTTCTCTGCTGCCAGTGACTGGAACAAATTGCAAAAATCGCTGAAGTTGGAGACTTATATTTCCCTCACCAACTTTAAACATCAGCTAACCGATCGCTGCAGCTGTACATAGTCCATCTGTAAATAGCCCACCCAATCTACCTACCTCATTCCCATACTGTTTTTATTTACTTTTCTGCTCTTTGGCACACCAGTATCTCAACTTGCACATCATCATCTGCTCATTTATCATTCCAGTGTTATTCTGCTAAATTGTAATTATTCACTACTATGGCCTATTTATTTTCTACCTTCTCATGCCTTTTGCACACACTGTATATAGACTTTCTTTTTTTCTACTGTGTCATTGACCCGTTTATTGTGTTATTGGCTTGTTTATTGTTTACTCCATGCGTAACTCTGTGTTGTTGTCTGTGTCACACTGCTTTGCTTTATCTTGGCCAGGTCGCAGTTGTAAATGAGAACTTGTTCAACTAGCCTACCTGGTTAAATAAAAGGTGAAATTAAAAAAAGAAAATGATAAGACAAAATGAGCTAAAAACATTGCCTTGCGTTTATCCTTCACATTTGTTATTAAGAACCAGCAGTGAACCTGGAAAATCCCCATCAAGCATGACTTGTTTTACAGCGAAGCCAAACTAATCCAGACCCTTTTTAGAGCTCTTAGATTAACAGAGAGTGTGTAACCACACAGGAGAGAGAGCAGAGACCCACCTGTCTTAGTGATGTTGGTCTGGCGGAGCAAGTCGGAGAAGGGCTTGACCAGGTGACCAGCGAACAGGATGGAGAGCCCCTTGGCACTAGAGCCAGTCTGTGATGCTGTACGACAGGCAGTAGAGGGTCAGCAGGTGGTCCTTGGCTGCGCTCTCAGTCATGACCCAATCAAAGACCTGCATTAAAAGTTTAAAAAAAATGTCTCTAGCAAATGAAAGTTGCAGTTACACTGTGAGCTACGGCTGTTGGGAATCAGCTTACCGTCAAGGAAAACAAGACAGCATACATAACGTCTAAGGTAGTTGGGATCATAAGGACTCTTACTTTGAAGAACAGTGGCCTGAAGGAGACTTCAGACAGCTTTATGACAAAGGCCAGGAGACAGTCAATCAGATTGCGCTCCATCTCCCTAGTCTTCTCCAGATCACCCTGCAAAACAAACAGCAGTCAAAACAAAGCGATGTCTTTCGTACCAACGGTCATCAATTCATGGGACAGAACCAGACCTGGCAGTGTTGGGCCCGGAAGTCCAAAGAAATCAAGAAGTACGTGAGCTCTGATTGGTGGGAGGTCAGCTGATCCTTCGCCATGTGACCAATGTGCTCTTTCAAGATGCCCATCAGGGGATCAAGCTGGCTGTGTGAAAATGAAACACTCATAATTGTACCAAATCAATACCGTACATGACCACACAGTGTGAACATGTTATCCATTATGTACAGTGCCTTGCTAATGTATTCGGACCCCTTGAACTTTGCGACCTTTTGCCACATTTCAGGATTCAAACATAAAGATATAAGACTGTATTTTTTTGTGAGGAATCAACAACAAGTGGGACACAATCATGAAGTGGAACGACATTTAGTGAATATTTCAAACCTTTTTAACAAATCAAAAACTGAAAAATTGGGCGTGCAAAATTATTCAGCCCCTTTACTTTCAGTGCAGCAAACTCTCTCCAGAAGTTCAGTGAGGATCTCTGAATGATCCAATGTTGACCTAAATGACTAATGATGATAAATACAATCCACCTGTGTGTAATCAAGTCTCCGTATAAATGCACCTGCACTGTGATAGTCTCAGAGGTCCGTTAAAAGCGCAGAGAGCATCATGAAGAACAAGGAACACACCAGGCAGGTCCGAGATACTGTTGTGAAGAAGTTTAAAGCTGGATTTGGATACAAAAAGATTTCCCAAGCTTTAAACATCCCAAGGAGCACTGTGCAAGCGATAATATTGAAATGGAAGGAGCATCAGACCACTGCAAATCTACCAAGACCTGGCCGTCCCTCTAAGCTCTCAGCTCATACAAGGAGAAGACTGATCAGAGATGCAGCCAAGAGGCCCATGATCACTCTGGATGAACTGCAGAGATCTACAGCTGAGGTGGAAGACTCTGTCCATAGGACAACAATCAGTCGTATATTGCACAAATCTGGCCTTTATGGAGGAGTGGCAAGAAGAAAGCCATTTCTTAAAGATATCCATAAAAAGTGTCGTTTAAAGTTTGCCACAAGCCACCTGGTAGACACACCAAACATGTGGAAGAAGGTGCTCTGGTCAGATGAAACCAAAACTGAACTTTTTGGCAACAATGCAAAACGTTATGTTTGGCGTAAAAGCAACACAGCTCATCACCCTGAACACACCATCCCCACTGTCAAACATGGTGGTGGCAGCATCATGGTTTGGGCCTGCTTTTCTTCAGCAGGGACAGGGAAGATGGTTAAAATTGATGGGAAGATGGATGGAGCCAAATACAGGACCATTCTGGAAGAAAACCTGATGGAGTCTGCAAAAGACCTGAGACTGGGACAGAGATTTGTCTTCCAACAAGACAATGATCCAAAACATAAAGCAAAATCTACAATGGAATGGTTCAAAAATAAACATATCCAGGTGTTAGAATGGCCAAGTCAATGTCCAGACCTGAATCCAATCGAGAATCTGTGGAAAGATCTGAAAACTGCTGTTCACAAATGCTCTCCATCCAACCTCACTGAGCTCGAGCTGTTTTGCAAGGAGGAATGGGAAAAAATGTCAGTCTCCCGATGTGCAAAACTGATAGAGACATACCCCAAGCGACTTACAGCTGTAATCGCAGCAAAAGGTGGCGCTACAAAGTATTAACTTAAGGGGGCTGAATAATTTTGCACGCCCAATTTTTCAGTTTTTGATTTGTTAAAAAAGTTTGAAATATCCAATAAATGTCGTTCCACTTCATGATTGTGTCCCACTTGTTGTTGATTCTTCACAAAAAAATTTAGTTTTATATCTTTATGTTTGAAGCCTGAAATGTGGCAAAAGGTCGCAAAGTTCAAGGGGGCCGAATACTTTCGCAAGGCACTGTATTTACTCCATCCTTATATATATATCACACAGGCTACTGTAGGTTAGGCACCACATACCTGTTTGGAGTTCATCTTATTCTAGTACTTCTTCAAGGGTTGACAGCAGGATCCTAGGAGGAAACCTTGGTGGCCACGGTGGTCCTGAGGGAGGCCAGTCACACGGCCAGCTGTGGGGTGGTGGTGGCGGCCTTCTCTGCCAGCCGCCTCAGTCAAGTCACATTACTCTGTTACACCCGCACATAATTTCAGTATAACACGTTCCATTAGATGTATTATGTAAAAAAAAAAAAAACAGAAGGATGTTTGTGTTCTGGGATAGTAGACGTTACCTGTAGCGGTGTCCTATTGTCCTGGGTGATGAAGTGAGGCAGGGTCTCAGTGACGTGTTGCAGGGCTGTGACGGCACTCAGCATGTAGATCTCATTAGCAGAGAGGAAAGAGGTGATGTCTAGAGTCTGCAGCACTGCCAGCATCAGCCTGACAAAACAGGAGGAGTGGAAGGAGACTACGGTCACCAACAGTGACTAGTATACCTACTACGGTGTATTATGTGTCAATATTTTGGGGGCAACCTGACAAGTTCTATTCAAGTGTTTGTAGGAAAATAGGAAATATGAGTAATTGAGCTGCCAAATGCACTGGTCTGAACTGTGCTGCCTGTATCTACTGTAAACACAGAAATGTTGTCTGTGTACCTGGGTAGTTGTGGGATAGCGAGGGCCTTCAGAGTGCTTGGCCACCGCCTTCATATATACACACATACACGTTCAAAAGTTTGGGGTCACTTAGAAATGGCCTTGTTTTTTTTTAAAGCAATTTTTTTGGCCATTAAAATAACATCAAATTGATCAGAAATACAGTGTAGACATTGTTAATGTTGTAAATGACTACTGTAGCTGGAAAAGGCTGATTTTTAATTGAATATCTACATAGGCGTACAGAAGCCCATTATCAGCCACCATCACTCCTGTGTTCCAATGACACGTTGTGTTAGTTAATACAAGTTCATCATTTTAAAAAGGCTAATTGATCATTAGAAAACCCTTCTGCAATTATGTTAGCACAGCTGAAAACTTTTGTCCTGATTAAAGAAGCAATAAAACTGGCCTTCTTTAGACGAGTTGAGTATCTGGAGCATCCACATTTGTGGGTTCGATTACAGGCTCAAAATGGCCAGAAACAAACAACTTTCTTCTGAAACTCGTCAGTCTATTCTTATTCTGAGAAATTAAGGCTATTCCATGCGAGAAATTGCCAAGAAACTGAAGATCTCGTACAACGCGGTGTACTTCTCCCTTCACAGAACAGCGCAAACTGGCTCAAACCAGAATAGAAAGAGGATTGGAGGCCCCAGTGCACAACTGAGCAAGAGGACAAGTACACTAGAGTGTCTAGTTTGAGAAACAGACACCTCACAAGTCCTCAACTGGCAGCGTCATTAAAATAGTACCCGCAGAACACTAGTCTCAACGTCAACAGTGAAGAGGAGACTCCGGGATGCTGGCCTTCTAGGCAGAGTTCCTCTGTCCAGTGTCTGTTATTTTGCCCATCTTAATATTTAATTTTTATTGGCCAGTCTGAGATATATGATCTACGGAAAATTCCTTCGACCTCATGTCTTGGTTTTTGCTCTGACATGCACTGTCAACTGTGGGACCTTATATAGACAGGTGTGTGCCTTTCCAAATCAGAAGGACTCCAATCAAGTTGTAGAAACATTTTAAGGATGATCAATGGAAACAGGATGTACCTGAGCTCAAGTTCGATTCTCATAGCAAAGGGTCTGAATACTTTATTTTTTATAAATGAGAAAAAAAATCTAAAAACCTGTTTTCGCTTTGTCATTATGGGGTATTGTGTGTCGATTGATGAGAACATTTTATTTAAATACATCTTAGAATAAGGCTGTAATGTTAAAAAAATGCCGGAAAAAGTCAAGGGGTCGGAATATTTTCCGAATGCACTGTATCATGCTAACCAAAACTCCATATAATTAACATCCATAGCTTATTATATGATGAGTGGAAGTGAGACAATGGGACAGGTCGTAGCTATCCAACGTCACCAACCGCTAGTTGGTTGACCTAGTGGTGTTGTTGATGACCTGAAAGCTTTAGGCGTCGTCCAGACACGTGATGTTGGTGCCCATGAACGTGAAGATGGCCTTAAGTGCAGGACTTTCTCCTGGAAAAGGATGGGGCGAAGTCAAGAGGTCATTGGGAGCACACTTTCGACAGCTGAGAAATGGTTCCGTGACGGCTGAGAAATGCTCCACGTTGAACTCATCCAGCACGTGTGTGTGGAGGACAAACATAGTCAGTTACCCCCCCCCCCCCCCCCCCTAAAAGCCTCAGGGGTGCTCCTGGGCTAAAGCAGGGTCTCTCCGTCTCCTCATCTTTGCTGACGGGTCCTCCGTCGGGGGAGAGCTTCTGGTAGACGTTGAACAGACATGGCCTACATGCTTGGGCGTACTCTAGGTTGTCTTGCTCCACGGTTGACGTCTCCAGGCACCTGTGTGGCCAGAGAGGAACATCACTTGGTCTATGTCCCAAAATCCATTGTAGTATTCTAAATAGTATGCCAGTGTAGGTAACTGGACACATGGCTGGCCTAGCTAAGGCCAAGGCACTGAGAGACAGCGTTGCTGGTTGTACCTACGAGAGGAGGCTGGAGAGCGGGAACTAGCATCTGAGGCCTCTGCAACTTATTTTTGTGCTGCAGCAGCTCTAGGATGAGAGTCACCCTCTCCCAGGACACAGCGCCCTCTTCTGGCACTGCCTGAGAAGTGTCCTGGCCTTCCTATGTAAAAAGGCCCAGAAACACAGTGACTCAAGTCAAATTGCATTGCAACCATTGAGGTGATTGCATCTAGCTAAGTCTTATTGTAGGCCCAGTTAGAGTAGATGTTCCTCCCCTCTGCAGCATCTTGCGCCTGCGGGTCTAGCTCGTTAGCCACTAGCATGCCGTCCACAGCACTCTACAGTGAGAGGATAGCATTAGCATCTAGTGTGGTGCTAGTAGATGCAGTATGCAAAGGTTCCTCCTCACCCGCTTGAAGACACGGACAACGGTCTGGGCACAGACAGCACTCCTGCTGGGTCAAACCCCCAGGAGTCTCAGCTGGACCTTCTCCTCTCACAGGGCTGAGTAGAATGCCTTGGTGATGTGACAACAACAGGGTCATGTTCAGTATGAGCAAATGGGAGAAAACATTTTGAAACAGATTATTATTATTATTATTTTTAAAGAGGGTTGTCATTGGAGAATTTTCTGAATGTTTTATTACATTTTTCTGTTTTGTGCCTACAATATTGGAAATAAGTAGCATACAGCCATTGCATCACAGAGTATGCTGCTACAGTTGCGTACCTGTAATAAGGCGATGATCTGGAAGCAGGGGATATCAGGGTAGGGTTTAGACACCGTGCCCCGGGCCTCAATGAAGAGCTCCATGCAGGCCTGGTCTTAAATCAGGTGGGGGGGCTGCCTGTTCATTGTACTTCCCCAGGACCAGCTGCATGAGCAGGGCCTTTGTCCTTTAGAATGGTGGGTTTCCCCCGGCCCGCTCTGCACCAGCAGGCTCCGGCTGCGGCACAGAATGAGGAGAAAAGGAGACAGGAATATAAAATATATGGCTTTACAAAAACCTCCAACACCCAGATGAGAGCTCCCATATAAAGAGCCCTCAGAGTTATTTCAATCTTTCACATTCCAGCAAGGACTTCTTAAATGTCTGTTGTCACTCCCTGTCCACTCACCTCTCCCAGAGCCCTCAGTATGGTTTTGGAGGTGTAGGCAGGGCAGCTGGCCACCTGACCACTGAGCGGCAGCTCCTCCAACCCCACTAGCAGGTCTTGTCCCGGGTCTTGCCTGTCCCTGTTACAGCCTCCTCACAGAACTTCCTCATGGCCTACACATCGATTTGGAAAAGAGTGTTTATAATAACATTTAATGTGAATAGAAGACGAAATAGGTGTGTGTTTAGGATTTATTTTGATACTTTGTACCAACAATGCTTAATTGAGAATACAAATGAAGTCTTCACGTGTGTGTGTGTGTGTGTGTGTCTGAAAGGGAGAGCTGTCCACCTGGGCCAGGGTCTGTAGGGTGGCTGTGGCTGCCCTCCTCACCTCACAGACAGAGGAGCTCAGACAGGCCAGCAGGGAGAGCACCACTATGGAGGGAAGAAACATTTACAACTTTGTTACTGATACACCAGTAATACTACGGCCACATGTCTTCTACTGCAGTGATTGTGAGTTTTATTACACCGTCACAAACAGAGCAGGTAATAAGCTTAACGTACCACAATACTGTAGACAGTTCTCTCACCCCAGACCACTGATAAACCCCAGGTCATTTTCAGACTGTGCCAAACTCTATACATGAAATACAATAAAATGATCCATGTCTGGTTAAAATATAGATTACACCAATAAGGCTACCTGGTGATGAGCCCGATGCCACCAGTGTGAGGGTCTTCCCTGGCTGGGCGCTGAGGAGGGCTCTGCCCACAGAGGGCCTGGGTCTGCAGGATGGCATTGATCTTACAGTCCAGCTGGTCTCCTAGGTTACTGCCGTAGACTCACACCAGGCACAGGAACTTGAAGAGCTCAAGGGGATCACTCAGGTGGACCTGGGACTAATGGAGGGGGTTGAGGAATGGAATAATGTGGACAAAGTGAGACAGTTGATCGTAAAAGAAACGGGAGATTGCTTTGTTTCGCCTACTTCCTAACACACTTTACCTTACATGGATTATCATCATCGTTATATTGTAGCATACCTAGAGGAACGATGGACTATCCTTCGAGTGATGCTATGCGCCAATGAGTTGAGTGAAGCATCCGTCTTTGCACTGAAATCCATTGTGTAACATATCAAGTTTCAGTACCTAGAAAAGTAGCGTCATCAGGGCCCTGAAGCTGGCTGCAATGGGCCCCTGGCGTGCCCCAGCGACGATGACATCAAACACACGACACAGCAGTCGGCGGTAGCAGCACGTGTTGGTGTCCAGCTTCTCTGGGTTCCACCATGTCTCACTTGACAGGAAATCCAGACAGGAAGCAAGCCGTCTGTCAGCCTCCTTCCTTCTTACTCAGTGTGTGACCAAGTGGCTAAAGTAACTGGTGATATCCAGGCCTTTACTTGAACATGATGAAAAACAATATGCAGCCAATTGCTTTCGAAAAAGGAACATTTTTGAAGGAAGCGTCGTGGCACTTGAGACTGGATAAGAGTCCTCTAAGCAGTGACACCAGCAGCACCTCATACGCTGTCTCTCTGCCCTGCCCTCTACAGGTACTCTTCCATGAATATCCTCCTGCTGCAGGCAACACAAGAGGAAAAGACGGTAAAACATTTCAGACCAATTTCAACAGTACAGAAAAGCATACAATGGGTTAAGGAATTGGAGGATGAAAATCGTAGAAAGACATAACGTAAATATCCCAAAAGGAAACCTCGGATTTATCTAGTTGTACAAACTGCCACCCCCACTCACCTGAGGCATGTCTTTCTGGGTAAGTTCCAGCATTGAAGGCTCCGGCAGGGAGTAGACACAATGGGCGGTGTGGAGGTCCTGGGTCTCACTCACGTCCCCCAGGCCCTGCATTAGGGTCTGGCTCGGCACCATGAACACTGCCCTCTCCCACAGGCTGCCCCGCTGGACCGCTACCACACCAGCCAGCTTCAACCAGCTAGAAGACATGCAAATGAGGTCAAGGGTGAGTTGTGTTCCTTATGACAATTTCCTCTTGAAACCAGCATGTTAATCCAAATTTCGAGCTGCAAAAAGGGATATTACCTGAGCTAGGCCGCAGAGAGATCCAAAAATCATCATATCAGTTTCAGGAAAGCAAGGCAGGTTTGTTTCAAATGGTACTTTGGATACACCAACAAATGTTTACTAATCACTCATAGCAGTGCGTTTGGAGAAGGGGTCCATGTTAGACAGGTTCTTGGTCTGTGTTGAGATGCTGGTTGGCTGAGAAATCCTCTCCATCACGTCCTTGAGTGCTGAGAGCAGATATAGGATAAGTTAGTACACAGACAACCTTACTGTCTGGAAGTCAATAATCCTAACAAGCAGAACTTTATATTAGTGGCAGCGAGTTTCGAGTATACCTGATCCCTCTGTTTACAAAAGTATCCTACATAGCATTCTCAGTAAGCCATTTCCAAGTGTCATCAAAGACAAAAAAATGACCTTTATTGTAAAACTACATGGTCTTATGTGTTTAACGTGGGCCCAGCCCTGAGTGCGGTGGTGCTGGTATAAGAGGGTGGAGACTGGGCCACACAAGTAGCCATCTGGAGGTCTGGGGAGTCCGGCAGGGCCGAGATGACCACAAGGAAGGGCAATAGATCCTGACGACACGGGCCCTCAGGTCAGAGATCCCCTCAACCAGTCTGGGTTCCTCCAGAACCCTCACTGCCTCCGACTGTGGACACCTATGAGGAAGCACATAGAACCCATTCACTATCATACTATGGATACGGAGATACCTGGGGATTGATGTACATTTCAAAAGGTGAGAACAGTACTAACCAGTTCCCAGCCTTTGAGAGGTCTACGCATGGCAGCAGTGAGTAGACATGAAACAGTGTCCTCTCGATCAAGAAAGAGCTGAGGAGGATATATAGGATGAGTTAGGTTTAATCCTAGTAGATTCCAATATGAACGTACCTGAAAGTCTAATGTTCCAGCCACTCACCTCCAGAGCCTTCAAAGTTGCAGCCACCACCTCGGGGCCGTCCTCCTTCATGCGCTCCAACAGGGCCTCCTATAGGAAGGCCCGGTCAAAGCCCTCCTGTCCCGAGGTGACAATTCCCAATAGCTGTTCCACAGTCATGTGCCTCAGGGAGGGGAGTGGGTGCTTCAGGCTCAGCCGGAGGGGGGTGTCGAGTCCCTGAGGATCTGCAGAGGGTAAGAAAAAGGAAGAAACACATAATGGCTTTGAGGAGGGTGAACTGATCCTATAGTTAGTCAGATGCAGGTATAGCACTGCTCTTCACTAGGATTAGGCAATATAGAGTTTATACCGGGGTAGTTAGAAATACCAACGGAATTATTTTTTCATACCGTAAAAATAATTAAGTATTTTAAAATGTTTTGGGTTGGGGGCACCTCCGCCTAGCGAGGGCTACATGCTACGCCCCTGTTTATAACTATAAGTTAAGTATAACTATAAGAAATCTAAAACGTGTCAAATAAATTATATCCAGTGCAGGCTTCGGTTATGCATTTAGTTTGCTAACTTGCTAGCTAAGTGGTTAGATTTCAAGATCAATCTTCTTGGTTAGAGCAGAGACATTCAATCCCCTCTTGGATCAAGATCCCTGTCGCCTCAGTTTTTTTTATAGCTCCCCTTGTGTGCACATTTGGTAATACTGTATACCCCGGTATGGTACAAAAAAACAGTATGAAGGTATGAACGTCTGGATACCGGACAACCCTCTACTCACCAGTGCTGGAGGAGACAACAGGGTGAACCAGGCAGCAGAGTAAGGGCCTGATGCCGTGGCCTGGAGGGTGGAGACCAAAGAAGTCACAGCACACATCTGGCCAGAGGTTCTAAAGAGCACAAAGACAACAAACAACGCCAATGAAGCAACACAAAAATTCTGACAATATAGGGCCTAAGAAGACAAAGTGATGAAATAGTCTCAGAGTAAAATTCTTTCAATGCCTCTTCTTCACTCACTTTGGGCCAACAATGCCCTCATTTTGGTTCTGCAGGAGGACGATGAGGCAGCCCAGGCCCACTTTGGGCAGCAGGGGCTCCTTGCCGTGACTTGCTGATCTGCAGGGCCAGGGTGTCCACCAGCTGGGACTTCATCAACCACCTTCACAACCAGCTGGCACACTTTCTTGTAGGTGGAATCCTTGTAGTCTGTCAAGGACACAAAGGAAAGGGTCAGTACGAGTTGAACAGTTTTAACCTGTTAACAACCTCTTATGGTTACATTTTTTTACTTCAATAAGAAGTGTTAACGTTTCAAAACAGAATGGCTTCTTATGAGGCTAAAAGTCTGCATCTAACTTTCTGAACATAAGGCAGTAGCTTGGATATGATTGTCAGACTTTCTCCACAGCATCCAAAACTGGTACAAATGGTGGACGCATGGAAAGAGAAAATCACTCGAAGTTGGGCAGTTTCCAGAATTTTCTGAAGATGTCTGCAGAAATGACTAACAGGTCAAGAGGAGGCTCTGTGCTTGATACTTGAGGAAACATGGAGACGTAAGGCAGTGTATTGGGTTTACCTTGATTGACTTAGTGACCAGGGTGTAGATGAACCCCATGAAGCCCAAGTAACAGTCAGTGATTAGGGTTCCTCTGGCCAAAGGGAACTCCTGGTTTCTGTCAGGAAATCTAAATATATTGATCATTGATAATATATTATATGCCATTTAGCAGACGCCTTTATCCACAGGGACATAGTCATAAGTGTATACATTTTACGTTTGGGTGGTCCCGGGTATCGAGCCCATAATCCTGACGTTGCAAGCGTCATGCTCTATCAATGGAGCCATTGATGACATGCTGATCATGTAATGAAAAATAATACATCTGTCAACTTCCAATAGTTATGTTCATAAATCATATAACAATTACCTGAAGCCGCTCCAGCCAATTCCATAGATTAGTGGGGTCCTTTAACTGAATGACTTACATACACCTTAGTCTCGTAATAAGGGAAACACACAGGAAAGCAGGCTCTCCCCATTATACAGGTGGAAGTGGAATATGTGAGGGCTACAGGAAAGAAATACCAATAGACAAAATGTCAAGCAATTTTCAGGTTACATTAAGCTTTCATAGCAGTGAGACAACTTCGGTTCTCTGAAGTAGTAAAAACAACCCCTCTGACAAGTTATCTATGGAGGGGGCTGTGTATAAGCCACTCTATGCACTTCTGTGCAGGCTTGAGCAGGAAGTGTGGAGACGGCCTTGCGAGAAACAGTAAGATGCCTGTGTCCGGTTTCTCGTTGACCTCATTGGACTGGACACCGCGCTCCAGGCCCACCGAGGCTTGGCTGAAGAGGGTATCCTGGAACTCACTGAATGCAGGCTCGATGCTCAGGAGATCCTCAAGCCCACTCAAACTCTCAACCCTTATAACAGCTGCTGCAAATGAAAAACTCTGGACAGCCCTGACTTTGGCCACCTCATTCTTTCACCCTTGTGGGGAATTCCAAAGACGTGGCTTTATGGTTCCCACCGCAATTACAACATGTCACATTTTCAAAACACATGATATTATCTTTTCCACAACTTGGACATCTCGGCTTCTCCCTTCTGCAAACATGTCCAAAAGTTTTACAGTGGTCACACTGCATTAGTCTTGGAACCAATGCTCTGATTTTGTAGTTTATATATCCCAACTGCACTGGAGTAGGGAGAGACCATATCAAAAAACAAAAGAACAGATCACTTTTTCTTCATTCACCCCACGATTCATCCGACAAGCATCAATCACTCCAGGAATATTTTAAATCTCTGCAGCATCGACTTCCCACGAAACGCCAGAAATTACCACCTTGAGATCCTTCTGATCCAAAAGAACGAAATGTCAAAGCATGCCCGCCTCTCGTAAAACTCCTACAAACTCCTACTCCTACAAGATAAGAAGGGGCATTTCCATCACTGTATGCTACTTTTCTACGTTTCCTATATTCCAATTCTCCTTGATTCCCCGCCATTATATTTACGCACCACATCAACTTCCAGTTCCGCCATCTTTTCAGCCGGGTGCTAGCCTAGCCTATGCTAGCTAATAAACTTCCAGCTTTGACAACAGTAGTTATTCGCTACTACATTACTCGGGCCAATTCGAACGGTATTTTATTTCCGATTCATGAAATGTACTTCAAAATCAAAGTGGCCAAATCACAACCATTCTCTATTTCTTATTCAATGTAGTGAAAAATGCACAGCAGTCATTTTAGATTCTCTTCAAAGAACATAAAAAGCTGTTGTCCGTGTAGATAAGAAAACAAAAGTACCCTGTTTTACTCCAGTCCAGGGTGGCGATAAAGCACCAGTGAAGTTTATTTACCGCCTTCATAAAACATCAGAATATAATTTATGTGGTTCAGTCACCAACACCGTGATCCGCGAAATAGTAGAGATTAGAGAAATGTCGATAACCTTACTCTTGTGAGATATTTTTAATGGTTATATTGAGACTCACGTGTAAATGAAACGTTACTTTGGTTTGTAAGGATTCAGAGATTCGTTTTATTTTGAGAGCTTGTCAAGCATCTTTGTCAAACTAACGTTAGTTAGCTAATGTACACCTTCACGCTAGGTATAGGACGGAGAAATGCTACTGTTCTGATAAATCACTGCGCATCACCTGTCCCATCAGCCCAGCCAGGTAAGTGGAAACATCCAGACAGTCTTAAATATATATATATATATATGTGTATGTATATATGTGTTCTCAACTAGCCTACCTGGTTAATGAAGGTGAACACACATACATACATACACACATATATATATATATATGTATGTGTGTTCACCTTCATTAACCAGGTAGGCTAGTTGAGAACAAGTTCTCATTTACAACTGCGACCTGGCCAAGATAGAGCAAAGCAGTGCGACACAAACAACAACAGAGTTACACATGAGGTAGGATAAAGGAGGTAAGGCAATAAATAGGACATAGTGGCGAAATAATTACAATATAGCAATTAAACATTGGAGTGATAGATGTGCAGAAGATGAGTGTGCAAGTAGAGATACTGTTGTTTGACAGTTCATTTTTCGCGTAATCCCGCCCACCGCAAATGAGTATTGTGCGTGGGGCTCTCAGCCTCCCTTGAACATTGCGCTGATTGAGGGGATTCGATTATCTGTCCCGGGGTGTTACTGTGTAGGAGATTGTATCGGGTGAAAAGGGATTGCATTCGTTTTTTAACCGGGCTGCCTTCCGGGTGTAGGCCAGGGCGGCGTTGAGTAAGTTTTTCGTTCTGGATAGTTCAATTGAACGGAAACTGCTGTCCTAAATGACCGGTTGAAACACTGGGAGGGTTTGGTTAACCCTGGCAGTATGGCCACTTCCCTTTTATGGTCACGCATTGCTTCAAGCCACACCCACAAAACGAGAGCAAACGTAGTCACATCAAAAACGTACAATGACGTTTTGGTGAAACGTGTCGTTCAGTACTAACCATTCTGCAACATAGCAAACGTTTACGCGAACTGAACGCAACTGTGGTGTCCTACTCTGGTCGATGTTGAATTCGGCTCAAAACAAAAGTGATGTAGGCTAAGAATGTGGAATAATGAGTTTGTTTTCATATCAACGATTTGACTGTCTCCCTAAATGAAGACTAGTCTGAAATTCAAAAATATGTTATATTGTTATAAAGAGGTGTATGTTCCCGAATGATGCACCATTCAG
Source organism: Oncorhynchus kisutch (assembly GCF_002021735.2). Taxonomy (NCBI): domain Eukaryota; kingdom Metazoa; phylum Chordata; class Actinopteri; order Salmoniformes; family Salmonidae; genus Oncorhynchus; species Oncorhynchus kisutch. The sequence continues at coordinate 16,098,278 of NC_034193.2, forward strand.
CCTTGACAACATGGCCGACCTCGCAGATTACTGTTCATCAGTCACTGTTTTTAGTTATTCACTGTGTATTTATTCCTTGTCACTGTTTTCTTTCACTCTACATTTTTGGAAAATAACATGTTAGTGTTTGCCTACACCTGTTGTTTACGAAGCATGTGACAAGTCACATTTGTTTTCGATTTGAGAAGGGAGATTATACGCTTTTGCCCATAGACTGGTTCACCGCGGTTCAGCTTAATCGAACTCCCTCACTGATTGGTTCAAGTTTGAAAAGGCTACTGAAGTGACATTTGACATTCTTCCTTCACAATTTACCAAATATGTTGGTTGTGTGTTGTAAATTCTGGAGGAAAGAACAAGCAACACTAGTAGCTATTTCTCCCACTTTGTTGGGGGTTAGACATTTTGGAATTAAGATTTTGAATGACTGGAATTTTAACAGTTTATAACTGTTGTGGCCACTTCCAATCCTGAGGGATAGATACTATTTAGATTGGGTAGTTTTAGGCCAGTGGTCTCCAACCTTTTCTAGCATGAGAGCTACTTGGGGGAAAAATGAAACATGTCGGGAGCTACAAATTTTTTTTTTATATATATATATCTTTCAAATAGGCATTCTTCTCTTTTATCCCCTGCAACTATTCCCCCAGTCCTTGGTGTACAAGTGAAAATAGTGCACTGTTTTCTGTCAATATATCTGGTAAAATAATGGTTAAAAAACACCTCTAAGGGGGCCCAAAAAAAATGGTTTGTTTTTTTCTCTCGTAAATTGTTTTCTTTGTTTAATTTGAACTGGTTTTAGTTTTTTAAATCACTCTCAAATGTACAATTGTTCATAGAGAAACAATGCAATTGGATGTTTTGAGTCCAAGTCAATGGTTAATTCCCTTCTAATTGTGCATCTGGCCCTTTTAATTGTAAGTCTAGTGACTGCTGAATGTGCTGTCTTTGCCGGTCTAGCAATGGTTCTCTGTACAGCTGCTGCTCATTTTATGGCAAAGTTCGCAAATTACAAGTAATAGATACAAATGATATACTTACTCATGATATACTTCTGCCAGGTAAGCCTACTTTGCAGCAGTGGTGTAAAGTACTAAAGTAAAAATGATTTAAAAGTAGTTTTTTGGGGTATCTGTACTTTACATTACTATTTATATTTCTGACAATTTTTACTTTTACTTCACTACATTCCTAAAGAAAATAATGTACTTTTTACTCTACATTTTCCCTGACACCCAAAAGTACTCGTTTTATGCTTAGAAGGACAAGAAAATGTTCCAATTCACACACTTATCAAGAGAACATCCCTACCTCCTCTGATCTGGCAGACTCACTAAACGCATGCTTTGTCTGTAAATTATGTCTGAGTGTTGGAGTGTGACTCTGTAAATAAAACAAGAAAATTGTGCACATTTGCTTAATATAAGGAATTTGAAATGATTTACAGTGCATTCGGAAAGTATAGAGACACCTTCCCCTTTTCACATTTTGTTACGTTAAAGCCTTATTCTAAAATTGATGAAAATATTTGTTTTACTCAATCTACACACAATACCCAATAATAACAAAGTGAAAACAGGTTATACATTTTTGCAATGTTTTTATTTTATTTTTTATAAGTATTCAGACCCTTTGCTATGAGACTCGAAATTGAGCTCAGGTGTGTCATGTTTCCATTGATCATCCTTGAGATGTTTCTACAACTTAATTGGAGTCCACCTGTGGTAAATTCTATTGATTGAACATGATTTGGAAAGGCACACACCAGTCTATATAAGGTTCCACAGTTGACAGTGCATGGAACAGCAAAAACCAAGTCATGAGTTTGATGGAATTGTCCTTGGTATAGAGCTCGGAGACAGGATTGTGTTGAGGCACAGGCTTGGGGAAGGGTACCAAAACATTTCTGCAGCATGGAAGGTCCCCAAGAGCACAGTAGCCTCCATAATTCTTAAATGGAAGAAGTTTGGAACCACCAAGACTCTTCCTAGAGCTGGCTGCCTGGTCAAACTGAGCAATCGGGGGAGAAAGGCCTTGGTTAGGGAAGGTGACCAAGAACCCAATGGTCACTCTGACAGAGCTCCAGAGTTCTCTGTGGAGATGGGAGAACCTTCCAGAAGGAAAACCATCTCTGTGGAACTCCAACATTCAGGCCTTTATGGTAGAGTGGCCAGACGGAAGCCACTCCTCAGTAAAAGGTGCATGACAGCCCGCTTGGAGTTTTAACCTTTAATTAACTAGGCAAGTCAGTTAAGAACAAATTCATATTTTACAATGAAGGCCAAACCCTCCCCTAAACTGGACGACGCTGGGCCAATTGTGCGTTGCCCTATGGGACTCCCGATCACGGCCGGTTGTGATACAACCCAGGATCGAACCAGGGTCTGTAATGATGCCTCTAGCACTGAGAGGCAGTGCCTTAGACTGCTGCGTCACTCGGAAGCTCCACTTAAAGGACTCTCAGACCATGAGAAACAAGATTCTCTGGTCTGATGAAACCATTCCAAATAAAATTGGAGAGTAGGCCATTTATTTTCTTACAGAAGTTGGATGGAACTGGAACTGGTAAGGCTTGGAATAAATGCATCAACCATTGTAATATATTAATTTGGATTATGTTCACCCTACCTAACATAGAAATGGGAAGCGTTCTCCATCTCTGAACATCAGATTGAATCTTATCTAATAAAGGAGAGTAGTTGATTTTAAAGGCCTCCTCCAAATGGTTTGGTATCAAAACACCCATGTCATGTGCCTTTGTCCATTTCACTGAAATCTACTTTCCAAGTTTGAAAAGTCAACTGAAATAATTCCCACTTTCTAATTTTCTCCCAATATACTTTGAATCCTGACACAGTACCATACGTGTCCAACAGTTGCAAAATAAATTCTGACTTAATGTTCTGGTTCAGATAAATACAGTAAAATGTAATCTGCATACAATGATATCACATGTTGTTATCCACCAATCTCCATTCCCAGGATTGAGCAATGGGTTTGATTATTGATGCTAGGAGTTCCGTGGCTAAAGAAAATAAATAACTGGACAGAGGGCATCCTTGTGTTGTTCCTCTTATCTTAAATGGAGCTGAGATTAGTCCATTTGTACTTCTACCTGCTGTCGTGCCTTTACTATCATTAAATTGAAGACATAGTTTTATCAAAGATTCCCTGTAATTAGTATAACGCGATCAAAGTAATTAATCGTATAACTGTAATTAACTAGGAAATAGGGGGCACCAAAGAAAGTATTCAGATTACAAAGTTATAATTTCCGAATATAACCTTTCAGATATTTTCATATCTGATCAATAGTCTTCTGATTAATGATTTATTTATTTTACCTCACATTAGTCTCATTCCAAACGCCGTAAATTGTTGTCTATCTGCACGAACCCAGTCTTGACTATGAGTCATCCATACATAAATTGTCTTAAATCATTTATTTATTACTAACTAAGTAATTCACAGAAATGCATAAACAAACAGTAAATATGGTTACATGAAATGATAGAATGTGCCCTAGGTGGGCTGAACCGACATGGCAGCTTGTTAGACAGAGGGGCAATGGTGGGTCGACTAAGAAGTCCCTACAGAGTTAATTATAACAATTAAAATGCTAATCCCTTACACATGAACACTCACTCATTCGGGAACAATTGCAATCAATATATATTTACGCTCAGTGTGTTGTCTTGATCGCTAGTGAAAAGTTAATTTCTTTTGCAGAATTGTCCGTTTCTCTCCCTCTCTCGGTTGTGGTTAGAGGGGATTGTTCAGAGTCACATTCGTTATAGAATGGATGTTTCGGCGGTTGTCGTTCAATGATGCCGAATTCCTAGCTGCAGACTAGTAATTACTATCAAAGACTTATTCTTATTCTGTCGGTATCGATAGTCTAAGAGTTTTAACCACATGGTATGGTTAAAAGATTCAGCAATGGTCTACAACCTTCAGTCACTCTCCTACTGGAGAAAAACATGGTCTGCTGATAATTTCTCAAAGTGGGGTTTTATCCAGAATGGCAGAAGAGGGCTGTCCTAGGATGTCTGACCCTAACTGGCTCAGGGGCAGTCCTCTGATTTAGTTCAAATCAAAAGGGAATTGTATTTTTATTCATTAAACAGTCCACAATAATCTTACACCATTATTCAAACAGTATCATCCTCACTCATTCATCTTATACAACAATTAGATGTAAACCTCATATCTGAGGCTATCATATAAACAGCGTTATGGTAATGTGGCCGCACCGTCTCTCTTGAGCTTCCCAAGTTGTTCCAAATGCACCATTTCGTAGCTGGATTCTTCACCGATCTTTTACACTTTCTCTGGAACATGAAATTTGTTCATACCTCACGTTCTGTGAGGTGGTGGGATTTCCTTTGTCTCCATGAAAACTACTCTCAAAACTGTGTGTCCATGAGGCAGGGTCTTCCTTAGGAATTTACGACCTCACTCTGCCCACAGCAGTCTGGATGTAGAAGCAGAGAGCGGGGGATGGTGCTTGATGTACTCAAAGAGGACAACATCATGACACTGCTTTGGGGGATTTATACAATAGCTCAATCCAGGAAATAAATACCAGACCAAATGTGTGTTTTTTCAAATATGCCCATTTCACTCTATCGAATACTTTTTCAGCATCCAATGATACTGCCACTTTTGGAAAGTTCAAGTTCCTGGTATGACGAAAGTCCTATTCCTTATGAACCCTGTTTGATCTAAGTGAATCAAGTTTTTTTTGTTTTTTATTACACTGAACAAAAATAAATGCAACATGCTACAATTTCAATGATTTTACTGAGTTCATTTAAGGAAATCAGTCAAATGAAAAAAATTCATTGGGCCCTAATCTATGGATTTCATATGACTGGGAATACAGATATGCATCTGCTGGTCACATAAACCTTAAAGGTAGGGGTGTGGATCAGGAAACCAGTCAGAATCTGGTGTGACCACCATTTGCCTCATGCATCTCCTTCGCATAGAGTTGATCAGGCTGTTGATTGTGGCCTGTGGAATGTTGTCCCACTCCTCTTCAATGGCTGTACGAAGTTGCTGGATATTGACGGGAACTGGAACATGCTTTCGTACACGTCGATCCAGAGCATCCCAAATATGCTCAATGGGTGAGTATGCAGGCCATGAAAAAACGGGGACATTTTCAGCTTCCAGGAATTCTGTACAGATCCTTGCGACATGGGGCTGTGCATTATCATGCTAAAACATGAGGTGATGGCAGCGGATAAATGATACGACAATGGGCCTCAGGATCTCGTCACGGTATCTTTGTGCATTAAAATTGCCATCGATTAAATGCAATTGTGTTCGTGGTCAGTAGCTTATGCCTGCCCATACCATAACCCCACCATGGGGCACTCTGTTCACAACATTGAAATCAGCAAACCGCTCACCCACATGACTCCTTACATGCTTTCTGCCAGGTACAGTTGAAACTGGAATTAATCTGTGAAGAACCTACTTCTCCAGTGTGCCAATGGCCATTTGATGGTGACTATTTGCCCACTGAAGTCAGTTACGATGTCGAACTGCAGTCGGTTCAAGACGCTGGTGAGGATGACGAGCACGCAGGTGAGCTTCCCTGAGATTTTCTGACAGTTTGTGCAGAAATGATTTGGTTGCGCGAACCCAGTTTCATCAGCTGCCTGTGTGGCTGTTCTCAGATGAGACCCGCAGGTAAAGAAGCTGGTTGTGGAGGTCCTGGGCTGGCGTGGCTACACATGGTCTGTGGTTGTGAGGTGGCTTATGGTAGAGAAATGAACATTCAATTCTCTGGCAACAGCTCTGGTGGACATTCCTGCAGTCAGCATGCCAATTGCACGCTCCCTCAACTTGAGGCATCTGTGGCATTGTGTTGGGACAAAATTATACCTTTTAATGGCCTTTTATTGTCCCTAGCACAAGGTGCACCTGTGTAATGATCATGCTGTTTATTCAGCTTCTTGATATACCACACCTGTCAGATGGATGAATTATATTGGCAAAGGAGAAATGCTCACTAACAGGGATGTAAATCAATTTGAGCAAAATAAGCTTTGTGTAAAAATTTATTTTATTTCAGCTCATGAACCATGGGACCAACACCACATGTTGTTTTATTTTTGTTCAGTGTACTATTTCTATGCGAAATGCCAATGCCTTAGCAATTAATTTATAATCCACATTCAAAAATTATACTGGGCGGAAGGTTCGGCAATGACAATCCATCCTTTATCTATCTTTTTTTAAGTTAGGTGATTTGAAGCCAAACAGTGATTGGGTAAGTACATTTTTCTCTAGAGTTGCTGTTAGCATATGTAACAGGCTTTAGTGATTTGGGATGAAAGTGTCTGTAAAATTTCACTGGGAATCAATCATCACCAGGAGATTTCCCATTTTGTAGTCTATCGCCTCCACCAGCTCACTTAGGGAAACATTTCCCTGTCATACAATTTTTCTCTGATTCAGTTAATTTCAGAAATTCCATTGGGGTTTTTAATAATGCTGTAGATGGTACATTCCTGGTCCTCTTTCCTAATTTGCCAAGCAAGCATTTTCCCCACACTTTCACCTTGCTCAGCATTGTTTGCATTTCAGGACAGCTATCTCTGCAGACCAGGTGTTTTTTATTATGCTATAATTCAAGCTTCAGCGTGTTCAACTGTTGAAGGGTGTCGACATTTCTATTTAATCTGCGTTTTCTTTCTTAGTCGTGAATTCTGTAATTGTATTTCTCATTCTTTATTGGTCTTTTTCTTATGTGAAGAGTAAGACCTGATACAACCTCCTCATATGCTTTACGAGCTTCTCAGACAACAGTTGGGCATACTTCATTATAGACATGCTTTGGGAAATAAATGTAGACCTGTGGGGTGAGATGAGGTTAATTCTTCGGTCCTTTAAACAAACTGCCTTATGAAAAATATTGTGCACTATAGCTTGGAAAATAAATTTGACATGTTTCTTCCAATATGAAGGCTGCTTTCCAAAATAAGTGAAATCTGCTTCGTGTTTTGTTTCCTTGCCAGGATACTAACAAGTATCGCGATACTGGTATCGGCCCTAAAAGCTCTATTTAGCATTTTCGGGAGTTGGACCATCGATTAACCCTAAAATGTGTGATAGACCAAGAATGGTTGCCTGGTTACCCAGACTCATTGCTCCGACGGAACGCTCGTTTGTTTCTTCACCGCAATTTAACTCCGCCCCCCCGGACCCTTATAGAACGCATAGCCATTCGAACCGTCTGATTGGGTCCAGAAACTGATGGTTTGGGCCAGAACCGCGTGGGTAAAGCAACGTTTTGAAAATGTCATTGCCTTTTGATACTGGTTATAGATACTGGTCCAATCGCTGATTACTTTGTTTTGTACAATCCTGCTTGTACAAAACAAACCATTTTTAGATTATGGCAGACTGAAGTATGTAGCGAATGATAGAGCAACGGAAGAATTCAGTGCGTCAGGCAATGATAATGGCATTGAGTTATTCTGTCTACATAGCAGTTTCTGTTTTTCCGGAGGCCTGCGGTTGACTATTTGTATCACAGTGTACTGTTACATGCACACGATCAATATTGTGAATCATCAGAAATATAATAGTTTGGTGTTAAGGACATTTGCCAATCAAAATATACGTTCTACCACAGCCACCATGTTATTTTTGGAACCCTATATGTGAAAAGTATTTCTAAAATGCATTATTTCAGTTTTTTCGAACTCCCTTCACTCGCGGAGAAGAGGGGGGGCTGGCGGAGAAGAGGGGGGGCTGGCGGAGAAGAGGGGGGGCTGGCGGAGAAGAGGGAGGCTGGCGGAGAAGAGGGGGGCTGGCGCTGGAACTCCGATTTAAACAGCTTATTTCGAGTTTGACCTTAATAAGCAGAGTGAAGTTTACATGACTACTGCCATAATCAGTTTAATATCAAATTATTATTAGTGTGCATGTAAACATACTCACTATGTTTTGGAGTCGAGTAACCATTATATGTCATGATTGAATGTCTGTTTCAGAGGTGTTCAAGGGTCCAGGTCCAAAATGAAAACTTTTCCCTCAGGTTCGGGTCATGTTTGTTTGTGATTGGGTCTCTGTAACTACAGCCGAATGGACCTGACCACTGCTCTGCATAGCCTATGAATTGACTTATAGAAGGTCTAGCCAACATATATAAAGACCTATTCTTGAACAGGGAGCATTTATTATGATTATTTTTTGGCACTGGTCCATTAGGGTACGGATCGGGTCTAGGTCTTGTTGTCGTCGGGTCCGTCCGGGTCTGATTGTCCCGGGGTCTGTCCGCGTGCAACTTTTTGAGCCGAGAAGACCTCTAGTCTGAACTAAAACCAACTTGGTGTGTGTGCAGGAGCTGATGGGTGAGAACCGTGACAGACATGTCTTGTACGTTTTATCCCCTGAGTACGAAAGGAAGAGGGACTGCTGTACCCATCAGCCTGGTCTCACTGCAGCTGTCCTGGGCCTGGTTCCCCTGGCCCAGACTGGGGATTTGGGTGAGACTGCTGAGGACTCACTGCTGTCCCACGGAGGGGCATAGAGCGCCCCTAGCAGGGGGCAGGAGGGGCAACAGACGCAGCGGAAAGCACATAATTGGCTCTGCCAAGGCCCTCTGTAATCCTGTCGGCTTAATTTAGGACATGAATAGAAAGACCTGGAGGGAAAGAACCGGAGAGCAGGGTGAGTTGTTGGGTTTTTTACATGGGCAAGGGCCCTGGAGAGTTTCTCCTTTCGTTTATGAAATCATATTCGATATTAGCTCTGTGACACTGATATGGACACTGGGAATTGCCAGGGACCTCACAATACGATACTTAGGTGCCGATACGATGTGTGTTGCGATTCGACCATGTTCCAAACATGTTACTCACCATGTCTGCTGCAGAGCAACAAGAGGCAGCCATGAGAATGAGTTTTGATCAGTCATGGAAGTAAGTGTTAAACAAATTGGCTCTCTATTTTAGAAAAAGTTATGGAGGAAAAAATTATAGCGTTTTGGTGGAGGTAAGACTATTAGTGCAAAAATAATATTGCAATACAATATATCATCAAAAAGAACATCCCAATATGTAACTTTAAAAAACATTTTTTAACAAGTCTTTTTTTTTAACAAGTCCTTTTTGTTGTCAGTTGCACCTAAGGACTGACATCACTCATGTCAAAGTGCATAATTCATGGATTGGTGTCATTGTTTTGTAGAGACGGGAGGAGAGGATAAGGGAGGGGGAGTTGAATCTCTAATAGGCTTGTCTATCGCTGGCAACAGGAAGTAAACACGAAGCATTGGCTACACACATTAAGTAGTGTTAAGCTGCCTAATCTCCTGTCTCGCGTGAGTGTCTGGGTGAGTGTCTGTGATGTTTGTCTGCTTTTCCCTGGGATGAGCGATGGTGACGAGAGGTGGATTCTGGTGAGCTGGGTGACGTGGGGGGGATCTGTATGTATCATCCTCTTTCATTATGTTCTTTGTCTGTGCGCTTGCCTATTTTTAGACAGCAGGCAGGGTTACTCCTGTTTGCTCTGTGTGTGTGTGTGTGTTTTATTATAGAGATTAGGTTTCAGGCTGTAATAGCCTGTCATGCATTGTTATATGGAAAGTTACCGTTCCGTTGTACTACCGTTGTGCTATTCCCAACAGGGACTTCAGTCTGCCCAATGATCGTTTCTGGTATCAGTCGCGTGTACAGATTTAGAAACGGTTTCAAAGATGAACAATATGAATGCTGGGATTGTTCCTTGAGAGATGGCAGCAACAGTTATCTTTTTTTGCTTTTTCTTGGCATGGATATGTTGAGCATAACTCGTCTCTGTTGAAATCTGGGCCAACTCTGGGCAAGGAATATGGGAGAAGTGTGTCTATAGCAGCTGCCAGTAGATGTAGGTCCCCAACTCTTGCTGTAATATCACCATGTTTAGAGAAGGCCCCATCATGTGGCCTCATTTCTCTTCCTGTGTTCTTTACTGTGATGGGGGAGCATCAGTGCTCATTTCCTGTCAAACCAGCCCTGTGTGGTTACAGGGGAATAGAACAACCGCAGCCTCTCAACTTAAGCTTTGCACTACTAGCAGAGGGTGACCGTGCCATTACGGTAAAATGTTTGCTGCCATTGGGGAACAATTGCGCCTTCCATGCTTTGTCTGCATTCTAGAAGAAGAGGAAGTAAAATACTAGGATTTTTTTTGGTATTTTTGCGTGACGTATGATTTTAGAATTAGAATCATTGATGTTGCCATTCAAATTATTTACTGTTGCTTAGAAAATAAAATGTTTATTATATGAATGTTCATCTAAATGCATTCCTGTCTTTTCGTCCTTGTTTTCCCAGCTCCAGCTTCTTAACAACAGCCCTGGACTTTGAGAAGGAGCACATGATCACTCCAGTGTTTTCGAGTCTCCCAGGATGTCTCGGCGGAGCCTGCGTCTGCACACTATCACTGGTCTCTATGGCGACGACAGCCTAGACTCTAATCTGAACCACAATGTGTACCACGGTGCCTCCTTCAGCGCAGGAGGAGCCAGTCGCAGAGAGTCCAAGTAAGTGATGCTGCTGCTGCCCTGGGGTTCCTTCTATGGATTTGGGCCTGCGTGTTACAGCCAATGGTTTCCATGTCTAATCTGACTGTTCACTTCTCCCTCTCCCAGGGGGTTGAAGAGCAGGAGGTCTCAGCAGCACTCTGTCTCCTGCACCCAGTCTCTGCTCAGCACCACGCCCCGTAAGAGCCAGCATGGCTCCCGGCAGCACAACAGCAGCGTGACCGCCAGTGACGCCTCCATGCTGGACGAGTCGTGCATCCAGGAGCGCACGCTGGTCGGCAGCTTCTGGGGTTTGGATGAAGCTTCTGAAGATAAAGGTCTTCTTTTTTCTTTTTTTTTTACGACCTTATCGATCACAATTACTTGTCATGCCTGAGACATCAGTGTCTTGAATGGATTCCTTTTAAAAAGGCTAACTTTGTGTTTCATTATCAAATCTGTCTGTGCGTTACAGAGCGGACCATGGCGGTAGACCACAGTATGTGTAGGACCAACGGAGACATTAACTCTGTACAGACCCAGACCTCCATGGTGAATGGTAGCTTCTGTAAGGACTTCCCTATCCCCTCGGACAGACATGAGGCTCTAAGCACCTACTCCTCGTCCTCCACTGGTGCCTGCTCTGCCACCAGCTACCAGGCCCTGACAGCCCCCTGTACGTCCCCTCCCTCCACGGTCTACGCCAGGGACAAGAGCCGCAAGCACAAAACGGGTGAGAGCCAAGTATTATAATATGTATGCGCTCAGTACTGCATGTGTTGTATCTAGGAGTGTTTTCCCTTCCCATTCCATTTGAAGGCATATCATCCACAGTGTTTTGGTTGTTGTTGTTGTTGTTGTTGTTGTTGTCATTGCTGATTCATGACTGTCAATTTTCATTTTCTTACATTTGACATTCATTGTGATTTTGTGCATTTTCAATCAAGTTGAATTGGTTTGATTCAGGTTTGCTGGTGTCCGTCCCGGACACCTGTGTGCGTGTGAGCAGGAGGGCAGCAGCCTCTGTGGCATACGTCTTCTCACTGCTCTTAAAGAGTGTACTGATGAGGACACACAAGAATGGCGAAGGTATCAGCTTCTGCGCCGGCTCGGCTTCTTGCTGTCTTTACAGCGCCAGCGTTGCCTTTCACTCTGTCTCTCTCATATCTGCCTTGCAGCATCCCACTTTTGTGTCATAAATAATGTGGATAACGGATAATTCATCGTTTTAGGTGGGTCTCAACTTTTTCCTGCACTCATAACAGCGGTGTAGTGCTGAGATAGGCTACCACCACATGATTTGCATAGGCTGTCAGGAAATCTGACAATGCTTTGCTAAAGCTCAACATAATCATGCAATTATTTGGCCCCTTTTTCTCCCCAATTTCGTGATTACGATCTTGTCTCGTCGCTGTAACTCTCCAACGGGCAACGGTCGAGTCATGCATCCTCCGAAAACAACATGACCCACCAAACCGTGCTTCTTAACACCTGCTCGCCAGCCGCACCAACGTGTTGGAGGAAACACCGTTCAACTGACGACTGTGGTCAGCCTGCAGGCACCCGGCCCGCCACAAGGAGTCGCTAGAGTGCTAAAGAAAGCCCCCCCCCCGGCCAAACACTCCCCTAACCTGGACGACGCTGGGCCAACTCCACCTTCCTTTTCGGGTGTTTGTATGGCACTTTTACCCCACAGATTTCACCCTCTATCTCCCAAACAAATGGGCTACCTTCGCTTTGGCTATTGCCCTGGTGACATGCAAATTTGCTCTGCGCTCAGGTCAAGGAAGGGAAAGAGGGATGCTCCATCGATATGTAGTTGTGCTAGTTTTTATCTGATTTTCTTTCTTATTGGTTGCAGCTCTCTCCAGCTACTGCGGAAGCATGCATGTAAAGGAGTTGGGGACTGACGGGAAGCACATGAATCTGATTGGCTCTCTGTGTGAGTAACTGACCTCCACACCGATATAGTTGTTTGTGCATGAACCCTTGACTATGTACTACAAGACGATGTGTTTTTTGTGAATAACAGAATAATGTGACTTGGTATGATTTTTCACTCTTCTCATAACCTTTGTGACTACACACACCTGCCACGTACTTCTTGTTAGTGTACTCTTGGTAGAGGAAATGTCAGTCGCACACCTGAATGCATTCAATCAGAGAGGTGCTGCCTTAATCGACGTCTTCGGCGCCGGGGAATAGTTGTTGTTGTTGGGAGGTTAAATGTCTTGCTCAAGGGAAGAACGGCAGATTTTTCAACCTTGCTGGCTCGGGGATTCGTACCATCGACCTTTTGGTTACTGGCCAAGAGCTCTTAACTGCTAGGCTACCTGCCTTTTTAGCCTGCCTCTCTATCTCAAAACATTTTTATTTTCATGTTTTACTTTCTGCCTTTGCTGCTCACCCACCCTGCTGATGCTAATAGGTGATGACTGCAAACGGAAGCAGCACGCGGAGACACACGCAACCTACACCACATGGGCCTCCCGGTCACACCACGTGTTGGGAGCACTGTGGCTCGCCGCTGTTTACACAGGTTACCTATTAATCCAGCAAACTCTGGCCTATCCTGATATACTTGAAACGAGTTCTACATTTAGTCCTTATTTTACTGTTGTATGTAAGTAGATGAAGTTATGTTTTGGTCCCCAGGCTCAAGTGTGTTGTGGGTTGGGCAGGAGGCAGGCTCAGCTGTCTGGGCCGTGATGAGGAGGATGCTGTCGGTTCCCTGGTTGGCAGTTAGGTCCCCAGGTCATAATTTTCCCGTGTGTAACCAGCCTCCAAATACACCCCTGCATGATATCTCCTAGTCCTAGTCTCCCCATGGCTAGTTTGTGTGTCTGCCTACCTAACGTGAAACCCATTAGAATGGTGGCTTGGAGTAGATCTATCTCTCTAACCTTTTCCCATTTAAGATGACTAGCTGCCGTTTGTTTTGTGTCTCATCATTTCTAATTCACTGCTCTATGCGTTAGGTTAGGAAACTGCAGAGACTGTCTGCAGAACTGATCACCCCCCCCCCCCCCCCCCCTCTGCCTGCTGCTTCCGTCTCTCTGGGCATTTTAAAGTTGGCGCCAAGAATGGGAGCGATTTGTCACACTGTACAGGAGTTTGATGGAGTCGTGCGATTTGCTAAAACTGTGCTCTCCTTAAAAAAAAGGCTCCTCTCTGCTGTACTGTGCATCTATGCTGACAGAGAACACTTTTGCTCAGCCTTCTGTATCACCTCTGTCTGTAACTAACCCCGTAACCTGTTGCACTGCATTTATGTCCTTGTCTCTTACCTCATCTGGGGAATGTACTTGATTCTCTAATCCTTAGTGCTGTGTGGACGTGCCTCATCTACCCCTCCCGCCTCCTGAAGAACGCTCACTAATCTGCTCCCTGTCTGTCTTTGCGTGTACAGGCAAGGCAGCGACGGGGGTCTTCTGGTGGCTTGGGACTGGATGGTACCATCTGGTTACTCTTCTCTCTCTGCTCAACGTCTTCATCTTGACACGGTGAGTCTCTTGGGCCTGAGAGTAATACTCAAGGAACCGGTAACTGCTCAAATAAAGGAAACGCCAACATAAAATGTAGTGTTTCCATTATTTTTGCAGTCACCTGTATGTGGTAGTCGCTGGAGCTCCATAATATGTGATCACACTAACAAGTGTTTTTCTGTTGTCGTAGTTACCCTGCCAAGCTCCTCAAACTCCTGTTGATTTTGCTCCCATTCCTCATCCTCCTGAGTGAGTAGCACTGCTCTCATGCTGGTTATCCATAGTACTGAACAATCACCCACTGTGCCCTCTTCCGTCTCCTAAATCCTCCGTTCTCGATGTTCTCCCAGCTCTGTGGCACTGGGGTCCGTCCAGCCTGCTGTCTGTATTGCCTGCCGTTAACGTCACTGAGTGGAGGACGGCCTACTCCCTCAGTTTCACCTCTGCCCAAGCCCAGACCAAAGATGGGCAGTCCACCATGACTCCACCACCACCAGCTGTCTCACAGGTAGCAGGGGTGTTGATGCACGTATTCAATCAACCATTATATAATTGTCAGCTTCCTTAAGACCTTCCAATTCTATGGATAAGGCCTGATACTCTGTATAGCTGACCTGACCCCTATCCCCCTCCCCTGTATATGAACAGCCAGGCAGTGTGGCCGTGTCTGTGGACTCTGAGCGCCTGGCCCAGTTGGAGCAGAGGCTGGCCCAACTGTGGGAGAAGGTGGAGGGAGGGGGCCAGAGGCAGGAGCAGCAGCACGGAGAAGTGTTGGGTCTCTACCATTCTCTACGAGAGCAACTGGACACCCAGGCGGACAGGGACGGCATGGGGCTGTGGGTGTCTGGCCTGCTGGAGGAGAGACTCACCCTACTGAGGAGAGAGATGGAGAAGGATTCAGTACTGCAGAGGGAACAGGTGATTCTCCAGGTTAGATAGTCAGAGGTCCATTTCAGGGAGCGGATAGTAATTGTGCTTGTAATGAAAAGTAAATGAGTTTATAATTTGGTCCGCTTACTTGGGTAACTTAAAAAAATATCTATATATATATACTTTTTTTTCTCTTTTTTTTACCTCTGCTCATTAATCTCTTCATGTGTTGTGCAGGAGCAGGATGTGATGCTCATTAATCTCTTCCTGTGTTGTGCAGGAGCAGGATGTGATGCTCATTAATCTCTTCATGTGTTGTGCAGGAGCAGGATGTGATGCTCATTAATCTCTTCCTGTGTTGTGCAGGATGTGATGCTCATTAATCTCTTCATGTGTTGTGCAGGAGCAGGATGTGATGCTCATTAATCTCTTCCTGTGTTGTGCAGGATGTGATGCTCATTAATCTCTTCATGTGTTGAGCAGGATGTGATGCTCATTAATCTCTTCCTGTGTTGTGCAGGAGCAGGTTGTGGTGCAGCAGCAGGGCCAAGAGTCTCGTCTTGCTCAACTAGAGGTTCTACTGCAGACACTGGCTGCCAAGACAGAGGTACACATCCATAGATCCTATACTACGTTCTATGTATATCCCCCATCCCCACAGAAGGCCTTTTGCCCTCACTGTAATATAGAATTTGTTCTTAATCGACTTGCCTGGTTAAATAGAGGTAAAATATTTTATATAAATGTACAGACCTTACTGTAGAACCTGTATAACATGTATTTGTTGTCATACATCCATGTTATGTTGATGATGTCTTCAGGAGGTGCAGAGGAGGCAAGTTGAGACTGCCAGTGCCACGCCAGTTCCTGCGCCAGTCAGGTGAGTTCAGCACAAAAACCTTTGGATTGTAATAATTGAATGAAATCACAAGTGGTGTTGAATATTGCTCCCTGTGTGTGCCCTTCGATTGTGGGTATGGACAGTGAGTCCCATGATGCCTTGCTGGCGGAGGTGCAACGGCTGGAGGCGGCACTGGAGAGCATTAGGCAGGACCTGCAGGGGGTGATGGGATGCCAGGGCATGGGGGACCGCTTGGACCATCTCCATGACATGGTGAGTTGCTTGCGCTCTCTCTCTCTCTCTCTCTGTTCTCACATGCATTGCTCCAGTATGTGCCTTTCCAGATGGCCTCTTCCATTGCTTTGAATAGCTGGTCCTGTATAGACACTCAATATTATCTCTGACTGAATCTCAGCATAATATTTTTTTCTGAAGATCTTTTGTATAAATCTCCTCTGTCGACCCTTGACGTCTGTGGTTGTGACAGGTGTCTGAGCAGGTGTCTGCCCAGGTGAGGCGGGAACTGCGGATCCTGTTCTACGGCAGTGAGCAGGCCGGAGATTCCGAACCCGGGGAGAAGGAACTCCCTGAGTCGCTAATGCAGTGGCTCTCTGAGCGTTATGTGAGCGGGGCAGACCTGCAGGCCTCTCTGGCCTCCCTGGAGCTCAGCATCCTGCAGAACGTGAGCCTGCAGCTTGAGGAGAACAGGGCCAGGCAGGAGATGCTCAGCACTGAGACTGTCTCTCAGACCGTGATGCACACTGTTGGGGCCGGGATGTCTGAGGAGGTAGGTTGTTTGTTTGAGTGCGATGAGCCAAATAAAGCCTCCCCCGGGCCAAACCCTCCCCTAACCCTGACGATGCTGGGCCAAACCCTCCCCTAACCCTGACGATGCTGGGCCAAACCCTCCCCTAACCCGGACGATGCTGGGCCAAACCCTCCCCTAACCCGGACGATGCTGGGCCAAACCCTCCCCTAACCCGGACGATGCTGGGCCAAACCCTCCCCTAACCCGGACGCTGCTGGGCAGCGCCGCCCTATCAGACTCCCGGTCACAGCCGGTTGTCACACAGACTAGGTCACGGCCGGAAGTGATGGAGCAACACTGCCATGCAGTGCCTTAGACCGCTGCGCCACTCGGGAGGCCATATATACTTTTTGTTAATATCGTTTTAAATTAGATTCAGTGTTTTGGTGTTCTCAATTACTTATTTCTTGTCTGTCTGCATTATTCCAGTTCCTCACCTAACAACTCTGTTCCCCTCTTGCTCCTCCAGCATGTGCAGCTGATGGTGAAGAATGCTCTGAAACTCTACTCCCAGGATCGGACCGGCCTGGTGGACTACGCTCTGGAGTCTGGAGGTAAAGTTTCACAGCTGTTGTGGTGGCGGGGCGTGGAGACCTACGTTGACTGTTTTGTCTACTGCCTATTATTTAGAATGATCTGTTTTGGCTTTGCACAGTACACTGGTTCTGCTATGACTGGCTTCAGCTATGCCCTCGTTGTGAGGGTGGCTGACATTGTGCACGGCCGTGAAAGTGACATCATGGCTACGTGTGTGCAGGTGGCAACATCCTGGGCACTCGCTGCTCTGAGACGTTTGAGACAAAGACGGCACTGATGAGTCTGTTCGGCCTCCCACTCTGGTACTTCTCACAGTCTCCTCGTGTGGTCATACAGGTACGTCTCAAGTCACCACATGAGACTAGTCTTTTTTTTGATGGCTTTGTGATTACATTAATGGATTATATTGGGAGAGTTTTAGTTCCTGATATTGCCTAGCCAACACATTCAGCCACTGGTCTGATCAACGCTCTCTCTCTTTTTCCACTGCAGCCCGACGTCCATCCAGGGAACTGCTGGGCGTTTCAGGGTTCCCATGGTTACCTGGTGATGCGTCTCTCCATGAGGATCGTGCCCTCTGCCTTCTCATTGGAGCACATCCCCAAAGACCTGTCGCCAACAGGCAACATCGACAGCGCCCCGCGCCAGTTTAACGTCTATGTAAGCCACACTGCTTACCCAATTTAACATGCCACATGTTTGTTATGGCTGTCTTTACAAGTCATTCAGAAGAACACCTAGTAGATGCTCAAGTCAGTCACGTTAACTGTGAATGTGCTCTGGTGAAGCAGTACTGATTGACACACTTACTGCTGTGGCTCTCTGCTGTTTTCTAACTGTGTGGTCGGTTTCCAGGGTCTGGATGATGAATACCAGGAGGAGGGTAAGCTACTTGGCAGCTATACCTACCAGGAGGATGGGGACGCGCTACAGACTTATCCCGTCACCGTAAGTACACTTAACACTGCCTCAACGGGCTTGATTGGTCAGATGTAGATGTTATGTAAGTAGTCCACATGCAGTGTTGGGGAGTAGTGAACTACATGTTGTTTAACTACATTTTGCAGTAGCTTGGTGGTAGATGAACTTTATTCAAATCTTGGTGTTTTTTTCAGTAGTTATACTGCTACACGGCAAAAAAGTAACTAACTACTGGAACTACACACTGTTTTTGCAAAAAGAAAATGAAATAATGTCCTTTTTCGCTACCAGACCTTCCTATTTCTCACGTGAAAACACATTTTTGTGTTTAATAGGCTCAATTACACATTGTGTTAAAATCTGATTCCAGAGTGATCTGTTCTTGCAATTGTTTGTCTATGACATTTCAGATTTAGATGTGATCATTTATCACAAAGTAGCTTGGATGTAGTGAACTACTGTTTCAAAGTAGCTTTAGTTAAGTAAACTACAGTATGTTTAGCTTGCTTTAGCATCTTAAGTAATCGGTAGTTTGGTAAACTATGATTTCAGAGTAGCTTTCCTGACACTGTCCACATGACATTTATCTCTAGCACTACTAGAGATGGTGACTTGGCAAGTTATAGGTCTTGCTACTTGAGTGTAAACTGAGTGTCCTTTGCCATCTATCCACAGGAGGAGAACGATAAAGCCTATCAGACCATTGAGGTTCGGGTGCTGTCCAACTGGGGACACACGGAATACACCTGCCTCTACCGCATCAGAGTGCACGGTCAGCCCAGTATCCACTGATGGCACCGAGCAGACCACCCTGCCTACATTTGAATGTTCTGCGGATGACTGGAGGCATATTATGCAAAAAAATGATTGGATAACAATCAGTGCTTTACTATTGGTTAAAAAATGTTTCAAGTACATTTTTCTCAGTCTATTTAGACATGAGCTATACGTATTCTGAGACCAAACTGGATTCTTGAGTGTTGAGCCCCTTCTCGCACATGGTTAAACCAGGTTTTAGCATGTTCTCTTACGAATAATGTAAACGTGTACATTTTGTCAATAGTATGTCATTTTAAGTCTACTAATGTCAAATGCTTTGAAAGATGTATATGCTGCAGTTATTAAAATGTTTATTTTGTTTGTTTTTTAAAGGGAAGTAAGTAAGTTAGGGATATCTTGCACTGGTCCCTTCAGCCACAGAAATCAGGCTTTGACCATTAACCATTTATCGATAATCTACAAGTGCCCAGTTGTAAATCTCATTATTTATTTGTTTGTCCTGATTTAGCAATCTGTGTACTATATTTTTTGTAAAGGATTTTCAGACTATTTGTAAAATTGGCTTGGGACTATACAGGTGTTTTTTTTAAATATAATTTTATTTTTGTCTTTTGTAACTTGTAAGAAATGTTCAAATAAAGACTTTCATTTCCAGTTGTTGTAAAGTAACGGTCATTGATTTGAAAAAAGTATTTTTGCTTTTTTAAATAACTTTGAAAGGAAATGTTAGGCTGCGAAGTTTCAAAAAATGTGGATGTTTTGTTTTATCATGCCCACAGGCACAGCTTGGTTAAAGTCGGGTGGAGAATCAATCTTCCTGAAGTGTGCCCCCATTCACACTGATTCTGACCCATTATGTCCAGTAAATGACAATAATGCTCTATGGACAGTTTTTATATCCTAGACTGAACAGAGAAGAAAACACTCGGTGCAGAATTCTCAAATGCAGCAGTCACATGTCGTAGCTAGTCATCTGGTGTGGTAGTATCTCTCGCCCAGTAGGGGTCGCTATACTCAACAATAAGGGAAGGGCAGCAGTAGCAAAGAGTAGCTATATTCTCTCCAAGGAGCTGCTCAGTAAATACGACTCATGCTGCTATTTGACTGTAACAGCAGTGTTACACTAGTGTATACACCCTGATTTTCATACTAGGGAAGTGTTTCCATATCTAGGTTTGAGAGTGAGGACTTGTGAAGAGCAGGATCAATAACTGCATAATCAAGACCGTTGCTTTTTGAGAAGGTGTTAACCGTCGAAGATGTAAACCCATGTTCACAGGTAGCCATTGTTATGTAAAAGCGTGCTGAAAAGTCCCAGGGGCCTAACCTTGGCTCCAAGTCAGAGCAGGTCTGCTGGAGCCATGGCCTAGTGCAACCTGGACTCCTGGGTAGACATAACATAGTCAACGAAAATACTGAAATTAGTGTATGTTACGTTTGGAATGGTATTCATTTGTGATGCCCATACATTTTGCATGATATGTTACAAATTATAATTTCTATGTTATGTATTGCAATTCGTACAATATGTTACAAATTTGCAATGCGTGTGATATGTTGCGAATTACAATTTGTTGTTCCTGATGTTAGCTCGGTGGCTAATGCTAACATTAACTAGGTGGCTAATGTTAGCATTGTTAGGTTAAAGGGTTTAGGTTGTGGATGGGTTAGCTAAGTAGTTGCAAAATAGCTAAAAAGTAGTGAGTAGTTACTAAAATGCTAAAGTTGTCTGTTACGAGATTTTAACTCGGAACCATTGGGTTGCTAGACGTTCTTCATACACCCACCAACTCTACTTTCGTTTAAGTAACCTTCTGTCTTATGTAACCACACCAAAGGTAACATGATACTAATTTGAATTTGAGACATGTCCTGCATACATGGAAACAAAAGTCTGAGCCTTCTGGGTTAAACATTGGGGCAGAGAGGAAGAGGCGAAGCGAGAGGGATAACTGGGCCCAAAATCGGTGTTCTCCAGCAGGTGACGCTTTTTCCGCTCACCAAGCGAGGAGTTTTTGTATGGAGGTCAATGAGAGTGTTGAATTTAGTTAACAAACAAATGAATGGCTTAGTTGCTATGTGCGGCTTATTTGATCAAGTAGAAGTTGAGTAATGTTTAGGTTGTTACGAGTGTACTGATGTAAGTAGGATACGTGACATCCCGGCAACTTTGAGAAAAAACACATTATATCTGAGTTGTGCCCATTGTTCACAGCGTGTCTGCCCTCTCATTGACTAGAATGGTCCCACTTGGTCTTGCCGGCTCCAGACAGTCATCCATTTTTTAAGACGCTTATTTCATTGTTAGACTGACCACTTGAGTATCTAGTCAATATATACACTGTATATTATTTTATAATATTGACTCAGAGACAAACTAAGCCCCGCTCAGGTAATACCTCCCATCCTTTGTAAGCGTCATGGCCGTATTGTTGCCTATACTGCCAGGGGTGTTGTCTATACTGTCAGGGGTGTTGTCTATACTGTCTATACTGCCAGGGGTGTTGTCTATACTGTCTATACTGCCAGGGGTGTTGTCTATATTGTCTATACTGCCAGGGGTGTTGTCTATATTGTTGATACTGCCAGGGGTGTTGTCTATATTGTTGATACTGCCAGGGGTGTTGTCTATACTGTCTATACTGCCAGGGGTGTTGTCTATATTGTCTATACTGCCAGGGGTGTTGTCTATATTGTCTATACTGCCAGGGGTGTTGTCTATACTGTCTATACTGCCAGGGGTGTTGTCTATATTGTCTATACTGCCAGGGGTGTTGTCTATACTGTCTATACTGCCAGGGGTGTTGTCTATACTGTCTATACTGCCAGGGGTGTTGTCTATACTGTCTATACTGCCAGGGGTGTTGTCAGTTGTAATCTTGTACCCATTCCTTTGAATTCCACTCTTAGATCTGTAGTCTTCTCACCCAGTGCAATGTGAATTCCATAAACTTGAGTACCCCCTCGGATTTCAAATCACGTAGAGGGCTTGGGCTATTGCACGATAGCAACCAAAACCCATGTAGTTCAGTTTATAACATTCCATCATTGGTTACTCTGAGAGTTCCTCATATTGACATTGGCTGCGGCCTCAGGGCCCTATGGTTCTAACCTTGGAAAAGTCATTCCCATTTCTACTCCTTCCTCTATTGCTACTAGGGATAGACCAAATGGTGCAGTTCTATACACTCTTATAGCCATACCAACTATATCAACATCAACCATCAGACAGGGCCTGCAACCGCCTACTGAAAGTTGGACATTTCTTGTGACTTTAAAAATCATAAAGGACTTGGGTTGATGCATCTGAACATTAGGACTGTACTTCCTAAACTAGATTACATCAAGATCTGGGCTATGCAGATGAACCCAGACACTCTGGTATTGACTGAAACTTGGAACTCTTGGGATATTCTGGACTCTGATATTAAAGATGCACTATGCAGAAATAGCTCTGCCATTTCCTGGTTGCTAAATTCTAATAGTTCACCTAATATAAGTTTATGTGACAAAACAAGCAAGTATAATATAGAGAATAATTGTACTATCTAAACCCGTGTGAAATATATTTTACAAAACCCAAAATATTGTATTTTCAGCTGTTTTGAAGCTGGTGTACAAAACCCAAAGTAAAAGACTCAAAAAACAAAACATGGAACAGATCTACCGCTTCTTAGACTTGCTTTCAATGAGCATTACAGAACTATAATAAACATGTGAAGTTGGTCGGGTTGCCCAGAAAGTGCCATATTGCAGCTTTAACATTGAGGGTTATAATGTGTTCAGCACTGACAGAGAGGGTAGAGGTGGTGGAGTGGCCATTCGTATAAAACATATTTCCTGTTTCTTATTAACTGAAATTCATTTACCTCTGCCAACTTTTTTTGCTCCTATCTTCAAGCCTTTGTCTGGGGAAAAATTTATCCATAACTGTTATACGGGTCTATCGTCCTCCCTCGGCTAACCTTTGTGCACTTGAGGAGTTAACTAGTTTCTTGTCTTCTTTTACTAAGTCAGAAGTTATCATCCTGGGTGACCTAAATTATGATTTGTAAATGCAGGCTTCAGACAATCTAAAAGACGTATAATGATGAAAAACCTGACTAAACCTAACCCAGCTGGTAACTAAGCCTACACGGCCCAACCCTAAAGATCCTTCAAAGTCAACTCTGATTGATCTTATTTGAAAAAATACCCCAGAGAAATATACATAGTATACAAAACATTAAGGACTTTTCATGACACAGACTGACCAGGTGAAAGCTATGATCCCTCATTGATGTCACATGTTAAATCCACTTCAATCAGTGGAGATGAAGGAGAGGAGAGAGGTTAAAGAATGATTTTTAAGCCTTGAAACAATTGAGACATGGATTGTGTATGTGTGGGCAAGACAAAAATATTTAAGTGAATTTGAACAAGGTATGGTAGTAGGTGCCAGGCGCACCTGTTTGTTTCAACTACTGCAACGCTGCTTGGTTTATCACGCTCAACAGTTTCTCATGTGTATCAAGAATTTGTAGAGTCCGTGTTCTGGCGAATTGAGGCTGTTCTGTGGTAAAAAGGGAGGTGCAACTCAATATTAAGAAGCTGTTGCTAATGTTTGGTATACTCAGTGTGTTTCTACTGGTGTCTTCACGCAAGACACTAGAGACCATTACCCAGTTGTTTGTGTTAGAGATGTGAGAATACACAAATCTGAGCCTTGTGTCATCACAAAGAGGCTATTTAAAAACTACAGTGAACAGGGTTTTTTACATGTGATCTTGATTATATTTCCGCTATCCCTGAACCTGATTTATCTTTCAGCCTTTTTGCAGATGTCTTCAATACTATTGTGGATAATCATGCTCCCTTGAGATGGTTTGGGATGAGTTGGACCACAGAGTGAAGGAAAAGCAGCCAACAAGTGCTCAGCATATTTGGGAACTCCTTCAAGACTGTTGGAAAAGCATTCCAGGTGAAGCTGGTTCAGAGAATGCCAAGAGTGTGCAAAGCTGTCATCAAGGCAAAGGGTGGCTACTTTGAAGATTATAAAATATATTTTTTATAAAACACTTTTTTGGTTATTACATGATTCCATTTGTGTTATTTCATAGTGTAGATGTCTTCACTATTATTCTACAATGTGGAACATTGTATAAATAAACAAAAACCCTTGAATGAGTAGGTGTGTCCAAACTTTTGACTGGTACTGTATGTATTCATGTTTGCTGACATTTCAATCAATCAAATGTATTTATAAAGCCCTTTTTGCATGAGCAGATGTCACAAAGTGCATCTACAGAAACCCAACCTAAAACCCCAAACAGCAAGCAATGCAGATGTAGAAGTACAGTGGCTAGGAAAAACTCAGTTTAAAAGACATGAACCTAGGAAGAAACCTTGGCTCTGAGGGGTGGCCAGTCCTCTTTTGGTTGTGCCGGGTGGAAATTACAAGAGTACATGGCCATTAAAAGGCCAGATCAATCTTCAAGATGTTTAAACGTTCATAGATGACCAGCAGGGTCAAATAATAAACACAGTAGTTGTAGAGGGTGTAACAGGTCAGTACCTCAGTAGTACATTTCAGTTGGCTTTCCATTGCCGAAAACTCAGAGGTGGAGACAGCCTGTGCGGTAGAGAGGGAGAGAGAAAGGGCGAGAGAGGGTCGAAAACAGCAGGTCGGGGACAACGTATCACGTCCAGTGAACAGGTCAGTATTCCATAGCCGCAAGCAGAACAGTTGAAACTGGAGCAGCAGCACGACAAGGTAGCACATCTGGTGAACAGGGCCAACCAGGCAGGATATAATCCCACCAAGTTTGCTAAAGCACAGCCCCCACACCACTGAAGGGATATCAACAGATCACCAATTTACTACACTGAGACAAGGCTGAGTATAGCCCACAAAACTCTTGTCCACCACAAGAGCCAGAGGGGGTGCAAAACCGGACAGAACTATACTCAATCATAAGACCTACTGAAGAGATTAGTAAAAACTTAAAGGTAGAGACCTAGTCTGCATCTCTCACATGGATAAGCAGACCATTCCATAAAAATGGATCTCTATAGGAGAAAGCCCTGCCTCCAACTGTTTGCTTAGAAATTCTAGGGACAATTAGGAGGCCTGCGTATGGTGACCATAGCGTACGTGTAGGTATGTACGGCAGGACCAAATCGGAGAGATAGGTAGGAACAAGTCCTTGTAATGTTTTGTAGGTCAGCAGTAAAACCTTGAAATCAGCCATTGCCTTAACAGGAAACCAGTGTAGAGAGACTAGCACTGGAGTAATATGATATAATGTTTTTGTTCTAGTCAAGATTCTAGCTGCCGTATTTAGTACTAAGTAAAGTTAATTTAGTGCTTTATCCAGATAGACGGAGAGTAGAGCATTGCAGTAGTCTGAAACACAGGTTTCCAGGGTAGGCAATTGTGTCGTCCGCATAGCAATGAAAGTTGACATTGTGTTTCCGAATGACATCACCAAGAGGTAGAATATATGGTGAAAACAATAGTTGTCCTAAAACCTTGAGGAACACCAAAACTGACCATTGATTTGTCAGAGGACAAACCACCCACAGAGACAAACTGATAACTTTCCGACAGATAAGATCTAAACAAGGACAGAACTTGTCTGTGTAGACCAATTAGGGTTTCCAATCTCTCCAAAAGAATGTGGTGATCGATGGTGTCAAAAGTGGCACTAAGGTCTAGGAGCACGAGGATAGATGCAGAGCCTTGGTCTGACACCATTAAAATGTCATTTAATTTACCACCTTCATGAGTGCATTCTCAGTACTATGATGGGGTCGAAAACCTAACAGGAGCATTTTGTATACATAAAGTTTGGCTTTTGCAGGAGAGGCTTTATATTTTATTTTATGGTGAGTTTGGTATACATCGAAAAGAATAGGGAGATGTTTATTATGTTCAACATAGGAGGGTCAAGCACAGGAAGTAGCTCTTTCAGTAGTTTAGTTGGAATAGGGTCCAGTAGGCAGCTGGAAGGTTTAGAGGCCATTACTATTTTTGTGAATGTGTCGAAAGATACAGGATTAAAGAAATCCTATGTCCTGGCAGTTCTGGGTATTACGAAAAGGTTCAATTTAGATCCTTGGTTAGGTGGTTAACTGATTTTTGTACTGAATACTTTGGGTAGGTGGAGGGAGTCTGGAAGGGCATTTAGGAATCTTTGGGTTGTCAGAGAATTTATATCATAGTTTTTAATAATCTTTGGTTGGGGTTTGAGCAGATTATTTGTTGCTATTTAAAACGTGATAACATGGTGGTCCAATAGTCCAAGATTATGAGGAAAAACATTTAGATCCACAATATTTATTCCATGGGACAAAACTAGATCCAGGGTATGACTATGGCGATGTGTAGGTTTGGAGACATGTTGGAAGTGATTGAGTAGGCGGCATAGTTTTCATGACTAGAAGCTTAAAAGACGAAAACGCAGTCATGTTTATTCCGTAAATTCAAATTTGAGGTCATAAATTTTAGCAATACCTCCGCCTTAATGGGATGCGGAGGGGGAATAGGTCACTAGTGTAACCAGGAAGAGAGTCCTCATTTAACACAATAAATTCAAATCAAATCAAATGTTAATTGTCACATGCGCTGAATACAACAGGTGTAGTAGATCTTAGGGTGAAATGCTTACTTACAAGCCCTTAACCAACAATGCAGTTTAAGAAAATACCCCCCCAAAAAGTACAAGATAAGAATAGCAAAAAATTAAAGAGCAGATGTAAATAACAATAGCGGGGCTATATACAGCGGGTACCGGAACAGAGTCAATGTGCGGGGGCACCGGTGTCGAGATAATTGAGGTGATATGTACATGTAGGTAGAGTTATTAAAGTGACTATGCATAGATAATAACAGAGAGTAGCAGCAGAGTAGAAAGGGAGGTAGCCATAGAGTAGAAGGGGTGGCAGTCATTTGATTAGCTGTTCAGGAGCCTTATGGCTTGGGGGTAGAAGCAGTTTAGAAGCCTCTTGGACCTAGACTTGGTGCTCCAGTACCGCTTGCCGTGCAGTAGCAGAGAGAACAGTCTATGTCTAGGGTGGCTGGAGTGTTTGCCAATTCTTAGGGCCTTCCTCTGACACCGCCTGGTATAGAGTTCATGGATGGCAGGAAGCTTGGCCCGGTGATGTGCCTTGCGGTCGGAGGCCGAGCAGTTTCCATACCAGGCAGTGATGCAAGCAGTCAGGATGCTCTCGATGGTGCAGCTGTAAAACCTTTTGAGGATCTGAGGACCCATGCCAAATCTTTTCAGTCTCCTGAGAGGGAATAGGTTTTGTTGTGCCCTCTTCAGAACATCTTGGTGTGCTTGGGCCATGTTAGCTTGTTGGTGATGTGGACGCCAAGGAACTTGAAGCTCTCAACCTGCTCCACTACAGCCCCGTCAATGAGAATGGGGTTGTGTTCGGTAATCCTCTTCTTGTAGTCCACAATCATCTCCTTTATCTTGACCACGTTGAGGGAGAGGCTGCTGTCCTTGCACCACACAGTCAGGTCATTGACCTCTCTCCCTATAGGCTGTCTCATTGTTGTCTGTGTTCAGGTCTACCACTGTTGAGTCATCAGCAAACTTGATGATGGTGTTGGAGTCGTGCCTGGCCATGCAGTCATGAGTGAATAGGGAGTACAGGAGGGGACTGAGCACGCACCCCTGAGGGGCCCCTGTGTTGAGGATCAGCGTGGCAGACCCTTACCACCTGGGGGTGGCCCATCAGGAAGTCCAGGATCCAGTTGCAGAGGGAGGTGTTTAGTCCCAGGGGCCTTAGCTTAGCGATTAGCGATGAGCTTTGAGGGCACTATGGTGCTGCGCTGTAGCTGTAGTAAATGAATAGCATTCTCACATAGGTGTTCCTTTTTCCAGGTGTGAAAGCGCAGTGTGAAGTGCAATAGAGATTGCATCATCTGTCTATCTGTTGGTGCGGTATACAAATTGGAGTGAGTCTAGGGTTTCTGGGATAATGGTGTTGATGTGAGCTTTGATCAGCCTTTCAAAGCATTTCATGGCTACAGACGTAAGTGCTATGGGTCGGTAGTCATTTAGGCAGGTTACCTTAGTGTTTTGGGCACAGGGACTATGGTGGTCTGCTTGAAACATGTTGGTATTACAGACTCAGACAGGGAGAGGTTGAAAATGTCAGTGAAGACACTTGCCAATTGGTCAGCGCATGCTCAGAGTACACATCCTGGTAATCCGTCTGGCTCTGTGGCCTTGTGAATGTTGACCTGTTTAAAAGTCTTACTAACATCGGATGCAGATGGCGTGATCACACAGTCGTCCGGAACAGCTGATGCTCTCATGCATGTTTCAGTGTAACTTGCCTCAAAGCGAGCATAGAAGTTATTTCGCTCATCTGGTTGGCTTGTGTCACTGGGCAGCTCTCGGCTGTGCTTCCCTTTGTAGTCTGTAATAGTTTGCAAACCCTGTCACATCCGACAAGCGTCTTAGCCGGTGTAGTATGATTCAATCTTAGTCCTGTATTGACGCTTTGCCTGTTTGATGGTTCGTCAGAGGGTATAGCGGGATATCTTCTAAGCTTCCAGGTTAGAGTCCCACTCCTTGAAAGCGGCAGCTCTACCCTTTATCTCAGTGCGAATGTTGCCTGTAATCCATGAGGACTGACGTCCTCGATGCACTTATTGATAAAGCCAGTGACTGATGTGGTGTACACCTCAATGCCATCGGAAGAGTCCCTAAACATATTCCAGTCTGTGCTAGCAAAACAGTCCTGTAGTTTAGCATCTGCTTCATCTGACCACTTTTTTATAGACTGAATCACTGGTGCTTCCTGCTTTAATTTTTGCTTGTAAGCAGGAATCAGGAGGATGGAATTATGGTCAGATTTGCCAAATGGAGGGCGAGGAAGAGCTTTGTACGTGTCTCTGTGTGTGGAGTAAAGTCGCTCTATCATTTTTTTTCCCTCTGGTTGCACATTTATCATGCTGATAGAAACGAGGTAAAACTGATTTAAGTTTCCCTGCATTAAAGTCCCCGGCCACTAGGAGCGCCTCCTCTGGATGAGCGTTTTCCTGTTTGCTTATGGCGGTATACAGCTCATTGAGTGTGATCTTAGTGCCAGCATCGGTCTGTGGTGGTATGTAGACAGCTACGAAAAATACAGATGAAAACTCTCTAGGTAGATAGTGTGGCCTACAGCTTATCATGAGACACTTAACCTCGAGACTTCCTTAGATATCGTGTACCAGCTGTTGTTTACGTATATGCATAGGCCCCCGCCCCATGTCTTACTAGAGGCTGCTGTTCTATCCTGCCGATATAGTTAATAACCCGCCAGCTGTATGTTCTTAATGTCGTCGTTCAGCCACGACTCGGTTAAACACAAGATATTACAGTTTTTAATGTCCCGTTTGTAGGATATATGTGCTTACAGTTCGTCCCATTTATTTTCCAGTGATTGAACGGGACAGAAGGCAAAGGCTGATTAGTTACTCATCGCCTGATCCTCACAAGGCACCCTGATCTTGTTCTGCAAAATCTCTGTTTCCTTCTTCAGCGAATGACAGGGATCTGGGCCTGGTCGGATATCTGTAGGTTATCCCTCCCGTTCGACTCATTGAAGAAAAACTCTTCATCTAATCTGAGGTGAGTAATCGCAGACTTGAGCCATGTTTCAGTCAGGCCAATCACATTAAGGTCACATCAAGGTAATGATCAGTGATTAGTTCATTGACTATGACTGCTTTGGAAGTAAGGGATCTAACATTACATAGTCCTATTTTGAGATGTGAGATATTATCACAATACGTGGCAACCCGTCATTCAGGGCAAGCCCCACCTGTTTAGCATAAAAACAAATAAATAGAGATATTTTATTGCCTGTTTAGCATGTTATTTTGTCATTGATATGTGTCCCATATCAGTTTGCAAACAATTTTAAAAATCTTCATACAAACATGGTCTCTTTTATGCTTTCTTGAGTAAGGTAGCTCCAAAATGCAGGTGTTTCATCCTAGCTCAGTGCATTCTGTGGTGGTGGGGTAGCCAGCGGAATATACGGAGCGAAGTGGTTGGTAATGTTCTCTAGTTGCATAGTGATTAGCTCAGTGTTTTCCCACTCATGGGGACACTACGTCACTGCGAAATCTATGGGGAGAGCTCGAAAATTGAAGCCCCTTGAGTGCTGCCATAGAGTTACATTATAAGTGCCTATCCAAGAAGGCTCAATGTCAATGGCCACAGATAAAATGATGTCAAATCACATTATATCTACGGTAGCTTTGTTGGACTGAGGCCTCCCGAGTGGGGCAGTGGTCTATGGCACTGCATCGCAGTGCTAGCTGTGCCACTAGAGATTCTGGGTTCGAGTCCAGGCTCTGTTGCAGCCAGACGCGACTGGGAGACCCATGGGGTGGCGCACAATTTGCCCAGCATCGTCCGGGTTAGCGGAGGGTTTGGCCGGCAGGCATTTCCTTGTCCCATCACGTACTAGTGACTCCCTCCATTGGTGCGGCTGGCTTCCGGTTTAAGTGGACATTGTGTCAATAAGCAGTGCGGCTTGGTTGGGTTGTGTTTCGGGGGACGCACGGCTCTCGACCTTCGCCTTTCCAGAGTACGTACGGGAGTTGCAGCAATGAGACAAGACTGTAACTACCAATTGGATACCATGAAAAAGGGGTATAAAAAAGCTTTAATGGAATGATCTGGTCAACATCATACTTTCAAAATCTTATCTAGCAAGCTAGACAAGCAGTCATCATCATGAATCACGTCGGAAAATCATTTTCAATCCTTGTCACATGAAGAGAAATTATAGATAAAACGTATCAATGCTCATCGGCCATTGGACAAGTTCAACAATGAGTGGTTTGGAAGGAATCAGTGGCGGTTAACTGCAAGCGTTATGAAAGCCAATCACTAGTGTGCTATTCAGTGGAGTGGGATGTGGTCCAAGTCTGGGTTTAAGGGTTTCTTTTCCAAGCTTAAAAGGATAAACATTCATGCTGTCAATCCAGCATGATTTCTGTCGGGTGCAGAACAACTGGGAATTCGGAACTGGGAAATCTCAGACTTCAGTGAGTTCAAGACACCTGGGAACTCAGAAAAAAATGAGCTCAGACTGGGAAAATACATTTTGAAAGGTCATCCAACTCAGAATTCCAAGTCGGGAACTCAGGCCTCTTTCTAGACCCCCGACCTGAAGATCACTGACGTCATGATTCAACCTTGTTTTCCCCCCCAGTTGTCTTGAAAGCACCATACATCCAGAGAATGCCAGTCCTTGATGACAAATTGTGTTGACAAAATTTGCTCACAAGGACAGCCGCGCCACCTTCTTGTTCAAGTGAGCAAGGCACAACAAGGTGAGTCCAAAAATGTATTGTATGCTGCTGCATAAATGATGTAATATGCCAGGGAGATATGTATACTGTAGCTAAGAAAGTAATAGTAAGTGTATGTTGTGTAGTAAGCTGTTAGCAGCCTATGTGCCTCACCCTAATAATGTGGTCCCTTTCTCCCTATAGCCTGTTTTAGAGAAATGTAATCATTGAATATTGTAAGAGTTTTCATTGTCTGCTTATATGACCCCTTTATTTATCCTACGGTTCTGACTTGGTGTACAGGGAGAATACTGTAAGAACAGCCCATGTTCTGAATTATGTTGCTGTACATTTCAAAAGTGCTGAACAAATAGTTACATTGACTATGTCCGTCCTAGCTCGCTCATTATGTCTTAATCGAAATTACGGACTGCCTCTAATCTGCTCGTTGTCCCCTTATGTACATCCTAATTGTCAATAGAAACCACATTTGTTTAAGCAAGTCAGCCATATCAGCTGTGTTTTTTTTAAGGCCGTAAATGAGGCTGAATGAACTGTTTTTGTGCCAGACAAGGCTCCGCTGATAGCCAGGTGTAGCAGTGGTAAGGATTCACTCCATGGTGCTGAAAAGAAAGCTCTGCTGTTGGGACAGCTTTATGTAGGCCCTAACAGTTTGTGGGCACCGTTTGAAACCGTTACAGTGCAATTAATGTATTATTTAGTGTTGTGCTGTGTCATGGCTTTGCTGGCATCTAAAACATGTTTTTATTTGTTTGCCCCACCAAGATTTAAATGCTAAAATCTCCACTGATCACAATCTCTTTCAATAACGACAGGAACGGAGGAGGTATTTTATCCAGTGAGACTGCTAATGCCAACACTGCCATGTTAAGTTTTGTCGGACCTAGACCGAGGCACTGTCTCTATAAAAAGCTGAGCTGACTGCACCGACTGTGCTAGTGGCAGACTCAACTAAACTGGCCTGCACCCTATCTCATTGTGACTGTAGATAAAAAAAAAAAATATGATCACATAAAAAAGGTAACTGTAATAAAACGGTGAAAATGTGTTAAAACCCCAAATTAGTGAAATTAATGTGGTCTAACTTTAGCAGGGAATCTGGTCACTAACGCCCCAGACTCTATTTGATAGTACCTGACTTGGATGTAAACAACACAAGGTCATTGCCAAAGATACAGTATTTATAGATTAACTTCAGGGAACGCCTCCTCTGTGAAGTGCGCATGTGCACAAACCTTGCACTCCTTCTAAACAACGCTATTTTTTAAGACTTTGGCAAAGAGTAAAGTCTATCAAACTTAATGCATTGTGTTCGTAACAGATTTTAGTTTTGGGAACAGAAAATGTATTGAGATCAGATGTTTCATCGATGAGAACATTTGCAGAATGTCGACACAGTTTCACCCAGTTCCATCCTCTCCCACTACTTGCCACTGGACTTCCTCTCTCTACCATATTTGGTGGTGAGAAAACGTTCTGAACGGATGCTTCAGCTTTATAACCCCTGTGGCGTGTCTGTGTTGCCCATTCTGTCTGTGCCATAACCATAACTAACTACGGCAAGTAAAATGGGTCAATGCTAGGTATATTTTGTGTATCCGCTTTCTGCACTGTCAGTGTCAACGTTTGGTTGTTGGGCCGAGTTGCTGGGAACAAACAATAATGATGTCGGAGCAGGAGGCTCTGAAGTGCTCCAATGCAAGAAACCGTGGAGGAACGCAGCGGGTTGAAGGGAAACTGCGAGCCAGTGTGGAAAAGGGAGATTACTATGAAGCTCACCAGATGTACAGAACCTTATTTTTTAGGTAAGAAATTTCAATTTTCGTTAGCCCGGTGAGATTATTAGTTCGCTTTTGGGCCTCCCCTTTCCAGATCGTTATGCTTGTTAACCTTGCTGCCTACATTTTAGTGTATGATTGGTATATTCAAGGTACTGCCCCACCCACTCGGGTCAGTCCTTCTTTTTGTTTGGACAGTTTTTTGCGTCAATCACTCCAAGTCACAAAATGGGACACAGCATGCGAGCTAGCCTAGCTAATGTCGCAATATACGCTAACTAGCTAGCCAGTCCATCTCGTTTTTCTAACTAGTTACCCATAAGTGTACGTTTTTGTTTAGTAAAGATACAGTTCACTGACCTGACACACTGATAATCAGACTGTCATCTCCAGCCCAGTAACAATCATGTCAGATACAAGTAGTAGCTAACGCTAGCTGGCTATCTCGCTAGCTAGAGTGTGTGTAGTTCGCCAACGTGAGCAGGCTAGTTTGTTTTAGCTAACTTACATGTCCTAACCAGCTAACGTTTGCTAGCTAGTCGTCTTTGCTACACAGTCACAATCAATTTAACAATGGGTGTTGGTATTGCCCATGGTTCCTAACCTTCCATCACTATTTTAATAGCGATGGTGTCATCAGTCATTGGGTGTAATTCATTCACTTACTGTTTTACTTCAATGTTTTTGACTGTCATGACAGGTAGCCTAACTTCACATGAGAACTGTGTGCCTAGTAACTGACAGTTAACTGCGATTCACTGTCGTGTATTGAGAAATGTTGGCCCAGTGACTGAGTATTACTTTTCAGCCCTCATTATTTCATAGGCTGGGGGACCACCAGACTAACATCCATACTCTCAGTCGGCTGATGTAAAAAGGGCTTTATAAATACATTTGTTTGATACTGTCACTTGCTTAGCCTGGTTTCAATTCAGTTTGTCAGTGACATGACATTTGCCATCTCTGTTTGACACAGGTATATTTCACAAGCAAAGCACACCGATGCCAGGGAGTTGATGTACAATGGCGCCCAGCTCTTCTTCAGCTACAACCAGGTATAAGAAGTCATGACGCTGGGGCATTCATTGCATTTCGGCTGTTTTTGTGGCATTGGCTACAGCAATTTTAATTATCCACAGCTAAAGAGTTGTGAGTTCTGTAGCAAATTACAGGTTTTTGTCATCCACAGCTTAACAGTGCTGCAGACCTGTCAATGTTGGTGCTAGAGTCTTTGGAGAAATCTGAGGCGAAGGTGGAGGACGAAGACTTAGGTGAGCTAACGTGTGTGTATATAATGAATTGTAGTTGAACAGTATGAACACAGTTAGTGTCAGTGTGCTGTAGTCGCTGTGTTAAGCTCCTCTGGGTTGTAATTTCAGAGCACCTGGCTAAGCTGTTCAGTTTGATGGACCCCAACTCCCCAGAGAGAGTAGCATTTGTGTCCCGCGCACTCAAGTGGTCCACAGGTGGCTCAGGGAAGCTGGGCGCCCCCAAACTGCATCAGCTCCTAGCAGTCACCTTGTGGAAAGGTATTCAGTAGAAAACTCTGAACATTAAACTGCAAGGTTATCATTTTCATGTTTCCTTGAACAGAGGTTGCATATGAGATAATTCTATCTGTTTAGAGCAAAACTACAGTGAGTCTCGCTACCACTTCTTGCACTCCTCTGATGGAGAGGGATGTGCCCAGATGCTGGTGGAGTACTCAGCGCAGCGGGGCTTTCGCAGTGAGGTGGACATGTTTGTGGCACAGGCCGTCCTGCAGTAAGTCTGTCTCCCTGCACCCTCATCTGTTTTCAATCTGTCAACAAAAGCTGCTTGTTCTGCTGTTTAATCGCTTGTTCACCTCTGCTCCTCCCTCTTCCTGCTCAGGTTCCTCTGTTTAAAGAACAAAAACAGTGCGTCTGTAGTGTTCAGCACATATACACAGAAACACCCCTCAATAGAGAAGGATCCTCCCTTTGTGCAGCCCTTGCTCAACTTTATCTGGTTTCTCTTGCTGGCAGTGGATGGGTAAGGCCTTATTTATTCAACCACCAAAACCTTCAGGGAATAAAACAGTGTTTTTCCAGGTTCTCATAAATGTGCCTCAACTTTTTCTGTTTTCCTCTGCAGAGGCAAATTAACAGTGTTCACGGTGCTATGTGAGCAGTATCAGCCTTCCCTGAAGAGGGACCCTATGTATAATGAGGTGAGCTTGACCCTTTAATGAGTGTTCCTCATGTAGCAATGTAACTCTGCATGGTGTCTAATGATTCCCCCCCTCTTCTCCTCTACCCCTCCTGTTACATTGACTGCCTGCTGCATCAGTATCTCGACAGGATAGGACAGCTTTTCTTCGGGGTGCCACCCAAACAGTCTTCATCATATGGTGGATTGTTAGGTAAGTGCTTGTGACTGTCATCTCTTAAATACCAGGCATGAACTAAGCAGTATTTTTACAAACTCATTCTGATCACCATTGAAAGCTACTTTGGTGAAACGGTATGTTTATGTGTTTCATTCAAGTGTGTTCTGTATCTGTCAGGAAACCTGTTGAACAGCCTGATGGGCTCAGGTGAGGGTGAGGATGAGGAGGGAGAGGAAGCACAGGAGCACGGCAGCCCCATTGAGCTGGACTGAGAGCACAGGGTAGTGCAAGGCTGACCCCCCCCACATCCAACAAGAACCCGAACAAAGAGCAGGCCAAACTATCCCCCTCAGTACTGCCTGGACTGCGCCAAAATGCAAACTCCTTCTGTTTGAGTTATGTTTGCTTTTTATATCGTTTTTGTTTCTTCGTTTTGGACAATTTTCTGTGTAGGTTTGTTTCTTTAAAAAGGATAAGAGAGCAACTGCAATCCTTCCTTTCCTGGACTTATTTTCTCTCATCCACAGGGACAGAAAAGATTCAACAATGGCTGTGTATTCATTTCAGTCATAATTCAACTCGTAAAATAACACATCAGCCTGGGATACTACAACAACAGAAACCCTTTTCATTCTAGGGAGTGCTGCTTTTTCTCCTCATATACCATGCATCTTCCACAGGTGCAGGTAGTAATTTGTATTCAAGAATTACTATAAACAACTTGTAATGTGGTAGTTGCATGGTGTAGAGAGACATACCTGTCAGGCATCGTACACCTGGCTGCAAGCTAAAGCCGGACTACTCATAATCCATATGAAAGATTCGGTGTGTTTACATCGACAGGAGTAGACGGGTAGATGACACAGGAGGTTGGTGGCACCTTAATTGGGGAGGACAAGCTCATGGTAAATGGCTCGAGTGGAATGGTATAAAACACATGGTTTCTATGTGTTTGCCATTCCATTAGCGCTGTTCCAGCCATCATTAGGAGTCATCCTCCCCTCAGCAACCTCCACTGGTAGATGGGTATGCTCAGGTCATATACCTGTGTGTTAAATGTGTTTGGCATGCTCATGTGAATGCGAATCAGTTACGTTGAAGTCTTCTAATACATCGCCCCCCCCCCCCCCCCCAATACATTGTCAGATTGAGTTGGTGACTGCGCCATTTTGTCAGTCCAGATGTTTGAGACCAGAAAAAAAAAAGACATTTAAAAATACTAAGATGAAAACAAAAAAAAATCCCAGCCTACTGTGGAATTATATTGTCTATATCCAGAAGCTTAATTATTAATCTCACATGGTTTGGTTTAAATATACCCCAGTATCAAACATGAAGATTCCTTTTACGTGTATAGAGAGTATACAGTGGTTGTTTAAGCCAGTTCTTTGACATTTTCCACTGTTAACTTACTTTATGTGTTTTGGGAATTTCTTGAATTCATGTTTAAGAAGAGTGGTGAAAGGTTCTTATCTATTTTGGAATTATAACTGCTATTAAAATTCTCACGTGACTCTTCCAAGCGAACAGACACATCCTTCAGATATTGTTATTATAATGTTACATCTTTGATAATCGCCATGATTTCCATAAGTGTTACTACTATAACATATGCCATTTAGCAGACGTTTTTATCCAAAGCTACTCCGTGCGTCTATTTTACGTATGGATGGTCCCAGCAGTAGAACACACTACACTGGCTTTTCTAGCGTGTTGCTCTATCAACTGAACCACAAAGGATCACTACAAATATCTCAGCTTAAAATAAGTTCATGCCATTGGTTACATCATTATTCGATGCACTAACTCAACAAGATAAGTTGCCTGGATAGCATTAAAGGCCTGACTATATATTATTCCTTCCGGTGTGTGAGTCGTATGTACGGTAATGCGCAGAATATTTAGGGAACACTACCGGAGTTGAGGGATATGTGTGATCAAAGGCCTTTTTAGACAGACCGGGGCTCTGGCAAGCAAGCCAGCATGGTGAACATAACATTTGGTTTTTGATAATTTCATTTGAATGAAAATGGGGGTTGTTTTGCCTTTTTTAAATGATTCACTAATTGAGTAAATAAACACATGGTGATAGCTTCTCTGTCCTCAGTCTTTTTAAAGAGTGCTGGGCTTGAATGAGTTGGTTGCTTTCGGAGGAGCCAAAACAAATACCCAATATCACAATTTAGTTTTGTTTTTTTCAATCATGTATGGTCAGACATTACAATAATATACAAAATGTTAGCGCAGAATGGAGCAATGTAATTTCAGTAGAAATACACAAGTATACAATCATTTGAAATGGAGTAAAGTCTAACGTCACTGTATGAATCAGTTATCTATAATGTTTGTTCATGGCATAGTAAGGAGCTCTTCCTATCTAGGATCAGTCTAGACTTGGAAGAGGGAGTGTCATATCAATCTGGCAATTAATTGATCTAACTTATTGGCTGGAGGCAACAAACCTAGTTTACTAGGTCCAAATGAAATACTGAAATACTAATGAAATACTGTAAAATCTGCAAGTGTACAGTCCTCCAGGGGCCTAGTTGACACCTAGTGGGCACTAAACAGATGCAGTTTTAAGGTGAGACAATCCCTACAGGGGATGTACAGTGTCTTCAGAAAGTATTCATACCCATTGACTTATTCAGCCTGAATTCAAAATGGATTAAAAATAAATAATAATAATTGTCTCACCCATCTACACACAACACCTCAGAATGACAAAGTGAAAACATGTTTCTAGAAATGTTTGCTAATTTATTGAAAATGAAATACAGGTATCTAATTTACATAATTATTCACACCCCTGAGTTGATACTTTGTAGAAGCACCTTTGGCAGCTGTTAGTCTCTTAATAGCTTTCCACACGTGGATTGTGCAACATTTGCCCATTATTTTCAAAATTCTTAAAGCTCTGTCAAATTGGTTGTTGATCATTGCTAAACAACCATTTTCAGGTCTTGTAGATTTAAGTCAAAACTGTAACTAGGCCACTCAGGAACATTCACTGTCTTCTTGGTAAGCAACTCCAGTGTAGATTTGGCCTTCTGTTTTAGGTTATTGTCCTGCTGAAAGGGGAATTAATCTCCCAGTGTCTGGTGGAAAGCAGACAACTAGGTTTTCCTCTAGAATTTTGCCTGTGCTTAGCTCCATTCCGTTTCTTTTTTATTCTGAAAAACTCCCCAGTCCTCAACGATTACAAGCATGCCCATAACATGATGCAGCCATCACTATACCTGAAAATATGGAGAGTGGTACTCAGTAATGTGTTTTATTGGATTTGCCCCAAACATAACACTTTGTATTCAGGACAAAAAGTTAACTTGCTTTACCACATTTTTTGCAGCATTACTTCAGTGCCTTGATGCAAACAGGATGCATGTTTTGGAATATTTTTATTCTGTTCAGGCTTCCTTCTTTTCACTCAGTCAATTAAGTTAGTATTGTGGAGTAACTTCAATGTTGTTGATCCATTCTCAGTTTTCTCCTATCACAGCCATTAAACTCTGTAACTGTTTTAAATTCACCATTGGCCTCATGGTGAAATACCTGAGGGGTTTCCTTCCTCCCCAGTAACTGTGTTAGGAAAGACGCCTGTATCTTTGTAGTGACTGGGTGTATTGATACACCAAAGTGTAATTAATAACTTCACTATGCTCAAACAGATATTCAATGTCTGCTTTTTTATTTTTACTCATCTACCAATAGGTGCCCTTCTTTGTGAGGCATTGGAAAACCTCGCTGGTCTTTGTGGTTGACTCTGTGTTTGAAATTCACTGCTCGACTGAGGGACCTTACAGATGATTGTATGTGTGGGGTACGGAGATGAGTCATTCAAAAAATCACTTATTACACACAGAGGGAGTCAATACAACTTATGCGAGTTGTTAAGCAAATCTTTACTCCTGAACTGATTTATTTTTAAACAAAACAAAGGGGTTGAATGCTTATTGACTCAAGACTTTTCAGCTTTATATTTTTTATACATTTGTAAACATTTTGAATAACAATTCCACTTTGACATTATGGGCTATTGTGTGTAGGCCAGTGACAAAATAATCCAAATGTAATCATTTTAAAATTCAGGCTGTATCACAAAATGCTAAAGTCAAGGGGTGTGAAAACATTCTGAAGGCCCTGTAGATGTATGGGACAGGGGATGTAGTTGATGGCCTCAGGTCCTAGACTGCAGGGTGAGGTGTTGAATCATGTCTGGCTGCTGGGCCTGGCGCTTGATGAATTCTAGTGTCCTCACCTGTCAAGAAAAAGAGGGCGACTAAGAAATAAACCATATTCTGTGTTGTGTATATAGAGATGGTGAATATCTCTCCATGTTTTGTTCTTGCACCTAAAACTTCCTGTTTTACACTCACAGAGGTGCGTGTGTGGCTCAGATTCCACAGGTTGAGTTTGTTGTTACGTAGCTCCCCATGAGTCAAGAGGCAGCCAAACAGAGAGAAGGCTAGACTACCCTGTCTACGAAGAGGAAGAACATGAAGGGATAAGAGAGGACAGTTAAGTAAAACATGTTCTATGGAAAAATACAAAGAACATGTATAAGCAGCGACTTTGACTCCAATGATTCTTTCATTTCACTTTCTTCTATATTTCTGAAGTCTACTCTGAGAAATCAATATTATATGGTCCTCTGTAGCTCAGTTGGTAGAGCATGGGCTTGCAACATCAGGATAGTGGGTTGGATTCCCAGGACCACTCGTACTTAAAATGTATGCAAGCATGAGGCGGCAGGTGGTTAGACTAGTGGTTAGAGCGTTGGGCCAGTAACTGAAAGGTTGCTGGATCGAATCCCCAAGCTGACAAGGTAAAAATATGTTGTTCTGCCCCTGAGCTAGGCAGTTAACCCACTGTTCCCCGGGCGTCTTTGGATGTCGATTATGGCAGCCCCCCGCACCTCTCTGATTCAGAGGGGTTGGGTTAAATGCGGAGGACACATTTCAGTTGAATGCATTCTGTTGTAGAACTGACGAGGCATCCCCCCTTCCCATGACTAAGTTGCTTTGGATAAAAGGGTCTGCAAAATGTTGTTGTTGGTATAAAGTACCAGTCAAAAGTTTGGACACACCTAATGATTCAAAGTTTTTTTGAAGAGATAAACAAATCAATATATACTTTATATTTGAGATTGTTCAAAGTAGCCACTCTTTTCCTTGATGACAGCTTTGCACACTCTTGGCATTCTCTCAACCAGCTTCATGAGGTTGTCACCTAGAATGCATTTCAATTAACAGGTGTGCCTTGTTAAAAGTTAATTTGTGGAATTTCTTTCCTTAATGCATTTGAGCCAATCAGTTGTTGTGACAAGGTAGCGGTGGTATACAGCAACAACAAGGTAGGGATGGTATACAGCAACAACAGGGTAGGGGTGGTATACAGCAACAACAAGGGAGGGGTGGTATACAGCAACAACAAGGTAGGGGTGGTATACAGCAACAACAAGGTAGGGGTGGTATACAGCAACACAGGGTAGGGGTGGTATACAGCAACAACAGGGTAGCGGTGGTATACAGCAACAACAAGGTAGCGGTGGTATACAGCAACAACAGGGTAGGGGTGGTATACAGCAACAACAGGGTAGGGGTGGTATACAGCAACAACAGGGTAGCGGTGGTATACAGCAACAACAGGGTAGGGGTGGTATACAGAAACAACAGGGTAGGGGTGGTATACAGCAACAACAGGGTAGGGTTGGTAAACAGCAACAACAGGGTAGGGGTAGTATACAGCAACAACAAGGTAGGGGTGGTATACAGCAACAACAGGGTAGGGGGGTATACAGCAACAACAAGGTAGGGGTGGTATACAGCAACAACAGGGTAGGGGTGGTATACAGCAACAACAGGGAAGGGGTGGTATACAGACGAAACGACAGTCCATCATTACTTTACGACACGGAGGTCAGTCAATCCGGAACATTTCAAGAACTTTTAACGTTTATTCAAGTGCAGTCGCAAAACCAAGAGTCACGTCTGGAGGAGACCTGGCACCATCCCTACGGTGAAGCATGGTGGTGGCAGCATCATGCTGTGGGGATGTTTTTCAGCAGCAGGGACTGGGGGACTAGTCAGGATCGAGGCAAAGATGAAAGGAGCAAAGTACAGAGAGATCCTTGATTAAAAAAAACATGCTCCTGAGTGCTCAGGACC
This sequence comes from Oncorhynchus kisutch, assembly GCF_002021735.2. Taxonomy (NCBI): domain Eukaryota; kingdom Metazoa; phylum Chordata; class Actinopteri; order Salmoniformes; family Salmonidae; genus Oncorhynchus; species Oncorhynchus kisutch. Next base: position 16,139,650 of record NC_034193.2, read on the forward strand.
TCACTCACAAATGCTTCACAATGTATTTCTTTGTAGGCTATATCCTTAAAATAATAGGCCATACCATCTGGTTTGCACTTAGGACAATGACCCAACAGGACAATGACCCAACAGGACAATGACAACAACAGGACAATGACCCAATACACCTCCAGGCTGTGTAAGGGCTATTTGACCAAGAAGGAGCGTGATGGAGTGCTGCATCAGATGACCTGACCTCCACAATCACCCGACCTCAACCCAATTGAGATGGTTTGGGATGAGTTGGACCGCATTGTGAAGGAAAAGCAGCCAACAAGTGCTCAGCATATGTGGGAACTCCTTCAAGACTGTTGGAAAAGCATTCCAGGTGAAGCTGGTTGAGAGAATGCCAAGAGTGTGCAAAGCTGTCATCAAGGCAGAAGGTGGCTCCTTTGAAGAATCTAAACTCTAAAATATCGTTTAACATTTTTTGGTTACTACATGATTTCATAATTGTTTTTCATAGTTTTGATGTCTTCACTATAATTCTACAATGTAGAAAATAGTTTTACAAAATAAAGAAAAACCCTTGAATGTGGTGTGTCCAAACTTTGTCTGGTACTGTAGATAGTGCTGTGGTGTGACAAACCCTGACAAAAGCAGCAGTCTTATTGGAGTGGCTCCCCCTCATCACACGGCTTGTCTCCACGGCCAGCTGGTTCACAGCCTGAAAAGAAGACAATAAGTTGAGTGCATATACAGTATGTGCTCTATGTGTAACCTGTGGAAAATTATTACAACGTTTAACTAGATCGATATCAACTGTCAAAAGAAGCTGGTTTGTATTGCAATTACAGAACTGCATACAAGTTAATAAAGGTCAACCATGTCTAGGTGTGGTCTTGGTGTCGGGTGTATGTATGTGCACACACAGATAAGCGATGTAGATAAGGGCTTATGAGGGGGTATGGTTGGCCCCTTGGCTGTTCTCACATGGAGGGGGGCAGGGGGATCACTGTTTGTCAGCCTTGGAAATGCAGGAGGAGAAGTAGTGCATGAGTACCCAGAGGAGGGGTAGTCAGTCAGACACTCACCATGCGTATGAAGCCATTGATCAGTAAGGCCAGAGGCCAGATCTCTTCTCATCCTCCAGAGTCAGTGCGCTAAAGGACACAGAGAGAGTAGGGTCACTTTATAACACACCCATCCACAGTTGACTACTTACTTTACAGAGTCGTGCATGGTCTTGCAGACGTGCAGTAGAGCATTGAGGATAACAGTGCTCCTGTTGGTGTCTGAGGGGACAGACACAAACAGACATTCGGGATAGACACATGGATACATGCACAGAAGCAAACTGAGTTCACATAGAAAAGAGTTGAAGAGATATTTAGCTTGGGTGTCATTAGCCACGTAGCATGACATCAATGAAGGTGTTGCCTAAAAGAGACGTACTAAATGAAGATGTCCATGACGGAGAGACACACCTCCACCCTGACGCTGTCCTTCTGGGACATGTCCACGAAGGGAAGGAAACGCTCCTAAGGGAGAATCATAGAGAAACGAATTAGATCGATCCACTGACAAACATGAGTGATTGTGTGAGATTGGAGAATATCAAACCATGTCTTACCATGGAGAAGAGGATAGAGAAGTCATGAAAGTAGGTGAGGATCTTCCTTATCACGGACTGGAGCTGAGCATAGGCATCCTCAAAGGCACGATCCGGCATAATGTGCTTGATGATGTCAGAGAGCACAGTGTTGACCTCACGTTTCTGAGAGAAAGAGGAAATAAGGATTATACTAGCATGAATCATTTGGAGACCCTGATGCTTACAACTCTTTCATTGGTAGTCTGTTTTGGAATGGGTGGCCAGTAATAAACTGGTCCTGAACATCTCTAAAACTAAGAGCATTGTATTTGGTACAAATCATTCCCTAAGGTCTAGACCTCAGCTGAATCTGGTAATGAATGGAATGGCTGTTGAACAAGTTGTGGAGACAAAATTACTTGGTGTTACCTTAGATTGTAAACTGTCATGGTCAAAACATAGATTCAATGGTTGTAAAGATGGGGAGAGGTCTGTCCGTGATAAAGAGATGGTCTGCTTTTTTGACACCACACTCCAAAAAGCAAGTCCAGCAGGCTCTAGTTTAGTCTTATCTTGATTATTGTCCAGTCATGTGGTGCAGTGCTGCAAGGAAAGACCTAGTTAAGCTGCAGCTGGCCCAGAACAGAGCGTCATGTCTTGCGCTTCATTATAATCAGAGGGCTGATATAAATATTATGTATGCCAGACTCTCTTGGTTAGGAGTTGAGGAGAGACCGACTGCATCACTTCATCTTTTTAGAAGAAACATTGTTTTGAAAATCCCAAATTGTTTGCATAGTCAATTTACACACAGCTCTGACACACACACTTAACCCACCAGACATGCCACCAGGGGTCTTTTCACAGTCCCCAAATTCAGAACAAATTCAAGCGTACATAATTATATGGAGCCATTGCATGGAACTCCGTTGCACCTCATATTGCTCAAGTGAACAGGAAATCTGGTCTCAAAAACAGATAAAGCAGCACCTCACGGCACAACGCCTCTCCCCTATTTGACCTAGATAGTTTGTGTGCGTGCATTGATATGTAGGCGACTTATGCTTTTTTGTAAAAACATTTTTTTTTTATGTAGTTCTGTGCTTGTCTATTGATGTTCTGTATTATGTCATGTTTCATGTTTTGTGTGGATCCCAGGAAGAGTAGCTGCTGCTTTTGCAACAGCTAATGGGGATCCTATTAAAATACCCACAGTGAAATGACGACAGGTTAACTCCACCCTGATCTCAGCACAGTTGATGTAATCCTGGAATAAGAGAAGGTAACATTTACAACCTGACCATTTGTCCATGTGCACCACCAAGCATGTCTTCATTGTCTAATAGGGTTATTATTTGTTGTGCACCTGTGTACTGCACACTTTGGCGATGACCTTATTATATAGAGCCAATCCTAAATGTATTATTGATACTGTCGCATAGCTAACTAAAAGTCAGCGTTCCCCAAGAGAGGATGGCTTTCACTTCAGCAGTGATAAATTCAACTTCTTTGATCAAAAGATCATGATCATCAGAAAGCAAATTACGGACTCCTCTTTAAATCTGCGTATTTCTCCAAAGCTCAGTTGTCCTGAGTCTGCACAACACTGCCGTGACCTAGGATCAAGAGAGACACTCAAGTTTTTTAATACTATATCTCTTGACACATTGATGAAAATAGTATTGGCCTCTAAACCTTCAAGCTGCATACTGGACCCTATTCCAACTAAACTACTGAAAGAGCTGCTTCCTGTGCTTTCCCTCCTATGTTGAACATAATAAACGGCTCTCTATCCACCAGATGTGTACCAAACTCACTAAAAGTTGCAGTAACAAAGCCTCTGTTGAAAAATCCAAACTTTGACCCAGAAAATATAAAAAACTATAAGGCTCTGCATCTGTCCTCTCGCTCCTAGATCTTAGTGCTGCTTTTGATACCGTCGATCACCACATTCTTTTGGAGAGATTGGAAACCCAAATTGGTCTACACAGACAAGTTCTGTCCTTGTTTAGATCTTATCTGTCTCTGTGGATGGTTTGTCATCTGACAAATCAACTGTAAATGTAGTTGTTCCCCAAAGTTCTGTTTTTGCACCACTACTGTTTTCACTATATATTTACCTCTTGGTGATGTCATTCGGAAACATAATGTTAACTTTCACTGCTATGCGGACGACACACAGCTGTACATTTCGATGAAACATGGTGAAGCCCCAAAATTGTCCTCGCTAGAAGCCTGTGTTTCAGACATAAAGAAGTGGATGGCGTCAAATGTTTTACTTTCAAACTCGGACAAAACAGAGATACCTAGTTCTAGGTCCCAAGAAACAATGAGATCTTCTGTTGGATTGGACAATTCATCTTGATGGGTGTACAGTCGTCTCAAATAAAACTGTGAAGGACTGCGTTACTTTGGACCCTAATCTCTCTTTTGACGAACATATCAAGAATATTTCAAGGACAGCTTTTTTCCATCTTCGTAACATTGCAAAAATCTCAAACTTTCTGTCCAAAAATGATTCAGAAAAATGAATCCATGCTTTTGTTACTTCTAGCTTAGACTACTGCAATGCTCTACTTTCTGGCTACCTGGATAAAGCACTAAATACACTTCAATTAGTGCTAAACACGGCTGCTAGAATCTTGACAAGAACCACAAAATTTTGATCATGCCTCAGGACTACCTGGCCTGATGACTACTTGCTGTCCACAGTCCACATGGTCGTGCTGCTGCTCCAGTTTCAACTGTTCTGCCTGTGGCTATGAAACCCTGACCTTTCACTGGATGTGCTACCTGTCCCTGACCTGCTGTTTGGACTCGCTCTCTCTACCTCTGAATGATCGGCTATGAAAAGCCAACTGACATTTACTCTTGAGGTGCTGACCCGTTGCACCCTCTATAACCACTGTGATTATTATTTGACCCTGCTGGTCATCTATGAACGTTTGAAAATCTTGGCAGTGTGCTTGTATTAATGCAGGTCAATCAATCAATCAAATGTATTTATAAAGTCCTTTTTACATCAGCCGATGTCACAAAGTGCTATACAGAATCCCAGCCTAAAACCCCAAACAGCAAGCATTGCAGATGTTGAAGCACGGTGGCTAGGAAAAACTCCCTAGAATGGCAGGAACCTAGGAAGAAACCCAGAGAGGAACCAGGCTCTGAGGGGTGGCCAGTCCTCTTCTGGCTGTGCCGGGTGGAGACTATACGTTGATGCTGAATGTTGTTTGTTAGAAAGCTGACTTCGAGAAAAAACAAAAAACAAAGTTGACGGCTTCTGACTAGTTATGACAGCAAGATCATGCCAGCAAGATCAGGCAAGTACACGCATTTGAATTTGCTGTTATGCATCTAGCTATGTTATTTCAATGTGATGGTTATACTCTTAAGTTTTAAAGAACAGCAAATACCGATTTTTGATTAGAAAATAGGCATCTGCACAGATGCCGTATCTCTCTAGTCATATGACGTCTCCACTTCCTGCTTGGAGTACCAATTTTGAGACAACGCTGTTTTCTCCTCTAATTAGAAATGTTTCCAGATATAATTTATGGTACTCATTAAACATGAACATCCCCAAAGGATGGATGGTGTAGCGCAGCTTGAATCAATCAACATATTAGCAGCGAACGGTTTTTATTGACATCTTGAAATGTACAAAAAAAATTCATTTCCCAAGTTCCAATGCATGTCCGAAGGGGCGCGACGTTTCGAGGATTTTTGACACAAGAAAATAAGATGGTCTGCTTCCGCGCGCGATTTATAATGTTTTGCTCACTTTGCGAAATCTCTTGAGTGTAGCTAACATTTCACAGTTATAATGACTTGAATGTCAATGCATTTAACCTAGCTGGTCCTATTTTCTCGGAAGATAAGGTGAGTGAAATATTTTGATTATTGGCATATCAATGGTGTCAGTACTAGTAATTAGCCAGCTAGTTATCATAGCTAGCTGCTAGCGAGCCATCATAAAATGGTAATATTTTGCAATCAACACACATCTCAGATTGTAATCAAATGTCATGGAGCGGCCTGCCAGCGGAAAACTCAGCAATCAAGGTTGCCAGGCTGGTGGCCCCCTATCAACATTGTTTGTCGTTTGTGGTAGCCAGCGGCAACAAATATTAACATGACAGTGAGTATGCTTGTCTGTGCCTTAAAGCGGCAATCGGAGGTTGAAACAAGAAACATACTCCCCTAGTCCTGCCACCTTTTTCGGGAAAAAGGCTGAAAAATGGGTCTGGAGAAATGTTAGCTCTCAATCTCAAATTAATCAGCAGAGCTATGGACACAATGACTGAGCCACCCATGGCATCAAAATGATCGTTTTAACCACGTTGAGGCTATATATTGTTTTAAAACATTTGAGTAATGGTTCAGGATGGGGTGCGACAGTTGAACTAAGCTCATGAGACATTTATAAGTGAAATTCTTCAATAATTGATGGGTAAATGTAATTAATTGATGTCGAAAAATGTATGTAGTAACTGCAGATTGCCCCTTTTTAACGTTAGAGAACCCTGTAAAATGAAGACTAGAAAGAAGTTAGGGCTATGTTATTTGTGCAGTCAGCGCAGAGCTGCAGACATTCCAAATATTTTGAGTGTTGATGGTGTGAATGTGATCATAGAAATGTTGTACTTTAGGATGTAGAACGTACTGTTCAGTCCTGACTGCATTAACATTCTATTTTGCGGATTGTTTTCTTAATATGTGAATATGTCATTTGCATCCTTTCGGATTGTAGAATGAGGCCATTTTCTGGAGTACAATAACCCCAATAAACAACTATCATTCCCTGGGCCCAGTGCTGTCAACACCAGTGTAAGTAAATGTTTACCCCGAGGACTGAACGAAGAGACAGCAATGGCACAGAGAGAAAGTCTTGAGCAGAAGCAACAAACAGACTGAAGTGTCTGTTTAGAGTTGTCAGTGCAGCTTGCCAGTTGCAAGGCCTGTGCTGCACACAAATATGCTAAGCCTGTTTCAGGGACAGACAGGGCAAGGCTTTTTACCCTGGCAGAGCAGAGGAGACCATTTCCTTGCTGGGCAGATTTGGAAGTTGCCATAGAGACTGCCCTCACTGCCTTAAAGAGCTTAATTGTTGTGTTTTAAAACTGAGAATTAAGGGGTTAATCTGAGATTGAGGAAAAACAAGCTTTCTGATGGTGATGATCAGGTTTAGAGATTGATTGCATGTAAACATTTTGTTCATACTGGTTTGTTCCAATATGTCACTCTGAACTCTACCTTTTGGAAATTCATGTGTAGTTGGTAGGTAGTCAACAACAGCCTGTCGATTTGGCAGGAAATCACCCCTAATCTTTTCCAGTTCCACGCAGCTTTTCTATGACTGGCATGCTGCCATATGCTGATCAATGATCTCCGTAATACTGGGTGACTTCATGGTCACCTGTTGGCATTATTAGATTTCTGTCATTCTATCTGCGCAGGTTATAAAGAGGGATTACATACTCTGCATATTGACAACCGAGGGGGCAGTTGTAGGCCAAACAGCTGGCCACAGTGAAGGTCCCAGCATTATAATTGATGATTAGGCCATACAAATGTAATTAAAAGTTTGAACGAATGCCTCTCTTCATTTTTCGCTTTAATTGTGCAATTTCCAGAAAAGTGATGTCCCCAAGCCTCCAGTGAAGAGGGAAACAACTTCCCCTCAAGTTATGGCTGAACCTTGCCTAATTTAGCCTCCCAAAAGGCAAAAATATTTGGTCGCTAGATGTTGAACGAAGGTTGCTATAGTATGTTAACAAGATGGTCTACTTCGGTTTTGTTGTTCACTCTCCTCACTCCCCAAAAAATATCTGTAAAACATTTAACAAAATGTGTATGGCCTTAGTGTACTGGAGAGCCTAACCAATGCTTCCCCCTTATCAGTGTAACTAATACTCACTTTCATGAAATTGATGCCCTGAATGACTGTCCACTTATTCCCCTCTTAGGAAATTCATCCTTGGGCTTTTGGTGTCTTATAAGGTTACTGGTTTTGCATACCCAAGGTCTTTCAATAGAAGGCTCGGCCACAGAACTGTATTTCTAATGAATTATTAACATTCTAAGTTTTGTGAGAGTGGATGCACTCATTACCTGATAGCCCTGTCCCATTTTCTGGACATGCATCCTTTGGTTCCATTGGAAACGGCACTCACCTGGTTTTAATTACTTTATTGCCTTGTCTTCGCTCTGTGGAAAGGAAGACTGCGCTAAGCAGACGTCTCTCTAGGTCCTGGAGAGCTGGTTGCTTAAGCATTTAAAGGGATACTTCAGGATTTTGGCAACGAGGCCTTTTATCTACACCAGAGTCGGATAAACTCGTTGATACCATCTTTATGTCTCTGTGTCCAGTATGAAGGAAGATGGCGGTAGTTTCGCAAGCTAATGCAGTTAGCAATTTCGCTTGTTAACATCTTCCTTCAAACTCCACGGAGAGACATAAAAATGGTATCAACGAGTTCATCTGACTCTGGGGAAATAAAGGGCCTCATTGCCAAAATCCTGAAGTATCCCTTTAATTGAGAGAGAGAAGATGAGGTTCTAAAGTCTTCTTTTTTAAGGAGAGTAGAATTCCACCCTCTTTGTATTGTACACATGTTTTCAGACAGATTAGAATTAATGGAGGATCTTGATGAGGAGAAGAACCCATTAGGAAGGGTGGATGCGGGGATTGAACCCTGGTCTCCGAAGTCGCAGTATGTGTCGAGCTGGGCGTGTCACCACTCAACCGTGGGTTGTATTTCTCAAAGAGTGATGCCGATGACATAATCTGCAATATGGATGACTGTACATTCCAAGTTCTTCTTTCCGGTCGTAGTAGTTTTTCCACCTGCTTCTGTGTTGTGTGTCTCTGGAAGACTGGGCCATGCGCAGCTGGAGGTGGCAGTTCTCCAGGATGATGAGCCTTTGCCTGCGCTGGTGCCGGCTGTGTCCTAAGCGAGGGGTGCGCCCCAGCAAGCCCCGGAGGAAGCTAGGAGAGCTGTGGAGCTACTGGAAGCTGCTGCTCAACTCCCTCTACTTCAACAGCCTCACCAACTCTGACACCTACCTGGACTGTGTCTTTGAACCCATCTACTGGATTGTGGACAATGTGACTCGCTGGTTTGGGGTGGTAAGTCAATAGATCACCTTTCTGATACATTTGATATACATTTGAGTCATTTAACAGATGCTCTTATCCAGAGCAACTTTCAGGAACATTTAGGGTCAAGTGCCTTAAAGGGCACATCAACAGATGTTTCACCTAGTTGGTTTGGGAATTCAAACCAGCAACCTTTCAGTTACTGGCCCAACGCTCTTAACTGCTAGGCTATCTGCTGCCCTGTCTGTAGATGTACAGTCAAATAGCTTTGTTTTAATGTAGTTAATTAAATATAGGAAAGTTCATAAAATATCCCATGTTTGGTTACATTAACCTTTTTGCTCTTCCATTTTTTTCCCCACAGTTTTTTCGCCTTTCACGCTCCCTCATGAGTTGTTCCCTCTGTCCGTGTCCTCCTCTCCTCTGTTCCCAGGTATTTGTGTGCCTGGTGATTGCCCTCACCAGCTCTGTGGTGGTCGTTGTCTACCTGTGCCTGTTGCCTGTTATCCTCAACACCTACCCACTGCTGTGGATCATCTGGCACCTCACCTATGGCCACTGGGTCCTCATGATGGTCCTCTTTCACTACTACAAGGCCACCACCACCTCCCCTGGACACCCACCACAGGTGAGGTGCCTGCTCTAATGCCTGCAGAAAATTAGTTTTGTGAAGACATAGGCAGTTTTAGGTGTGGTTGTGAAATAACAGTCTTCTATTTCCCTTTTTTTGGTTTGTTTCTCAGGTTAAAAGTGATACACCGTCAGTGACCATCTGTAAGAAATGCATCGTCCCCAAACCAGCCAGGACTCACCACTGCAGCATCTGCAATACGTAAGTTAAGGACTCTGTCAGTCGTTAGATGATGTCATCAAGAAATACAAAACCTCTACTGGTTAGCTCTAGTCCATGGCACAGGTCAATCACACTGGATAGCTCTAGTCCATGGCGCAGGTAAATCACAATGAGTGACTTTCTTTCATTCCAGGTGTATTCTGAAGATGGATCACCACTGTCGTATCCTTTCTATCGAGACCCACAAACAGTCTTCAACATCTCATCTGTCAGATTCCTTTTTTTTTGTGTAATCTTTTTATTTGAATTTAATACATGTTAAAACCCAAGGGGGGACAGTCATTCAATTGAATAATCTCTCGCATTCCAAAATGTTTTTATCCTTGTTAGATCTGCCTCATTAACTTTGACCTTAACTTGCCTTGTGACGCCAGCTTGGCTCAACAACTGTGTGGGTCACTTCAACCACCGCTACTTTTTCTCCTTCTGCCTGTACATGACCATGGGCTGCATGTACTGTAGCGTCAGCTGCAAAGACATGTTCATAGAGGCTTACAACGCTGTCGAGGTGAGGGAGATCAACAGACGGAAGAATGTCAGCTTCTTAGAGGTTCTAGAAGGCTTGACATTTTGACTTTCAAAGAGTATTCGGAGTACTGCCCTCTGCGTAAATCATGCCTTGTTATTGACATGTGGACCAAACACCCTGATTGAGTGAGGCCGCTTGGTTCATGACTGTTTGGATAGAGTCTGGCATGTCTTTGCCACATTTTTCCTTCTCTTATGTGCTAGGTGAGGCGTGGGCTTGTCGTATAGGTAAGCGAAAGGCCATACATTCTGAGCATGGTGTCAAGTTGAGCTGCCGCAAGTTTAGCTAAAGAGACAGGCAAAAAAAAAAACATTAACAGCAATTAAATACACTTGTTTCTTGTCAAGTCCACTGAGAAGGCTCATGGCTGTTTGTCTAATGCAATTTAAAGTATCCGGGATCAAGATCAATTACTGTTTTGACACCAGTCCACCATGGTAAGATGGGAGTTTATATAGTAACAGATTCTATGGCCCTTAGGCAACACCTCACTGTTTTAGATTTAAAAAATGCTTCCATCGCTGTGTGATAAATTCTCTCTAGCTACAGAGGTATCATGATGATGACCCATAACCAGTCTAGTCAATAGTTTCTCACTATTATGAGTTCTGATTTAGCTAGTCAACGGCACTAACTTCTCTCCTGCATTTGGCTGTTGTCCCCCAAATTGTATTTTATTCCCTATATATAGTGCACTACTTTTGACCAGAGCATTGTGGGCCCTGGTCAAAAGTAGTGCACTACATATGGAATAGGGTGTGATTTTGGGATGTAACCAGTGTGTGTATTGACATTGATCCATTAGCAGTGTGAATGGGGAGCCGCAGAGGGAGCCAGTGATAAGAGTAGGCGACAGACTGCTTCTCAGTCTGGCCATGTAGTACAAAAGGTTCTTGAAATCACAGCACTCAGAACAGGGCCTGGTTTTCCAAAAGCATCTTAAGGCTGTTTGAGAAACCGGGCCCTGGTGTGTTGACCAAAATTAAAACTGCAGATTAATTTGTAGAGGGTAGTACTACAGATTGACAGACTGCAAAGGTCCACTGGGCAACACTGGGTCCCACTGTCAATTAACATTTGACAACAATTAGGCAATCGTCTCAATGTGTAGTATGGGGCCTTCTATGTGCCCAGTGAGACTGCAGCTCTCTCCTCAAGCCAGGCAAAGTCCCATGTGATTGGTAGTTAGTTCTAGGTCCCTTGGCTATATGATTGGCTACAGACTTGGCATCTAGAGTTTTGTTGATTTGCCACTAGTTGCATTCTGAGGGCCGTGGATGTGCTCCTTTCTTAACCCAGCTACTGTTTGTGATTAGGCTTTTTGTGGTTGGTGGTTTAACCTAGAGGTCGACCGATTAATCGGAATGGCTGATTTAATTAGGGCCGATTTCAAGTTTTCATAACAATCGGAAATCGGTATTTTTGGGCACCTATCTATTTATTTATAATATAATATTTTTTTACACCTTTTATTTCATCTTTATTTAACTAGGCAAGTCATTTAAGAACACATTCTTATTTTCGATGACGGCCTAGGAACGGTGGGTTAACCTTGTCAGCTCGGGGGATCCAATCTTGCAACCTTAGAGTTAACTAGTCCAACGCAATAACGACCTGCCTCTCTCTCGTTGCACTCCACAAGGAGACTGACTGCCTGTTATGCAAATGCAGTAAGCCAAGGTAAGTTGCTAGCTAACTTATCTCATAAAAAAACAATCATAATCACTAGTTAACTCCACATGGTTGATGATATTACTAGATATTATCTAGCGTGTCCTGTGTTGCATATAATCTGACTAAGCATACAAGTATCTGACTGAGCGGTGGTAAGCAGAAGCAGGCGCGTAAACATTCATTCAAACAGCACTTTTGTGCGTTTTGCCAGCAGCTCTTCGTTGTGCGTCAAGCATTGCGCTATTTATGACTTCAAACCTATCAACTCCTGAGATGAGGCTGGTGTGACCACCTTGGGGTGGTTGTTTCCCTTGCTCTGCATGGGTAACGCTGCTTCGATGTGGTGGCTGTTGTCGTTGTGTTGCTGGTTCGAGCCCAGGGAGGAGCGAGGAGAGGGACGGAAGCTATACTGTTACACTGGCAATACTAAAGTGCCTATAAGAACATCCAATAGTCAAAGGTTAATGAAATACAAATGGTATAGAGGGAAATAGTCCAATAACTACAACCTAAAACTTCTTGCCTGGGAATATTGAAGACTCATGTTAAAAGGAACCACCAGCTTTCATATGTTCTCATGTTCTGAGCAAGGAACTGAAACGTTAGCTTTCTTACATAGCACATATTGCACTTTTACGTTATTCTCCAACACTTTGTTTTTGCATTATTTAAACGAAATTGAACATGTTTCATTATACACATAATAAGTGTTAATTCCGTATTGTTGTAATTGTCATTATTACAAATGTATAATATATTTTTTAAAACCGGCCGATTAATCGGTATTGGCTTTTTTGGTCCTCCAATAATTGGTATCGGCGTTGAAAAATCATAATCGGTCGACCTCTAGTTTAACCACGTGGAATACCCATTGGTATCACATTTACTAATTGAACTGCAACTCGAGTGAGGCCATTCTACACATTTTAAAGTTCATTTCTAGCTTAAATGGTGTAGGAGGAGTAGTGTGCTTAAGTAGAAGGTTGAAAATTTAAGCTGGGGTTTTTGCTGTGCAAGCCCCACAATTTAAACTGATTTTCATGTAGGGTCTTTACATTGTTTGGTTTTGCTTTCTTTCTAGAGCTACTATCAGACCCCACCAGCACTGTTTTCCTTCAGGGAAAAGATGGTCCACAATGGTGTCATTTTCATTTGGGTGCTGACAAGGTGAGACAAATTTGTAACCGCTAAAAGTTTAGGGTTTTATAGTAGATAGTCAACTGTTTTGTTGTGGTGAACTGCTAGGGCTGTTCTGTGTGTGTTCTCAAATAGACCTCATCTTGAGTTGTGTTCAGTACAGTCATGGTAAAAAGTTTTGAATGACATTAATTTTCAAAGTCTGCTGCCTTGGTGTCTTTAGATATTTGTAAGATGTTGCTATGGAATACTGAAGTATAATTACAAGCATTTCATAAGTGTCAAAGGCTTTTATTGACAATTACATGAAGTTGATGCAAAGAGTCAATATTTGCAGTGTTGACCATTCAAGATCTCTGCAATCTGCCCTGGCATGTTGTCAATTAACTTCTGGGCCACATCCTGACTGATGGCAGCCCATTCTTGCATAATCAATGCTTGCAGTTTGTCAGAATTTGTGGGTTTTTGTTTGTCCACCCGTCTCTTGAGGATTGACCACAAGTTCTCAATGGGATTAAGATCTGGGGAGTTTCCTGGCCATGGACCCAAAATATTGATGTTTTGTTCCCTGAGCCACTTAGTTATCACTTTTGCCTCATTGCAAGGTGCTCCATCATGCTGGGAAAGGCATTGTTCGTCACCAAACTGTTCCTGGATGATTGGGCAAGTTGCTCTCGGAGGATGTGTTGGTACCATTCTTAATTCATGGCTGTGTTCTTAGGCAAAATTGTGAGTGAGCCCACTCCCTTGGCTGAGAAGCAACCCCACACATGAATGGTCTCCTGATGTTTTACTGTTGGCATGACACAGGACTGATGGTAGTCATGGCCACGCTCACCTTCTCCAGACAAGCTTTTTTTCCAGATGCCCCAAACATTCAGAAAGAGAATTGAGAAAATGACTTTACCCCAGTCCTCAGCAGTCTAATCCCTGTACCTTTTGCAGAATATCAGTCTGTCCCTGATGTTTTTCCTGGAGAGAAATGGCTTCTTTGCTGCCCTTGACACCAGGCCATCCTCCAAAAATCTTCGCCTCACTGTGTGTGAAAATGCACTCACACCTGCCTGCTGCCATTCCTGAGCAAGCTCTGTACTGGTGGTGCCGCGATCCTGCAGCTGAATCAACTTTATGAGACGGCCCTGGCGCTTGCTGGACTTTCTTTGGCGCCCTGAAGCCTTCATCACAACAATTGATCCGCTCTCCTTGAAGTTCTTGATGATCCGATAAATGGTTGATTTAGGTGCAATCTTAGTGGTAGCAATATCCTTGCCTGTGAAGCCCTTTTTGTGTAAAGCAATGATGACTGCACGTGTTTCCTTGCAGGTAACCATAGTTGACATTGGAAGAACAATGATTCCAAGCACCACCCTCCTTTTTGAAGCTTCCAGTCTGTTATTTGAACTCAATCAGCATGACAGAGTGATCTCCAGCCATGTCCTCATCAACACTCACACCTATGTTAATGAGAGAATCACTGACATGTCAGCTGGTCCTTTTGTGGCAGGGCTGAAATGCAGTGGAAATGTTTTTTGGGGGGGATTCAGTTCATTTGCATGGCAGATGGACTTTGCAATTAATTTGATCACTCTTCGTAACATTCTGGAGTATATGCAAATTGCCATCATACAAACTGAGGCAGCAGACTTTGAAATACAATATTTGTCATTCTCAACTTTTGGCCACGACTGTACAATTGACAGATGGTCATGATCGCTGTTTGTATGCCCTGCAGTTCGGTGGCAGTTGCTCTGGGAGGTCTGACCCTGTGGCATGCTATCCTCATCACTCGAGGAGAGACCAGTGTGGAGAGACACATCAACAAGAAAGAAATCAGACGTTTAAAGGAGAAAGGAAAGGTGAGGCTTATTGGACTCTGTGGGTTTACCAAAATATCAACATGGTGTACCAGTTTGGAATTAGTGAGTAAAGCCTGTTTCTCTTTTGTAAGGTGTTCCGAAATCCATACCACTATGGGAAAATAAACAATTGGAAAGTTTTGTTTGGTGTGGAGGAGACAAGGTAAGCCTTGTTTTTAGGCTGTTGTGAAACATACATGATTGTTCTTACAGAGTTGGTTTGTCTTCCTCTTCCCAAAGTCACTGGTTGACCAGAGTCCTCCTGCCGTCTAGCCACGTTCCCCATGAAGATGGACTGATATGGGAATGCCCTCGGGCTCTCACCAGAAGAGACCCTATGACCATCTAACCTCCCACTACTCGCTGCTGGACAGTTTCTCATCTCCACTTTATGGGCCATAATCACTGCTATAGCCCTGGCCCCTGGATGGTGGGGTAGACAAGACTTCTTTTAGCCTCTGAGGAGTGGACTATTTGGTGTTGAGTCCAGCGACCTTAATCGGACCTCCAGTCACTGTCATGTGAAGTGAACTGATGGTCCTGTCTTTAATAGTCTACTTGTCTTGTGGACTGACTGTTTGTACTTTTAGGTATGTTGTCCAAAGTTGATGTGAAGTGTGTGCTTTTTAATTGTATTTAAGTCACAGAAGAAGCAGTTTGGACTTTTTCAGTGCCAAAGAACAGCTTTCCACCAAAGGCTAGGTTCGAGCTAGATAACCACATGCCTTGGCCATTGTCCAACTATGGGTGAGTAGTCTGGAGACTGACAGAATTACATAAACAATATTACCATTCAGGCTCCAGTTAGATTATGGTGCTCATGTTACTGAGCAGTGCCCCT
Source organism: Oncorhynchus kisutch (assembly GCF_002021735.2). Lineage (NCBI taxonomy): Eukaryota > Metazoa > Chordata > Actinopteri > Salmoniformes > Salmonidae > Oncorhynchus > Oncorhynchus kisutch. The sequence goes on from NC_034193.2 coordinate 16,155,194, forward strand.
GTCAATATTAGGAATTGTCAAAACATTGCTATGTGCCTTGTTATGTTAAATCTTTAACCTGTTTTCTATTTGTTAATTACCAGGCACTAATGCAAAGTAGAGTTTAATGTATTATCCAACCTCTCCCACATTGATTTCCCCACTAAAAAGCGGCGTGTACACTACACGATTTTGGTCCCGATAGCTGTCCTGGTCAAGTTTTTGAGATCGGTATTTTCAAACATGGGTATTACTATATCGGCACAAAACCAGCAATGATCGTGTAGTGTGAGATGTGCAACAAGTTGAGAATGGTGATAAGCAATAGCCAATGAGAGCTCGCCAGTGAGATGACGTTTCGCATCACACAGAATGTGTAGGTGCTCGATCCATGAATACTATTAGTACGCGTTTGTACTTTAACCAAACCGTCAATTCGTTACAGCTCTGAAGTTCACAAGCTATGTTATTAAATTCAAAATGTTGGCTAGATATTTCAACTCTGTATGGCAAGCGTGAAAGTCTTGAAAAATAGAGCCGCACACTCGGCACTCAGATGCAAAACTATTTATGTCCAACGTTTCGACAGACAAGCTGTTTTCATCAGGGTATAATGACAAACACTGCGAGGTGACTCAAAAGACAGGTCTATAATCATGGACAAATACAATTTGGCTACAGCGTGAAAGTCTGACTGAAAACGTTTGAGGCTGTTGAGACAGCTCGTTGTAGCTACATTATTTTTTCGAGAGAGCGTGGTATCTTGAATCCTCAAACAAGTGAATTATCTTGTAGTGTTTGACCCCCGTCTGTGCCACATCGTTTAGTACGCACCACTACGTTGGCAAGACAACTACAGGAAAGCGGTTATTTAACCTCTATGGAATCAGTGTCCTCCCCGGGGGATGGTTGCGCTAACGTGATGAGCAGAAAGCTTAAATTCTTGTTAATCTAACTGCAATGTCCAATTTACAGTAGCTACTAGTGAAAGAATACCATGCTATTGTTGAGTGCACAGCTAGGTACTTGAAAATGTATCAATAAACCAATTAAGCACATTGGATCAGTCTAAAACTTTGCAGACTGTTGCCATCTAGTGGCAAATCTAAATAGCACCTAAACTGGAATAATACATTGGTCTTTCTCTTGCATTTCAAAGAATACAAAAAAGTTAAAAAAATATTTGACCAGATGTGTTATTCTCCTACATTATTTTCAAAGGAATCAATTATATGCATATCCTTGCTTCAGGTCCTGAGCTACAGGCAGTTTAGATTTAGGCATGTCATTTTAGTTGAAAATTGAATTAGAAAAAAATTGGTCTTAACTTAACATGTTCATATGCTCTGGAAGCTGCGGACTTCCTCCTTGCTGGTCTCGAATATGGCCACCAGTTAGAATTCCTAGAATGATCGGGATATTTCTTGTGGCCAGCCTGTAAATGGGAGGGGCTATGTGGTTGGCTGCTGTGACATGACCAATAGAAACTGTTTCACTATATTGCGCACATCTGTATCATTACGATTTGATATTAGCTTGTATTGTTCTAATATTTGATAAAGGATTGTTTTTGGAAACTTCATCCAGCTTCTTGAATTGAGCTCGTTGATTTTTAAAGCACTGATTCGTTTACAAAAATTGTTTTATTGACAGCTTAAGTTAGACATTTAAATATTGTCCACATATCTTCGGCATATGTTCTTGTGAGTTTCAAAGTTAGCCTAGTGAAATTAAATGTGCAGCCTGCCAGCTGCATCAATCCTTCCAATACTGAATACAATGTTGACTCTTCATAATGGCATCGTCACGAGGGATGTTAAACACATTAATATTGTCCTCTATGGTTAGATAGTCAATTACGTAAAATGTACTTAAATCAGTAGCTCTCGTACACAACTGGCAGGGTGAGGTCAACTGTTAGACTTGCAAATCATATTTTCAAGGCATTATATTGTAGCTAGAAATGGTTCTCTGTGCCAAGCTTGTTTCAGTGCAGCTCTGAGTCCTTTCATGGTGGACGGTCACCTATAGGTCCACGCCACCATGCAGTGGTGGTCAGAGTGGCAGTACAAAAAAATGGACGTGTAAAAGGTGAAGTGCTGTGGGTGGTGGTGAGATGTCCCAGACTCCAAGGGCAAAACTAAGGTCCCATGCCTGGATCCAAAGCCTCTTCCTCAGGAGCAGGCGGTCCCTCTGTCCCCTCCCACAACCAGTCTGCAATGGTGGGGCCAAACTCACCTTCCCCCTGGACTCCCCAGTAGGAACCTTCACATGAGACACACATTGTAATAAACTTCCATTGACACAATGGAGAGAAATTCAGGGCCTGTTTTTCTCACTGTTAAGCTTTTGTGTCATATTGACTTCTGGTCTGTTAGAAATGGAACAGGATTCACCAATGTTACATCAACAGATTTAAATGACTAACCCTTGTAGTTGTGAGAATGTTTGAGGAAATCTAATGCCTCACCATTCATTGCGTGCCACCACTGCCTCGCTCCTCACCATCCTCTTGAGGTCATCCAGGGGCACAGCCAGGGCACGCAGCACCCTCGCACGGAAAGGCATGATCTGCCAGAGGAAGGGTGGGTTTGTTTATGACCAGTTTATAGGAATCGGTTGTTAAAGCCAATCACAATCACTTGTTAAAGTCCCATCTGTGTGGCCAGTTGGCTGACAGAGGTTCTGTGCAGTCCAGGACCGAGTCTTACCTCATGTTCTGGAAAGCGGGAGAGGGCATGGATACAGCGCAGAGAGGCTATCCGCACTTTCTGTGAGGACGAGGAGAGAGAGACAAAACGACCTTCGTGAGTGAAGATAAGTGTTTTAGCACTGTGTATGGGGATTGGGGACAATGGTACTCAAGGTTACCTTGGTTCATGTTGCAGCTGAATACTGAATAGTCCAGATTTCAAAAACGCTCAGTTGCATTCTGCGGTTTATGACAATTGCATTTCAGGTTAAAGACCACACCGGTACAGTCAAGCAGCATTTCATTTACAGATGTATTGTGGGTTATAGTGATAGTGGGTTAGATTCCCGGAACCACATGACTGTACGTCACTTTGGATAAGTGTCTACTAAATGGCATATTATTGAATGCTCGCGGGGACACGGTTGAATCAACTTCCTCTGGCACAGAGGAATGAGATACAAAGTCTGTGCGACAACACTGTCACAGAGAGAACACATATCTGCCTGATGCTCAGATCTGACTCCTATTTAGGTTTCTCAATACTTGTCCCATTGGCATATGTCACGTTTATAATGATAGTGTGTGTGTGGTGTCTCATAACATACCCTGTGGATTCGGCTACTTCACACACCAGTTGCCGACAGCTGTATAAAATTGAGCACACCGCCATGCAATCTCCATAGACAAACATTGACAGTCAAATGGCCTTACTAAAGCGCTCATTGACTTTCAGCGTGGACCGACATAGCCTGCCACCTTTCCAACAAGTCAGTTTGTCAAATTTTTGCCCTGCTAGAGGTGCCCGGGTTAACTGTGAAACGGGACCGCCTAGTGTTAAAGAGCGCAAAAATAGTCCACCCTCTGTTGCAACACTCACTACCAAGTTCCAAACTGCCTCTGGAAGCAACGTCAGCACAAGAACAGTTTGTGCGTCAGCTGGAGTGGTTTAAAGCTTGCCGCCATTGGACTCTGGAGCAGTGGAAACACATTCTCTGGAGTGATGAATCATGCTTCACCATCTGGCAGTCCAATGGACGAATTTGGGTTTGGCGGATGCCAGGATAACGCTACCTGCCCCAATGCGTAGACCTAACTAAAGTTTGGTTTGGAAGAACACCTTTGGGATGAAGTCCTAATCGCCCGACCGCACTAATACTCTTGTGGCTGAATGGAAGCAATCCCCCCCATCAATGTTCCAACATCTAATGGAAAGCCTTCCCAGAAGAGTGAAGAGGCTGTTATAGCAGCAAAGGGGGGGACCAACTCCATATTAATGCCCATGATATTGAAATGAGATGTTTGACGAGCAGGCGTCCACATACACTAAGTGACAAAGTATGATACGTACCATAGCAGGGCTTGTGGTGAGGGTGAGGGTGCGGCCAACTAGCGCCTCCAGCTGAGTGATGAGGGCGGAGGGGGGGTCCATGAGGACAGGTTGCAGGCAGGACAGAGTGGACAGCTGCACCGCCTGGTCTGGACAGGACAGGGCCTCTAGCAGGAGGGGCAGGAGCTGACCAAACAGTGAAGAATATAAAAAGGAGGACATCACCACATCTTTAACATACAGTGCCTTCAGAAAGTAGTCACACATTTTGATGTGTTACAAAGTGCGACTAAAATGGATTTGTCATTTTTTTTTCATTTATTTATTTTCTACCAATAGGTGCCTTTCTTTGAGGCATTGGAAAACATCCCTGGTATTTTTTTGTACTTTATTTAAATAGGCAAGTCAGTTAACACTTATTTACAATGATGGCCTACCAAAAGCCTCCTGCGGGGATGGGGGCTGGGATTCAAAATAAAATACAGGACAAAAACACACATCACGAAAAGAAACACCACTACATAAAGAGAGACCTCAGACAACATGGTAGCAACACAACAACATGGTAGAAGAACAAAAGATGGTACAAACATTATTGGGCACAGACAACAGCATGAAGGTAGAGACAACACATCACGCGAAGCAGCCACAAGTGTCAGTAAGAGTGTCCATGATGGAGTCTTTGAATGAAGAGATGGAGATAAAGCTGTCCAGTTTGTTTTGCAGCTCGTTCCAGTCGCTAGCTGCAGCGAACTGAAAAGAGGAGCGACCCAGGGATGTGTGCGCTTTGGGTACCTTTTAACAGAATGTGACTGGCAGAACAGGTGTTGTATGTGGAGGATGAGGGCTGCAGTAAGCATCTCAGATAAGGGGGAGTATTGAGTGCAATGATGTGTCCGATAAGGAATATTGGTGTCAAATCTGATGGCCGAATGGTAAAGAACATCTAGCCACTCGAGAACACCCTTACCTGCCGATCTATAAATGATGTCTCCGTAATCTAGCATGGGAAGGAAGGTCATCTGAATCAGGGTTAGTTTGACAGCTGGGGTGAAAGAGGAGCGATTGCGATAGAGGAAACCAAGTGTAGATTTAACTTCAGCCTGCAGCTTTTGATATGTGCTGAGAGAAAGCCAGTGTTCCATCTAGCCATACTCCAAAGTACTTGCATAAGGTGACTACCTCAAGCTCTAAACACTCAGAGGTAGTAATCACACAAGTAGGGGCATTCTTCTTACCAAACCACATGACCTTTGTTTTGGAAGTTCACAAGTGTTGTATTTTTTTGGGAGGGCCAAAAGGGGAGGGTTTACTTACCGTCCCCTAACCGAGACAACGCTGGGCCAATTGTGTGCCGCCCTATGAGACTCCCGATCACAGCAGGTTGTGATACAGCCCGGGATCGAACCAGGGTCTGTAGTGATGCCTCTAGCACAGACGCAGTGCCTTAGACCACTGTGCCACTCGGGTTAAGGGCTAAGAAAGGTTTGTTGTTGAGCGTTGAACACAAAATCCAGGGAGGGGCCAGCTGACTATAAGACTATCATCTGCATATAAATGGATGAGCTTCCTACTGCCTGAGCTATGTTGATGTAAATTGGGAAGCGTGTGGGGCCGAGGATCGAGTCTTGGGGTACTCCCTTGGTTACAGGCAGTGGATGAAACAGCAGATGTTCTGCACTCTGAGAAAGGTAGTTAGCAAACCAGGCCAAAGACCCATCAGACACCAATACTCCTTAGCCGGCCAGCAATAATGGAATGGTCAGCCGAGTCAATAAAAATAGCAGCACAACATTGCTTAGATTCAAGGGCAATGGTGACATCATTTTGCTTGACTGAGGGACCTTACAATTATCTGTATGTGTGGGGTACAGATATGGGGTAGTCATTCAAAAATCATGTTAACCCCAATTATTGCACACAGAGTCCATGCAACTTATTATGGGAGTTATTTGCTTATTAACCTTTACTTCTGAATGTATGAGTTGCCATAAAGGGGTTGAATTCTTATCGACTCCAGACATTTCAGCTTTTAATAAAAATACATTTTTAAAAAATCGTAAAAAATTCTACAAACAAAATTCCAACTTTGACATTATTGGGTGTAGATCACGGACACATCGTAATGTAATCCATTTTAAATTCAGGCTGTAACACTGAAAAAGGCTGAAAAAGTCAACGGGTGTGAATACTTTCTGAAGGCACTGTAACAGTACCATAGTGGGATATAATGCTCATCACAGATGTATAAACTGGGTGGTTTGAGCCCTGAATGCTGATTGGCTAAAAGCAGTGGTATATCAGACCACTGGTATGACATTTATTGTTACTGTTCTAATTACGTTGGTAACCAGTTTATAATGGCAATAAGGCACCTCGGGGGGTTGTGGTATATGGCCAATATCCATCGCTACGGGTTGTATCCAGTCACCTGGCGTTGTGCCTAAGAACAGCCCTTTGCTATGGTATATTGGCAATATACCACACCTCTCTCAGATATGTGTTTTAGATTTCAGATTTAAGGGATATATTTAAGGAATATATTCCTGTTTTTGCTCCCTTGTCTTGCACTTATCTATACTGTTTCACTGGTCCTCTCCACTTACCGCTGGTAGCTCAGTGAGCTGAACCTGTCTGGGTAGGTAGTTCACTATGTGAGACAGTGCCTTCAGGTAGCCAGACTTCTTCTCTGTAGAGGGAGAGAAGGGAGGGAGAGTTAAGAATCGGTACAATGAACAGGACTCTCACAAACTGGTTAACAAGTTTCAACACGTGGACAGTATCTGTAGTGCATTGAAAATGTGTCCATTTCCGGTACCTTGGGCTGCAGAGTTAAAGCCCTGGACAAGCTTGGCCGAGTTCTCGGTGAAGAAGCGCTGGCGGTACATGATGCGTACGTCGGCGTTGCAACCGCGGTTGAGGACGTCCGGCGAGTCGCTCATCAAGAGAGAGAATCCATCGGCAGCTAACGAACCCAGTTCTGAGTCACTGAGCAAGGAGAAAAGCTGAGAACGACACAGGGTTATTGCTGTGTGTGTGACGTTACTGAGGTATAGATATTTTTCTAGGGGAGAAGAGACAAAACAATTAAAACAACAGACTGTGTGTGTAGGAGGACAGAGGACTCCTGTCCTTTACCTTGTCAGTCAGGGCTGTGGACAGAGGGTGGTAGCGGAGAAGGAGAGCCTTGGCCACCTAAAGACAAGAAAGCCATGCACAACTTGATCAATGAATGGACAGAACACCATACAATTGGCAAGTCACCATTCACCCCAAAGGAGAGGAGGTCGTAGGAGTATCAGAGATCCCTAGTCTAGAGACACGGGGGATTGTAGGAGTATCAGAGATCCCTAGTCTAGAGACACGGGGGGGGGGGGGGTCGTAGGAGTATCAGAGACCCCTAGTCTAGAGACACAGGGGGAGTTCGTAGGAGTATCAGAGACCCTTAGTCTAGAGACACGGGGGGGGGGAGTTCAGTAAGCTAAGTATGGGCTGAGGGGAACGGAGAACGAAAGAGAACACATGGAAATCATAAACTGATGTGAACGGATAAAATATACTAACCCAGAGCAGCAGCGTGAACGCCTGCGTTCGGACCGAGGACGACGCACAGTCCAGCTCAGTGGAGATCCTCTTTAACGTCCCGTCTATCAGAGAGTCCAGGGCTTCTCCTGTAGAAACACACAACATTAAATATACCATCTCACCAACATTCACTTGACCAAGGACAGATCAAGGACAGGACTGGAGCACTCACCTGCAGGCCTCTTGTTGACCAGCCCAGCGTAGCACTTGGCGGCTGAGGTGTAGGAGAAGGGATGGTCACAGGTACAGCTCAGCTCCTCCAGTTCTAACAGTAGCCTGTCCATCTGTGGAACCTCCACCTGTCCAGGACACACGGTCAGTCGGTCAATGATAACGGGCTAAATTAAGCCATTCAATGTCAGGATATCTTAAGAATGCAACATACGAGTATCCGGCGTAACGCGTTAAACCGATATCCATTGTATGAACATTTAACAGTACAAACACGGTTACAGTGTGGTTTTGAGGCCCTGTGATGAGTAGCAGAAATTTTAGGGCGTTCTTACACTCCGTGGCAGTGAGCACACACAGCCCATGAGAAGACACACCATCTGGGACTGGCGCCAGGAGTCACCTGCCTGCTTCTAGAGGACAAGTTCAAAGGACAACCCATTAAATGTACCACTCACAGATACAATGCTCTATTTACTCCCAGCATGCATCCTGTCCCTTGAGTATCCTCAGTAGTAGTGTATTTTGATAAAGGAGAAGGCTGGGTGTCTTTAGCATTGAACCCTGACCTTGAGGATCTGGATCTGGGAGGGGAAGGCATTCTCTGGCAGGAAGGACATGTCACCATCCAGGAAGAGGGACACCGCCCGCGAGGCTGTTTGGCCCGCCAGTCTGGTGACACAGCAGAGCTTAGTAGGTTTACAAAATTCTGGGAACGTTCAATAAACTCCCATTGTTTTCCAGAAATCCTGGTTGGAGGAATCTGGATTTCCTGCCTGTTTCCTCCTGAATCTGGGAATCCTCCAACCAGGAGTTTGGGAAAACCAGGGAATGTATTAAAAGTTCCTAGAGTTTTAAAACCCTAGTGGTTAGCACCAAGCCAATATATTTACATATGACATAATACATGTGCCGTCATCAATTATGTGTGTGTGTGTGTGTCTCTCGTCTGACTGGGTGGCTGGCTCTCTCAGTGATGCCAACTCACTGGGACTGTAGTCGGGCACAGGTGGTGCTGATGACTGGTACCATGGCTGATAGGACAGACTCCTCCACTAAAGGACTCGGATGGTCTGAGGACCCTTCACATATAAAACAGAGCAGAAAAAAAAAGTCAAAAAGAGTTTGGTCTTCTGCATTTAGTTTGCCAAAACACACCTACTCATTTTCAGAACAGCTCTCCATTGAACCAGAGATTCCTTATCTTAAGGGACTTCCTGGTTCAATAAAGGTTACATTAATCAAAACATTACAATGTGTTGCAGAGGCCTGAATCCATTAGTTGGTCAGAATATTCTCACCCCGCATTGCTGCCTGCAAGGCCAGTCCAAGCAGGCGCGGAATGATGATGTCATGGAAGATGCGGCCGGTCTCTTCAGTGTCCTGGGCATGCTCTGCTATCCTCTGCAGATTGTGGCACACAGAGATCACCTCCTCCAATGAAAACGAGCCAGTGCCTGTTGGGGGTGAGATTACATCTTCATTGTCATCAGAGTCTACTTATACAAAAGGTGCAATATGCAGAAATTGCTCCGCTATTTCCTGTTGATAGAATTCTAACAGTTCAAGCAATGTATAGTGTAGGGAACCATTGTACCATCTAAACTGCTGGGAAATATATTTTCAACCACCACAAAAATGATGTTTTTCAGCTATTTGAAGCTGGCGTACAAAACCGAAAGTACATTTCAAAAAGGCAACGGGAAGCATCGAAATAGTGCACATAGAAGAGATCTGCCGCTTCTTAGACTTGCTTTCAATGAGAATAACGTATCTATAGCTCACATTTCTATGTGAATTTGGTCAGGTCGCCCAAAACGTTAACATATTGCAGCTTTAACATAGAGAGATAGGGGAGTTTACCTATACAACGATACATAAGACATATTTAGAAAGGGTCTACCTATACAAAGACAGAAGAGTGTGTGGTAGTGACACATACCAGTGTGTGAGGTGGTGAGAACCTGTAGCAGGACAGGTGTGCTCTCCTGAACCACACTGGGCTGGGACGAAACCGCAGCCAGCGCCGTCAAACACCGCTGACGCACGGCCTGCTGGGAATGTTTCTGGGACGGCGTGGCGCTGTCACCTTGTGCCATGGACTCTGGGAACAGGACAGGAAAGGGTTCAGTTCAGTAACCCTCCTCTGGTTGGAATGATGTCATTGAAGGAATGTAATGATAAAGACCTTTGTTTACATTATTTCATTTTGACCTTTGACCCTAACCCACCTGAGAAGATCTCCCCCTTCAGCCGTGGAACCATCTTAGAGATGAAGGCTAGAGGATGCAGACCAGCCAGAGCCCCTGCACACTCAACCACAGCCAGGCTGGACAGACAGGGAGAGGCAGAGAGAAGAACCAAACCCTTGTGTTAATTGATTAGGCACACACAGGTTGTGTTTACACAGGCAGCCCAATTCTGATGGGTTATTTTTCACTAACTGGCCTTTTGACCAATCACATCAGATCTTTATCAGCGCTTATCCGATTGGTCAAAATACCAATTAGTGAAATAAAAAAGATCAGAAGTGGGCTGCCTGTGTAACCGTGGCCACCGACTTCTGATTGCCTTCCCAGAAGAACTGAAAACAGGTACTAACCTGACTTTAGCATCTTCCTCCTCCAGGATGAGCCTGGTGAGGTGGTCAACAGCCAGCTCCACATCTGACTCTAACAGCAGGACTAGGAGAGAGGTGGGAGAGGTCAACCTATACGTCTCAGCATAGTAAGGGGTGATGTAACACAATCTGAATGGCCAATTAAATGTATTCTCTATCCCACAAGCTGAACAGCATGTGAACAAAGACTCATTCTGACTTCAATTCAATCCTGTGTAGCAGTGAGATGAGCTCAAAAGGTCTCAAATGTGTTGGTCAGGTATATGTTAATTGGAAGAGGGATTGCGAGGTCAGGAGTCTCACCTGTCTGTTGGCTCAGGGCAGTGAGCACACGCAGTGATGTGATCTGGAGCCCAGCACTGTTCTCAGACAGAGCAGAGAACACTATACTGCAAAGTGACTGCCTGAAGTCCAACAGCACACTCTCATCTGGCGAGAGGAGGAGGGGGGAGAGAGAGGGACAAAGAAAGTGGGGAAGGAGAAAGGGAGGAAGAGAGAAAAGGGAGAGAAGGAGAGGTGTGAGAGTGGTGGGAAAAGGTTAATAGAATAATTCACACCGCCACATATCACACGAACCAGGAGGGAACATTTCATGAGGGACTGAGTTCTTGTACAGTAGAGAAGGCTGGATATTTTCATCATTCCTAAAGCATGAATAGTTATTATGCTTGGGCAAGTTCTAACGACGTTCTGCTTCAAAACCTCTTCCAAATGGAGCCCTGAAATGAAGCATTGTAAATCACTTGTTTAGATACAGAGGCAGAACTTGAAAGGAGGAACAGGGGACATTAAATCTCGAAAAGTCTAAGCCGTTTTGGGGGGGGGGCAATGACGAAATATTTAACCCACAGAACTACCTGCGTACACCCATTGGTTTGTATGGGTTACAATCAGACGAGTTCAGGGACACTTGTGGGGTCAGAGGAAAATGAAGAAAACCATCGTGTTTGTACGAGTCACCCCTTTCCATAGTGTAGTCATGACTTTGTAGCTCAAACTAAAAGGCCATAAATTACAGACAGAAATTGGCACATCAGAGTTACTGACTTTAAACGAGTCCCATACTGTGGGGCTCATAGAGCAAAACAGAGAACACCATCATTACAGACGTTTTCGTGAGAAGACCAACTTCTCATGGGCTGACAAACACTGCTGTAGCTCGGCCGCCTTCCACCGCAGATGCGCAAGGCCAACATAGGAGGATGTGGCGGATTGAGAGTTAGCCCATGCAACAACAACAAAAAAAGACATGTCAGACGGGTTTTGATAGAGATGATTTTATTATGTTACCTAGACTGATGAACGTGGCACAAAGAGCGGGACAGTAATGAACGTTACACTTACCCTCCTCTGAAGACTTCCCTGGCTGGACGAAGCCCTGTAACACCTCCAGTAGGGTGCGCCGCTGAGCACACTACACGGGGGAGGACACAGACAGATATTTAAGATTTCTGTAGGAACCAAGCCAGAACCAAGATGCTTACAACAGGCTGGGCCGCCTACATGTCCTGTGGCAGTATTGGGTCAGCAAAAGGCCATGACTTACAATGCAGTAACACTCTGATTTTGACTGTGTGGGAAGCCAGCAAAACACACAATGTGAGAAATCTGACTCGCGGAACTGACTCAAATCATTACCAACAGTCAAGAAAGGGAGACTAGCGTCAACACTGACGGAAATGGAATGACCTAGCTGGCTGGTGTGACTCACTTGTGTTCGGCTGTTGTATTGTTCTATGAGGGACGGCATGATGGCGGCTGCAACTCTGTGGCTCGCCCTGTAGGAGGCGGTAGAGGTGGCCTGCAGCAGCTTGGCGCTGGGCCACACCAGCTTCAGGTCCGGCTCACACAGGTGGTGCTGACAGTCTACAAAACATTAGGCTGGGTTGGTACATTGGTGATGGCGCGTGTATTTAATTAAATTTTTTATTTAATCAGGTAGGCTAGTTGAGAACAAGTTCTCATTTACAACTGCGACCTGGCCAAGATAAAGCATAGCAGTGTGAACAGGAGTAAACAATAAACAAGTCAATAACAGAAGAATCTATATACATTGTGTGCAAAAGGCATGAGGTGGTAGGCAATAAATAGGCCACAGGAGCAAATAATTACAATTTAGCAGATTAACACTAAATGATCAGATGAACATGTGCAGGTAGAGATATTGGTGTGCAAAAGAGCAGAAAAGTAAATAAAATAAAAACAGTATGGGGATGAGGTAGGTAAATTGGGTGGGCTATATACCGATGGACTATGTACAGCTGCAGCGATCAGTTAGCTGCTTAGATAGCAATGTTTAAAGTTGGTGAGGGAGATAAGTCTCCAACTTCAGAGATTTTTGCAATTCGTTCCAGTCACAGGCAGCAGAGAACTGGAAGGATTGGCTTTAGGGATGATCAGTGAGATACACCTGCTGGAGCGCGTGCTACGGGTGGGTGTTGCCATCGTGACCAGTGAACTGAGATAAGGCAGAGCTTTACCTAGCATAGATTTGTAGATGACCTGGAGCCAGTGGGTCTGGCGACGAACATGTAGCGAGGGCCAGCCGACTAGAGCATACAGGTCGCAGTGGTGGGTGGTATAAGGTGCTTTAGTAACAAAACGGATGGCACTGTGATAAACTGCTTCCAGTTTGCTGAGTAGAGTATTGGAAGCTATTTTGTAGATGACATCGCCGAAGTCGAGGATCGGTAGGATAGTCAGTTTTACTAGGGTAAGTTTGGCGGCGTGAGTGAAGGAGGCTTTGTTGCGAAATAGAAAGCCGACTCTAGATTTGATTTTAGATTGGAGATGTTTGATATGAGTCTGGAAGGAGAGTTTGCGGTCTAGCCAGACACCTAGGTACTTATAGATGTCCACATATTCTAAGTATCAGGACATTGTGCTGGATTATATGAAGTGTGTATACATAAACCTATCTGGGTGTAAATAACGCACAGTGTGGTGAGTCGAAGGTGGAAGGTTGCGAGTAAGCATCGAGAGCAGACAGGTAGCAAGGAGCCTGAGATTTATTTGCCATCATCTGTAGCCAAGCTGCCACTGTGGAGATGTTTCATCTCCCCCACCTCGCTCTCTCAATTTTAAAAAGGTTTCAATTTAAGGGGCTTTATTGGTATGGGAAACATACGTTTACATTGCCAATGCAAGTGAAATAGATAAAACAAAAAAAGTTGACATTAAACACACAAAAGTTCCAAAAGAATGAAGACATTTCAAATGTCATTATGTATATTTACAGTGTTGTAATGATGTGCAAATAGAAAAATAAAGCGTAAGTATAACCTATATTTACAATGGTGTTTGTTCTTCACAGGTTGCCATTTTCTTGTGGCAAGAGGTCACAAATGTTGCTTCTGTGACAGCACACTGGTATTTCACCCAATAGATATGGGAGTTTATCAAAATTGGATTTGTTCAAATTCTTTGTGGATCTGTGTAATCTGAGGGAAATATGTCTCTCTAATATAGTCATACATTTGGCAGGAGGTTAGGAAGTGCAGCTCAGTTTCCACCTCATTTTGTGGGCAGTGTGCACATAGCCTGTCTTCTCTTGAGAGACAGGCTGAGAAAGGCAGACATTTCTCAATAGCAAGGCTATGTTCACAGTACATAGTCAAAGATTTCCTTAATTTTGCGTCAGTCACAATGGTCAGGTATTCTGCCACTGTGTACTCTCTGTTTAGGGCCAAATAGCGTTCTAGTTTACTCTGTTTTTTCCTCTCTCAACACCTCTCCTACTGTGGTAAGCACTGAGGAGAACAACTGCCAAGTCCGTCTCCCTCTCACACATTTCCAAATACACTGACCCCACACAATAACAAAATAGACAAACACCTTCGACATTAGTTGGCTCCTGTTTCCAGAACCAGATTTGTTTGAGGGGTTACCTTTGAGGACCAAGTCGAGAAAGACATTGAGGTAGTCTTCAGAGTCAGAGTTGAGGACGGAGCGGGAGATGCAGGCTGTCAGGGCACCGAGGGCAGCTAGACCAGCGGACTCCACCCTCTCACTGGCTGTCTGGAACACCTGCACAGGGATGGAGGCCAATCAAACTCTCCATTCAGACTATCAAGATGCCTCGTGTACAGTTTGAGACACTTTCACACAATTCTAATAGTCATTTTCGATGTTGCCAGCCCCCCAGGTTTCATTGAAACGCACCTCCCGGCGCAGCGAGGCCCAAAGGCCTGGTAGGAATTCGGCTAGCTCTTTATGTTCATACACAGAAGCACAGGCAGTCTGCAACACGAGGAATGAAACACAGCTCATTAAGACATGAATGCCATTTACTTTATATATAAACCACAAAGATGATCTGAGGTGACAAACATGGTCTTACCAGAGTCTGCAGGGAGTCCACTTTGGCACTCTGAACATCTGAGTCCAGCTTCTCAATGATCAGCGGCAGCAGGAACTGTTGAAGCGAGACAATCAACAAATCATGACTACACACACCCAAACGCTTTCACTTGTTCACTTTCTGTCTCTCACAAACATACACAAAGACTATATCTGATGTCCTTTAACATTCTAAAAGGCTATATGTTGTGTGGTCTCGCTTGCCAGACACGGCAGATGTGGGAAGAGGCGACGTGTAGTGTGCAGTACAGTACGTCTTCCCCACCTCTGCAAAGCGTGGTGTTCCAGTGAGCACAGCCCTCAGGGCGAGGATCAGCTCTTCCTGGGTGATGCCGTGGGGGTCATTGGGTGGCTGGGTGGCGACACACACAGAGAACAGTCATGGATGTCAACCATTTCAAAACACGGAACAACTCTAACATTCCGTTTTTATTTATTGAATGAACTTAGTTCCAGCTCATCAAAAGACCTTCCTTAATACTCTTAACTCTTAAAAATGAATGTTCATCAAGTACTGTTCTGAGTGATCTCCACTATCAAGCTCAATCTGAATCACCCCCACCAAAAAATGGAATAATACAAGCTGTCTGTCAAAGTGTTTAGACTCGGGGCTTATCCATTTCCTATAATCCTCTGCCAGATGCTAGTCGGTGTCACACGGCTCAGGTATCAGAGCACACAGGACAGCGAGTCACATACGCATTGTCTCCTGGGTAGGTTCATCTGGCGGGTCTAAGTCCACAACAGCTGCACAAACAAACACTTACCGGGCTGAAGTCTATGGGGAAATAGCAGGATGTAACTTCAAACAGCTCCTCTGTGAATTTACCTGAATAAAGAAACACAGACATAATATTACCGTCTACGGATAGATGAACCGCTAGATGTATACATGTAACACTAACACTTTCAGTTGGTGACACCAGCCCATGATTTGGTCGCACAAAAATGTTGTTGCGGCACCACGCAATATATATATATATTTTTGCGATCACCTTATGAAATCATTCACAGTGCTACTTAGTTGGTATGCTTCAAGACATACGTTTCATCCAACATGTACAAGCAGAAATGGATGAACAGGATGTGCAATCTAAACCAGTGACGTGGGAACTCCGCTCCATATGGCTAGCTCTCAGGAGAGCTGTTCTCAGTCATGACATGCAGGTTTTTCCATGCCTCCGCACACCCTAATCTCTGCAATTTGCAGATACAATTTCATTTACCGGAGAGAAAGACACTGGTAGTCTAAACAACATGAGCAGCACTCGCGAGACTACACTAAGTTCACTTCCGAAACATGACTCAGCTTCAATTAGTCTCTGTCCATCCGTCACTCACCACAGACTAAACAAGCAGAAGCCAATGCTTCATTTCTCGTAACCAGGACATGGTTAATCCACAACAAAAAGTCAAGAGTTCATATCACGCCTTGACACCGTGTCGCTATTGTTACCTGACGCCGTGTCGCTATTGTTACCTGACGCCGTGTCGCTATTGTTACCTGACGCCGTGTCGCTATTGTTACCTGACGCCGTGTCGCTATTGTTACCTGACGCCGTGTCGCTATTGTTACCTGACGCCGTGTCGCTATTGTTACCTGACGCCGTGTCGCTATTGTTACCTGACGCCGTGTCGCTATTGTTACCTGACGCCGTGTCGCTATTGTTACCTGACGCCGTGTCGCTATTGTTACCTGACGCCGTGTCGCTATTGTTACCTGACGCCGTGTCGCTATTGTTACCTGACGCCGTGTCGCTATTGTTACCTGACGCCGTGTCGCTATTGTTACCTGACGCCGTGTCGCTATTGTTACCTGACGCCGTGTCGCTATTGTTACCTGACGCCGTGTCGCTATTGTTACCTGACGCCGTGTCGCTATTGTTACCTGACACCGTGTCGCTATTGTTACCTGACACCGTGTCGCTATTGTTACCTGACACCGTGTCGCTATTGTTACCTGACACCGTGTACCTACCGTGTCGATATTGTTACCTGACACCGTGTCGATATTGTTACCTGACACCGTGTCGATATTGTTACCTGACACCGTGTCGATATTGTTACCTGACACCGTGTCGATATTGTTACCTGACACCGTGTCGATATTGTTACCTGACACCGTGTCGATATTGTTACCTGACACCGTGTCGATATTGTTACCTGACACCGTGTTGATGGTGAGTTTTGGTCACCTGTGTGCCGCACACGTTTAGAGGGTCTTTTTTCCCTGCTTGTCGTTATAGCATGTTTTCCTAAGACACAGCTGATCAATGTAATTTCCCTGTTCCTGATTGAATACAACCTGCCTTCACCTCATTACTGAGGAAGCAATTAAACAAAGATGAAAGTGTTACAAGTTCACTCAATGCCCAGTAAACCTGAGCAACATTGAAACACAAGACGACAGCACAACTAAAAAGGTACATAAAACACGTTTGTAAAGTTTGGAATAACAACGTGTGTGTTCTCACCCAGATCATAGCCGCCATGGATGATTTTCCTAGCGATCTGGAAGGCCAGGAGAAGATTGCGTGGGTCCCTCTCCCCATCCACTGACTGGACAAACCCAAAGACAAAGTCTGCACCCAGGCCCTTCAGCTCTGTGGGTTGGGAAAGTGGTCCATCAATTCAACAACATGCAGATAAGCAACATACAGAGCATGCTGGTTTCTCCATGATAGCTACCACTCTAGCTCAGCTCTTACCTGACTCTCTGGATTCCATAAGCTGGGTTAGGATGTTGTAAACACATGACCGCTCCACCAGCATCAGGGACTGTAGTGACACAGAAAGCAGAAACAGGGTCAGGGGTAATGCAGTATAAGAAACATAGAGGCTCCCTCTGTATGCTAATTATTTAGGAGAGTTGACACGTGACAGGGCAGGTTGGATGTGCTCACCTGCACATGAACGTCCTGGAAGAGTGATTTCAGAATGGACACCGCAGACCCAGGCGGCAACACTGAGCATTTTGTCTGAGAGGTTATTTCAAAACGTTGGTCAGCAATAGGCCAGATATACTCGTCTGTCAGTTCACGTTTGACAATATTCGCATTTCTATCTAACATTCACGTCAAACTTAACATCAGGCTACTAAGACTTACCAGCGCATTCATCCCCTTTAAGACATGTGGTGTGATGACATAGTGGTCCTTGAGTCTGTTCTCATAAAACGCTAGAAGGACGTCCACTGAGGGCAAAACAAATAGATGATAATCAATAGCCAATGACAGGACATATAGCACCCACAAACCAAAACGACACAGATGTGTTATAGTGCTGTTCACCTTCTCTCTCTGTGAGGTCTCCATGGCACTGCTGCAGGACATTGGAGAGGAGCTGGACACCACGGGCTCGGGTCTGGGGTTGGGAGCTGGCCAGATGCAATCTGCACAGAGACAAGATGGTCAGCGTGTTAGTGTTGGCTAAAACGGCATGACATTGAAGTTGATGACAATGATAGTGACTGGGACAATAATGATTAATGTAACTTAAACATTACCCCAACGCTTCAACCAACTGTAGTATTGTAAACTGTCCAGCCTTGAGTCCTAATCAAAGGAAAATGCATTTATTCAGCCAGAGGAAAGACAAGTGGTCAATGAGTAGGATATATCATGCAGACACTTTTAGGGGACAGGGAAGTGGGTTCAGAGTCTAATGTCAAAGACACTTTGTGCTAATATGTTGAGAAAAAACATTTTCACAGCAGGCTGGTTAGAAAGTTAGCAAGCAAGTTGTGGCCAACAACATATGTTCATTCGCTTGACATTAAAGACATTGATTGCCACTTTGTATACGTTGATAGCTACTGAACAGGCTGTTGTTGTCGGTTTTTGTAGTATGCACTTGAACCAATGACGGGTTAAACACAGAAAGTAACGTTAAGAGTTTTGATGGCCTGCTGCTAGCTAGCATGCTAGCCAGAAGTCATGCTGGGCCACCAGTCACGCGCGATTTCTGTATCGTTCATTGACGTTCATCTCAAAAACCAAATCAGAGAGAAAGGTGGCTGAAATACCTGTTGCGGTGTCTGCGGCCTTGCTGTCCTGTTGTCCCGAAACAAATTCTTCTACCAAGCCCACTAGCAAGGCACTACCCGCAGCCATCACGAACAGCCTTGGTTCAACCAAACTGAAGTGAGCATGCGTGGAAAGTTCTTGCGATTACCCTGAGAGCAGTCACAAAAAAAGTAATAATATCAAATATGATATTGAACCCCATGCATAAATGTGCAAAACCTTTTTTTGCAATGTATTAAAGCTGTACATTCTTTACTAACCAAATAATACATACAATTGTTGTGGAATTGCATGGCTATGTGCATATTCTAAAGAAATGTTATATGGAAATGTTTATATTTCTATTTATCATTTGACCGTTCATCTGCAAAAAAAATATGTATATAAAGTTAGTTTTGGCATGGTTGATGACTTTCATTTGTTCAAGGGATGCTCCCCACCCCTGGAGGAAGTCGTGACGTGCCACAATCTGACACCCCTGGCCTTGAGCACGCGCAGGCGTAAAAAGTTACTGTTGCTACCCGCACCAGGAAGACAAGGGGATTTAAAAACCTGCCTGAGAAAAATTAGAAAGGTTTGAAATTGACCACGGTGTTAAACGGAGAATCATATCAACAATCATTTTGGTTTACAATCTAAGCTATCCGTTTAGAATACTTACCTGGTCGTGAGTACGTGAAAGGTTGTTTACCAATGTTAACTAGCTAAATTAGCTAGGTCTGTCTCGCGCAACGACGGATGGTGGTGTGCGAGTTATCAAGCCAGCGATCTAATGTGAGCTTGCTAACAAGTTGCTTAGCAAATTGTTGTCCACGAAGCTAGCTAGTTGGCACGCTAACTTGTCTAAGTAGAATGTATAGAGGGCAGTCTAGGCATAATGCAATCAATTATTGTTGACATTTATCCCGTTTAGCTTGCTAGCGAGTCTGCACGTGACTACTCCTTTTGGAATGTTGGATCGCATCAAACAATAATAAAGCAGAAGTAGCTAGCCTGCTCTTCCGTGCTTACAATTTAGTTGTGCGACCAGTGTTAACATTCAATCTAACGTTAATTTGTGGACTCTACTATCAAGAAAAGCACCTTGACCTAGCGAGATCATTTTGTACAGCGGATCTAGCTATATCTAATTGTTTTGGAACTAGGTAGCGGTTGGCTATAATGGGGCCCCGACATAGTTAGCCAACTGATAATAATCATGGGAGGATGTGTTGGGCGAGAACGTGAGGACACACAGGACCACGGAGCATCCAGAAGCAGTGGAAGAGCACACCGAAAACGTGGAAGTAAGTAATGGTAACTTTGTTGTCTGAGTGCATCGAATAGGAACATAGTTAAACACATTACGTGGTAAATGTTTACCATGTAGTACCGTGTCTACCCATTTCATTACTACAACATATTAACCCCCGGAGAAATATGGATTTCGTCCTTAAGGTTCTCACTCTTAATAACACGGGTATCCAATCTGGACTGTGCCCAAATAACTGTAGGATACATTTGTAATTTCCCTTCCCCCATCTTGCAGGACACAAATGGACACGAGTTACTTCCTGTTACCCCTCTACCAGTACAGAAAAAATGTATGCTCTCACTACTGTAAATCGCTCTGGATAAAAGCATCTGCTAAATTACTAAAATGTACCAACCGATGGCTGTATAAATAGCTATCAACACAACTAGGCTAAACCTGATTGGATCAGGGAAAACACCATTGGTTGACTGTCAATAATACATCATAGTAGTTGAGCTGACTCTTCACCAACAATGTTATCTTGATTTTTCATGTGCAAGTCCATTACCTTGCTAAGATTATTTTCTGCAGAAAATAGGAGCAGACTGCCATGTTTAACCTGTTATAGTTGGTTGGCGTTTAGTGACTGATGGAATGTAGATTGCTGCTAAAGCACTTTGCATAAAGACTAAAGATACAGGCTCCAAATATCTTAGGTCTAATGAAACACAAATTGGAAACTTCCAAGGGACACGGAAAGCAGTAAGATCCCTCTGCCACATAGGACCTATCAACACCTCGGCCTAATTTAGAAAACGCAATCTTACACTGGACTGTGGGACTGTCATAACACAGTTTCTAAACCCAGAGGCGCAACATCGCAAGACTTCTGGGAAAGCATGCGAAACAGACCATCCCAGGGTTTGAGAAGTCAATAAGTGAAGACCCGATGATGCATTTTTACGCATGAGCTTTCCTAGCCAACATCACCTTCAAGTGTGATTGGGATTTCTATTGGAGAAGCAGTTTGTCTTTCTTCATACTGTACGGTCTTTAGTCACAATGTGCCATTAGACTTCCTTGGCGTATTATACAACAGGGCTCCCGAGTTGGCGCAGCGGTCTAAGCCACTGCATCTCAATGCTAGAGGGGTCACTACAAACACCCAGGTTTGAATTCAGGCTGTGATTGGGAGTCCCATAGGGTGGCGCACAATTGGCCCAGCGTCGTGCGGGTTTGGCAGGTGTAGGCCGTCTTTGTAAATAGTTATTTGTTCTGCCTAGTTAAATAAAAACATCAGAAGACCTCATCTATAAAGTTGACTGAAGAGCCAACAATGATTTGTAGAGGCTTCAGGACCATGTTTACCAAACCAAGAGGTTCACATTTTGTATTTTTGCCCTCTCACTACACAGCTTATTCAAATGGTGATCAGCTGATTATCTGAATCAGCTGTGTAGTGCGAGGGCAAAAACAAAAATGTGCAGCCCGAGTTTGTGAAACGCTGCCTTAGGAGCAGTGAGTGTTTGATGCAGGTAGACTAGAGGCACTCCCAGGCCGGTAATAAGAACAAGTCATGTCATGTGCCCTACAGCAGTGGTTCTCAAACCTCTCCCCTGGGACCTCCAGCCATTCCATGTATTTGATCTATTCCAGAGCTAGCACACCTGATTCAACTTGTCAACTAAGTATCAAGCCCTTGACTACGTGAGTCAGTGAGCGAGTTCAGGCCTGAGTGAGTTCAGGCCTACAACAAAATTGTGAAATGTCTGGGGGTCCCTGAGGAGAGGTTTGCGAACCACTGCCCTACGACAACTGTTCCACCGGGGCTGCGTGCACCAGGCCGGCATGCAGTGTGCCATGTGAAAGCAAGGAGGAGACCGATGTTTCTCAGTGCAATGTCTCCCATTATGGCTAGAAATGAATACCAGGGTGCTAAGTTAAGGACTTGCTGCCTTATTTCTTTTCCCCACCTTCATTAACCAGGTAGGCTAGTTGAACAAGTTCTCATTTACAACTGCGACCTGGCCAAGATAAAGCAAAGCAGTGTGACACCGACAACAACAGAGTTACACATGGAGTAAACAATAAACAAGCCAACACAATAAACAAGTCAATGACACAGTAGGAAAAAAACGTCTATACAGTGTGTGCAAAAGGCATGAGGTAGGCAATAAATAGACTATAGGAGCGAATAATTACAATTTAGCAGATTAACACGAGTGATAAATGAGCAGATGATGATGTGCAAGTAGAGATACTGGTGTGCAAAAGAGCAGAAAAGCAAATAAAACAGTATGGGGATGAGGTAGGTAGATTGGGTGGGCTATTTACAGATGTACTATGTACAGCAATCGGTTAGCTGATGTTTAAAGTTGGTGATGGAAATAAGTCTCCAACTTCAGCGATTTTTGCAATTCAGTTTAATCACTGGCAGCAGAGAACTGGAAGGAAAGGCAGCCAAATGAGGTATTTGCTCTAGGGATGATCAGTGAGATATGTGGGTGGAAGTATTGTTTTATTCTTTGGGTGTAAGAATTTGTTTAATTATAACCATGGCCAAGTCATGTTGTAGCTACATGTAAAATAAAGGAAACACCAACATAGTGTCTGAATAGGGCGTTGGGCTGCCAAAACAGCTTCAATGTGCCTTGGCATAGATTCTGCATGTCCTGAACCTATATTGAGTGACGCAAAACTATTCTTATGAAAATAATGAATACGTACTTTATTCAACTTGTATTTTCTTCCACAAGAAATTCCATAATTTGGTGTTTTGTTGATGGTGGAAAACACCGTCTCAGGCACCGATCCAGAATCTCCCAGAAGTGTTCAATTGGGTTGAGATCTGATGACACACACACACACACCCCCTTTAAATGGCCCTATGCTCATTTAAGACCCCTCTTCCAAAGTCACTTAGATCTCTTCTAGCCATGGTAGCCAAAATAATGGCCAACTGGGAATTTTTATACATGACCCTACGCATAATGGAATGTTAATTGCTTAATTAGCTTAGGATCCACACCTGTGTGGAAGCACCTGCTTTCAATAGAGTACCGAAGTATGAGTCATAATACCCATAAAAACTAGCGGTCAAACAAGGAAATGGTTATAATAATTTTCCCACCATTCATATTTCCCATGGGGAATATTAGAAACACTTAAAATAAGGGCTGTGTTTCGTGTAGGCTTACCCTGGCGTGAGGGATAAGGGGACTTATATATCTCTCTCTATCTATATTGATACATCACCTTGTCCAAGAGAGATTTACATGGTTAAGGTGATATATAAATTGATACAAGTCCCCTTATCCCTCATGCCAGGGTAAGCCTACACGAAACACAGCCCTTATTTTAAGTGTTTCTAATATTCCCTATAGGAAAAATGATTGGAACCATTTCCCTGTTTGACTGCTAGGTTTGAATGGGTATTATGACACCTCCACTGTGGAGCTCTATATCCACATCAAAGTTGTCTAGCAACTGGGGCTAAGCCTAGTTGATAGCAGTTTTCTAACAGCTTTTTGGGTGTTCCGTGGAGGTTTGGCAGGCGAGGCCAAGTTTTATCTTTAGCAGCAGAATGTCGAGGAGGACTGTGTTTTGTAAAAGGCGACAAGATTGTCAATTACAGGGGTGACTATACGTGTTCACAGTGAATTTGTGCTTGGCCCAAGCCTCGTTTTGACTTTCATAGAATTCATTCCTACATGGCTGTACTGTCTGTGAAATGGGTACTTCCTAGTCTTGCGGATATGCTTTTAACTTGCAATGTTGGTTCAGGGCTGAAATTGGCCTACTTCAACATTGACATTGTAGGGGTGAAAGCAGGCCGTAGGCCTCTAGGAACAGATCCGCCCTATATTTAGTGTTATCGGGGGAGTGAGGTGCTATGATGTAAGATTGTAACCTATTATTTTGAACCCAAGTCCCAAGATTTTACTTTTTAACAGCCACATACAGCCCACCGCTACATCACAAGTGTATCTTCGTGTCCTGAAACAATACATAACGTGATCTGCAATGCAGTCCTGTCTGTAAAATGCATATTACCAACACTCCAGTGTGGCATTATCTGCCCCTTCGTAACCTCAACAAGCCCCACATGAGGAGCACACCCTGCTATTGCGTCATGTCTCTGGAATGCTTCTCTAATGCTGCGGCAACATGGATTCATGATGGGTGGAGGTGCTCCTTGGCCTAGTGCTGCAATATCTGCATACCTGGAAATAGTCCTGCACGTTTCCAAACTATTTGCTAATCTGATGTTGAAACGTTAGCTGGTAATCAAGGCAACACGTTAGACCTATTCACTTTTTTTTCAGAGGCCTAGTCTAGGCTATACGATGACTGGAAAGTCTACACGTCCTTTTTCCCAAGACAGCATGTATGTTGAGTTGAACGGAGAGTATATGATGTCCCTTATGACAGAGTTTCCCAAACTCGGTCCTGGGGCCTCCCCTGGGTGCACATTTAGTTGTTGTTTTTTTGCCCCTAGGACTACACAGCTGATTCAAGTAATCAACTCATCATCAAGCTTGGATTATTTGAATCAGCTAGGGACAAAACCAAAACAGGCCCCAGGACCGAGTTTGGGATACCCTGCCTTACGACATCACATAGTGTTGCACACACAGTTGTGTCCTAGTCCTGTATGCTGCCTGATCCAACAACTCTCATAGACTATTCCATTACTCTGCTTGAGTGCTAGTATGAAGATTATTACACTCTACTCCCTGTTTATCCTACACTGAACTACCGTTTACTCCTCGTAAGCTACCTGCACTCTAAATAATTTGTTTGGTGGAAAGGTGACCCTTTTTTAAATACTTGGCAACTGTCTTTGTTGCCCCTCCTTGCTGCACTTGGTTAGCCTAGTTGTCAATGAAGACCAGAGATACCACTGATCATGTTAGGACAACAATCGCCGCCTCAGCAGACTCTTCTTTGACCATTCAAACACTTGTTTGTTAGCTAACTGGGCCCGTTTAGTACCATGTGACAGACCGAGCCGAAGTCACACTCTGGTGCCAACTATAAAACTCAGCTGCTCAGTTTGGCACCAAGTCCTCATTGGAGGCCGGGACTTACCTCTCCATACCACATTCTGAAAAGTGTTTTCCTGGCTTCCCCGATAGGTGTGCAGTGCTAATCCAACGATAAGCATGGATTATCTTTCAGATGTACATGGTGTAATACTGTCTGCATATTCTAATTATAAACCCCGATTGAGGGTATAGAGAGGTGTGTGTGTGTGTGTGTGTGTGTGTGGGAGGGAGGTTCTCTGCTAGCAAGATAGGGAAAACTTCTCCAGACGGGCAGGCCCAAATACTCCATAAATGTCTTGTTAACTGTTGCATCTGTGCTAGTGAAACGTTTGGAGATGGGAACGCCCAGTGCAACTGAGATTGCCACACACTCACTCACTCTACGCTATCCTGGACTGTGTATGGCGCGGGAGGTGGAATTTTATTGTCCAAACACCCCCCCCCCCCCCCGCTCTCGGGAATGCCTACTTTGCTCTGTCATGCAAACGAGCAGAGCCTAGATTGGTCTTGTTTATGTTGTGTGGCTCACCTGGCTGCCTTGAATCTGGCAGAGAGGGGTGGACTTTGGTCATGATGATGTGGAAGAGTGTTTATTATCGCTGGGTGTACTAGTCCTCATGGAATATCTAACGCTGCAAAGGCCTGCTGTGGCATAGCCAGAGCAACATGTAACGTCTATTAGATTCTTAAGTATCTTTCTTAGGGCCGTTTTTTTTTAAAGAGCTCTAGAATTCTGTGTCTTGTACAACTTGCTTATATGGTATTATGATGACCTTATTGAACGTAGGTGATAGACTATCCTATTATAATGAGATTCCAGGCATTGACAGACGCCACAACATTGTTGCTCTAGTTTCGTCCATGGTAATGACTGTGTCATGTTGATGCCCCCCACATTGTCTAAGCCCCCTCTAACATTCTTTAATGGGTGTTGTTCACTCTGCGTCGGAGATCAATGGCTGCTGGTAAGTCTCATTAGGTAATAGGCTATCTAATCTATTGTACTTGGAAATTAATATTTGAGTAATTTAGCAGACGCTCACATACAGAGCGAGGTGAGACCACAACATGGAGTATAGAGCACATTTAGGGATGGGATGGGCGAGAGACCAGAGGTGGCGGAATGGAGTGCTCTGGTTTGGGTGTAGGGTTTAAGCATAGCTTGAAAGTAAGGAGGGGCAGTTCCCCCTGCTTCTCCGTGGGTAGGCACCAGAGTCTTGATGCGAGCATCGACTGGAAGCCAGAGTGTGCGGAGGAGCGGTGTGACGTGAGAGGACTTGGGAAGGTTGGACAGTAGGCGGGCTGCTGCGTTCTGGGTAAGTTGCAGGGGTTTGATGGCACAAGCAGGGAGCCCAGCCAACAGAGTTGCAGTAGTCCAGACTCCAGACGGGAGAGGACAAGTGCCTGGATTAGGACCTGCGCCGCTTCCGGTGTGAGGAAAAGTCATACTCTGGATGTCGTAGAGTATGAACCTGCAGGCACAAGTCACTGCTTTGATGTTTGCAGAGAACGACAGCATGTTATCCAGGGTCAGGCCATAGTTCTTTCCACTCTGGGAGGGGGAGCACCGTGGAGTTGTCAACCACAATGGAGAGGTCTTGAATCGGGCAGGCCTTCCCCAGGAGGAAGAGCAACTCCGTTTTGTTGAGCTTGAGGTAGTGGGCCGACATCCAAGCTGAGATACCTGCCAGGCACGCAGAGACGCCACCTGGGTGTCAGAATGGAGGGAAGAAGATTAGTTGAGTTTCATCCGCATAGCAATAATAGGAGAGACCATTTGACAGAGCCCAATGACTTGGAATAGAAATGGCTTAGTGGCCAACAGATAGTTGAAGGAAGGCAAAGAACCTGGATTGCAGCCTTGACAGAAGTGATGATGTGGGAGGTACTCCCATTGCCCTATCATGTCTTCCGAAAACCGTCAAAAGGCCAGATATATGCAGCAGACATTCCCTATCATATGCTAGATTGTAAATCCCCAGATAATCCCCATGCCCAGATAAGAACCTAGAGTTAACATGTTTACCATGTTTGCCCTTGCCTTGGACATGCCTACGATCTAACTTTGGGAGGTGTTGAAAACAGTTCTGTGTAGCTTAACTATATTTTGTAACAAATAGGCTAGAATGGGTATCTGGCACTTTGACATTAGCCCTTGATGTAACCATATGGGGTTTTAGAGAGATGTAACCCAGTATATATTACTGAGCATGTGACTAAAACTGTACCCGTTTCAATGCACTAAACAGTGATGTGTAGCGATATTCTGGTACGTAGTCTGTAGGTTGATATTAGAAAAGCCTTCTAACAATGTGACTTTTTGTTGTGTCCCTCCCTGCAGGTCGCAATGAGCCCCTGAAGAAGGACAAGCCCAAGTGGAAGAGTGACTATCCCATGACGGAGGGCCAGCTCCGCAGTAAGAGGGATGAGTTCTGGGACACAGCCCCGGCCTTCGAGGGCCGAAAGGAGATCTGGGACGCTCTGAAGGCAGCCACCGTCGCCCTGGAGTGCAACGACCACGAGCTGGCTCAGGCCATAGTGGACGGAGCCAGCATCACACTGCCTCACGGTGAAGCACACACACACGCAATATATGGGGAAGCTATGATAACCTGGGGGCACATTTGGAATCTGAATATTTATTTATTTCACCTTTATTTAACCAGGTAGGCAAGTTGAGAACAAGTTCTCATTTACAAATGCGACCTGGCCAAGATAAAGCAAAGCAGTTCGACACATACAACGACAGAGTTACACATGGAGTAAAACAAACATACAGTCAATAATACAGTATAAACAAGTCTAAATACGATGTGAGCAAATGAGGTGAGATAAGGGAGGTAAAGGCAAAAAAAGGCCATAGTGGCAAAGTAAATACAATATAGCAAGTAAAACACTGGAATGGTAGATTTGCAATGGAAGAATGTGCAAAGTAGAAATAAAAATAATGGGGTGCAAAGGAGCAAAATAAATAAATTAATTAAATACAGTTGGGAAAGAGGTAGTTGTTTGGGCTAAATTATAGGTGGGCTATGTACAGGTGCAGTAATCTGTGAGCTGCTCTGACAGTTGGTGCTTAAAGCTAGTGAGGGAGATAAGTGTTTCCAGTTTCAGAGATTTTTGTAGTTCGTTCCAGTCATTGGCAGCAGAGAACTGGAAGGAGAGGCGGCCAAAGAAAGAATTGGTTTTGGGGGTGACTAGAGAGATATACCTGCTGGAGCGTGTGCTACAGGTGGGAGATGCTATGGTGACCAGCGAGCTGAGATAAGGGGGGACTTCACCTAGCAGGGTCTTGTAGATGACATGGAGCCAGTGGGTTTGGCGACGAGTATGAAGCGAGGGCCGGCCAACGAGAGCGTACAGGTCGCAATGGTGGGTAGTATATGGGGCTTTGGTGACAAAACGGATTGCACTGTGATAGACTGCATCCAATTTGTTGAGTAGGGTATTGGAGGCTATTTTGTAAATGACATCGCCAAAGTCGAGGATTGGTAGGATGGTCAGTTTTACAAGGGTATGTTTGGCAGCATGAGTGAAGGATACTTTGTTGCGAAATAGGAAGCCAATTCTAGATTTAACTTTGGATTGGAGATGTTTGATATGGGTCTGGAAGGAGAGTTTACAGTCTAACCAGACACCTAAGTATTTGTAGTTGTCCACGTATTCTAAGTCAGAGCCGTCCAGAGTAGTGATGTTGGACGGGCGGGTAGGTGCAGGTAGCGATCGGTTGAAGAGCATGCATTTAGTTTTACTTGTATTTAAGAGCAATTGGAGGCCACGGAAGGAGAGTTGTATGGCATTGAAGCTTGCCTGGATGGTTGTTAACACAGTGTCCAAAGAAGGGCCAGAAGTATACAGAATGGTGTCGTCTGCATAGAGGTGGATCAGAGACTCACCAGCAGCAAGAGCGACCTCATTGATGTATACAGAGAAGAGAGTCGGTCCAAGAATTGAACCCTGTGGCACCCCCATAGAGACTGCCAGAGGTCCGGACAGCAGACCCTCCGATTTGACACCCTGAACTCTATCAGAGAAGTAGTTGGTGAACCAGGCGAGGCAATCATTTGAGAAACCAAGGCTGTCGAGTCTGCCAATGAGGATGTGGTGATTGACAGAGTCGAAAGCCTTGGCCAGATCAATGAATACGGCTGCACAGTAATGTTTCTTATCGATGGCGGTTAAGATATCATTTAGGACCTTGAGCGTGGCTGAGGTGCACCCATGACCAGCTCTGAAACCAGATTGCATAGCAGAGAAGGTATGGTGAGATTCGAAATGGTCGGTAATCTGTTTGTTGACTTGGCTTTCGAAGACCTTAGAAAGGCATGGTAGGATAGATATAGGTCTGTAGCAGTTTGGGTCAAGAGTGTGTCCCCCTTTGAAGAGTGGGATGACCGCAGCTGCTTTCCAATCTTTGGGAATCTCAGACGACACGAATGAGGTTGAACAGGCTAGTAATAGGGGTGGCAACAATTTCGGCAGATAATTTTAGAAAGGGTCCAGATTGTCTAGCCCGGGTGATTTGTAGGGGTCCAGATTTTGCAGCTCATTCAGAACATCAGCTGTACGGATTTGGGAGAAGGAGAAATGGGGAAGGCTTGGGCGAGTTGCTGTGGGGGGTGCAGTGCTGTTGACCGGGGTAGGAGTAGCCAGGTGGAAAGCATGGCCAGCCGTAGAAAAATGCTTATTGAAATTCTCAATTATGGTGGATTTATCAGTGGTGACAGTGTTTCCTATCTTCAGTGCAGTGGGAAGCTGGGAGGAGGTGTTCTTATTCTCCATGGACTTTACAGTGTCCCAGAACTTTTTTGAGTTAGTGTTGCAGGAAGCAAATTTCAGCTTGAAAAAGCTAGCTTGGCTTTTCTAACTGCCTGTGTATAATGGTTTCTAGCTTCCCTGAACAGCTGCATATCACGGGGGCTGTTCGATGCTAATGCAGAACGCCATAGGATGTTTTTGTGTTGGTTAAGGGCAGTCAGGTCTGGGGAGAACCAAGGGCTATATCTGTTCCTGGTTCTAAATTCTAAATAGACTTGTCAGTACATTTGGAACAATGGTAATATTACACCATGATGTTTTTGCACAACTCTTGACCTGATTTATGAAATCTGATTCATGTTTCTCTGATTCATGCCTGAGTCAAGACCACTTCCTGAGCAGTTGTGAAGTAACACACATTTACCAACGGAACATGTTTTTTTCCTCTGTCTGTGTTCCAGGCTCCCTGACAGAGTGTTATGATGAGCTGGGTAGCCGCTACCAGCTACCCGTCTACTGCCTGGCCCCTCCGGTCAATCTGATCTCCGAGCGCAGCGACGAGGACCCCGGCGACAGCCCCGAGCCCACAGCCGCCCCCAAGAAGGAGTTCCAGCTCAAGGTGCGCCTCTCCACGGGCAAGGACCTGCGCCTCAGCGCCAGCATGGCCGACTCCATCGGGCAGCTGAAGAAGCAGCTTCAGGCCCAGGAGGACATTGACACGGCCCACCAGCGCTGGTTCTTCTCAGGCAAGCTGCTCACGGACAAGACCCGCCTGCAGGACACTAAGATCCAGAAGGACTTTGTTATCCAGGTCATCGTCAACCCGCAGGCCCCCATTAACTAGGTCCCAGATGAAAGGAGGATCGACGGAGGAGCCCTGGATAATGGTTTTACCGCTGATCTGTAAAACAGAGAGGTGATTTGGGGAATTACAGTTAATTAAGAGATGAACAACAGAAGGGAGAGACTCTGAAGTGCTGCTTTTCAATGTTTCATTGTTTACCATTAAAGAGTGTGGTTCTTTTCAGTGTGTCACTTCTCTATAGGACTGTTGGTTGATCGATCCAGACGTTTCAGACCACTCACCCTAAGGGGTGTTCACTGTCACTCACCACACTAACTTTGGAGTAAATCATAGCAGAATTGCCCTCCAGATGTGAGACTCTG
Organism: Oncorhynchus kisutch; assembly: GCF_002021735.2. NCBI lineage: Eukaryota > Metazoa > Chordata > Actinopteri > Salmoniformes > Salmonidae > Oncorhynchus > Oncorhynchus kisutch. The sequence goes on from NC_034193.2 coordinate 16,186,162, forward strand.
CAGGTGTGCACCACACGGCATGTGCAAGGGGTCTGCGTCTGCACTAACCAGGTGCCAATTGAAATCGCAGACTCTTTTACATAGTTTGTAAAGCACATGTTTTTCTGTCCCTGCTCTCTACTCTGGTACCCTGTAATGGATACTTCCCATAATCCTCCCTTAAGTGATATACAAAACTTTCTCTCATTGTTTTCTTTCTTTTTTTGAGTTCATCTCAAAACAAAGCTTTTTTGCACAGTTGATTTGTACTTGCGTGGTAGTTTGTGTGCCTTCAAGGAAGAAAACTAAACGGAATCCTTAGGGGGAAAAATGCTATTTTTACTGCTAAAGCCTTCTGTCTCTAGATTCAGGAATAATCTTTTCATAGATCTATACAAATCCTAAATATACTGCTGCGTTTTTCGATCAGCTGTCTCTATATCAGTTATTGCATTTCAAATGTACAACTGGTGTTTCCATGGATGTTAGCCCCATGTTTTCCCTAATGGTTGCATGCGCCCCCCACGCTCACATTTGTCAATGTACTGTAAAGTGACAATGATTAGAGACCATAGCCCATGTATGCTGTGCCACATTACAATCCTGAGGTGAAATGGGAAGCACGAGCTACAGTGAAGATGATAGGAGAACGTCTCTCTGTTTTAGTATATAGTCATGGAAGAGGAACAGTGCTTTTCTGGCTGTCTCGGGTGGCACCTCGCTGCACATGAGGTGCTCCTTTACCCTTCACACCAGTCGTTTGCTTTTCCATCTCTCTAAGCGCTTGTGCCTCTTTCTTTTATGGCCTCATCAAAAGAACATAAACAAGATACCCCAGTGGTGGATAGTTATGCTGGTGGTGGGAAGACTTGTTACCAGGTTATTGTCATCATAGTTATGCTATCATTTAAAGGGATATTTTGGCAATGAGGCAATTTATCTACTTCCCTAGTGTCGGATGAACTCGCGGATACTATTTTTATGCCAAACAGTTGATCAATGACTGTGCTGGGAATATATTTGTTAACCTTTATGCAAACTTGAGTATTTCTCTCAACTTACAATGTATGTGCAATGCAAAATAGACCTCGTACCTTTTGATTCTCCCCTTATTTAATAAATACAGTAGCATTAGCTATGACTATGTAAAGGTTCTCAGAAACACAACATAGGAGCCTGCTATGTTCAGATTGCTTTGTTGTTGTACAATCAACCTTTGATCTTGTTCAGAGTTTCATATTGCCTTCATCTCTGTTTTGAAATGTTGTCCCATCTATAAAAGTGTTCAAATGGCCACTTTTCTTTTAATGGGATGTCCTCACTATAACAATCATGTACCTTGCGTGAATTAGCTTGGCCCTTGTGTGTCCCCCCCCCCCCCCCCCCCCCACTTTGTGTGACGGTTAGCACATCCATTTGTGCTCAGAAAAATACCTAACTTTGCAATAGGGCCTTTTTTTTTGTCTCCCACCTCTTCTGTGTAAAACAGCAGAGACCCACGTTCTGTTATCTGTGTTGCTTCATCTTGTCTCAATCCGTCCTTGCAGAATGTGGCTCAAATGTTTGCTTCATCTAGGTTCATTTAGTGCTATGAGAGGTAACGAGATACGTCGGTCTAACATCAATGTACAGTCCCTACATCGGACAGCACAAAAATAGAAACCTCAATGTAATCTATGTGAGAGAGCTGCACGATGTTGCCAGTAAGGACAAATCTGATACCACCGAGCAATGACATCACACAAGGGCCGTGGTTCGATCCAGGCCAGGGGAGCAGGAGAGAGAGAGACTTCTCTGCTCTTCCTTCAGTTTTCTGAGGCCTGTGAACCTCCCATCACAGTAGTTGGGAGAGATTTCAAGTCTAGGAAAGATCCCTTATGCAGGCAATTAATCAGACACGCTTTCTGTTTTAGTAAGAATGTACAAGTATGTTTTGTATGCATGATACGTGTTTGATCATATGGGGGTCAGATCAGGAGTTTCATTTGTATGTTTCTGTAAAGTCATATATTAGTCATGGTACACAGGTGGACTCAGTCATGCAGTAGACTAAAGCTGGTAATATGGCCATGGATATTTATTTGAGTTATTTTGTGGGTTACTTTAGGACACCATGTACACTGCTTTATGTTCCTCTCGGACCTCAGATACCAATAAGCCATTGCATTTTCACCAGGGTGGATCAAGAGGCCTTGCTCAAAGCAGAAACATGCAAATTGTGTTTTTGTTGATGTCCACAAGGATGTATAAAGATATATATATATATATATATTTAGTCTTTTGGAAAAATATAAGTGATTATTATATGAGATTTCTGATAATTAAAAATGCTTACAACAACTCGTTTTTACAAGTGACGTGTACATTTATAAGCTGATTTTCAACCTTGTTTTTAGCTGTAACAGAATTACAATTATTGTGAAAGGAAATCTCTCTTCATTTGATCCTGTAGCCAAATCTGTATGTGGCCTTGGACCAGAATATCCTAACTAACCTCTGAATAACAACCAAAGTGAATTTTTATTAGTTTAAATGTGTGTTCTCTTGTTCCTTTGGTGATCCATTTTTAAAGTTCAATACGTATTGAATGAACCTTCCTGGACTCGCCCCACAAGATCAGGTAATTGATTTAGGTCATACTGCCATCTTGTGGATATCCAGTATAATTTTGTGTATTGATTATTGACTCATTCTCTTGTGGCGCACTAAAGAAACATGAGCACTTCCTTTCTTCTATAGAAATAAGATAAAGGAAGAGAGGGTGAGCGAAAAGCACATGGAGACGTGACACCGAAGCAGAAAGATCGGCTACTCCTGGACTATAATGCAGACGACCGGAGAGTATGAAGTTGAGTACTCGGTAGAGTCGTTGATGATGGCATATGCTCCTCATGGGGCGACTAAGCAATCTATTCTACTCCCACTAATTCAAGTATTTCCAGTCTTATTGCTCAGATCCCCAACATTCAGCTTTACTCCCTGTCTGTAACATGAATGAGAGACCATGCTGTTACCTTAAAGACCATGGGTATGTTTTTGCTGAAAGCCATATAAGGCTCTGATTTCCCTGACCTCTGTGTTGAAGAGTTTACAAACCCCTGCATTATCTCTTGACTTATTTGAATATACTATTCTCTTACATTATGTAATTTACTTGTCAGTCATTTTGTTTTCCAGAACCGGAACACTTAATTGTGATCATATCTTCAACAAATTGAACTTTGATGGGACACAATGAGCAAAGGATGTTGGTGGGTTACTGGGCTTTCTGGCTCTAACAAGGTATGTTTGGAGTCCTTGATGAGTCCAGTGAGCCTCGCCCAGTGAGAAGGTATGACTGCTGAGCAGGCTCTGGTCTGGTCTTGTGTGTTTGGCTGGGCTTGTCTGATCCAGAAGGAAATATCACCCACGTTAGTTGACCTCTTCCTCGATCCTCCACTACGCCCAGATTAGGTTGTGCTGAGTTACAGGATATGCAGCATTCAGTCGACCATCCTCGGTTAATTGAATAATAATTGTGAAACATTAAAGTTATTATTTTTAGATAACTATACTAAATATATTCATGTCACCAAATAATGTATTAAAACACACTGGTCTACAGTAGCCTCAGCAGCACTCTGTAGGGTAGCACCATGGTGTAGCTGGAGGACGGCAAGCTGCTTTGTAAATGACATCGCCGAAGTCAAGAATCGGTCGGATAGTCAGTTTTACGAGGGTATGTTTTGATAGCATGACTGAAGGATGCTTTGTTGCGAAATAGGAAGCCGATTCTAGATTTAATTTTGCATTGGAGATGCTTAATGTGAGTCTGGAAGGAGAGTTTACAGTCTAACCAGACACCTAGGTATTTGTAGTTGTGGTAAACATTAAGTGTTGGGCCACCACGAGCTGCCAGAACGGCTTCAATGAGCCTTGGCATATATTCTAAGTGGCTGGAACTCTATTAGAGGGATTCGAAACCATTCTTCCTCGAGAAATTCCATTATTTGGTGTTTTATTGATGGTGGTGGGAACCGCTGTCTCAGGATCCTCCCCAGAAGCTCCCACAATGGTTTAAATTGGGTTTAGACCTGGTGACTAAGATGGCCATGGCATACGGTTTAGATCGTTTTCATGTTCATAAAACCCTTCAGGGACCACTTGTGCCCTGTGGATGGGGTATTGTCATCCTATGGGCTGGGGGCATAGCAATGGTGGCCAAAATAATGGGCAACTGGGCCTGCCCAGCATTTTAATAGATGACTTTAAGTGTGATGGGATGTGAATTGCTCAGGAACCACACCTGTGTGGAAGCACCTGCTTTCAATATACTTTGCCTCCTTTATCACACTTTAGCGTTAAATTATTTCGCCTCTATGGCCTATTTATTGCCTACCTTCCTACTGTTCTACATTTGCACACACTGTACATAGATTATTCAATTTTTTTAAAAATATTTGTCGCACTGTTTTGCTATATCTTGGCCAGGTCGCAATTGTAAATGACAACTTGTTCTCAACTGGCCTACCTTGTTAAATAAAGGTGAAATAAAAATAAAAAGTGTTTCCATGATTTTGGTAGTTACCTGTACATATACACTACCAGGCAAACGTTTTAGAACATCTAATTGAAGGGTTTTTCTGTATTTTTACTTTTTTCTACATTATAGAATAATAGTGAAGACATCAAAACTATGAAATAACATATATGGAATCATGTAGTAAACAAAGTGTTAAACAAATAAAAATATATTTTAATTTTGAGATTCTTCAAATAGCCACCCTTTGCCTTGTTGACAGCTTTGCACACTTTGCAGTCTCTCAACCAGCTTCATGAGGTAGTCACCTGGAATACATTTCAATTAACAGGTGTACCTTATTAAAAGTTCATTTGTGGAATTTCTTTCCTTCTTAATGCGTTTGAGCCAACCAGCTGTGTTGTGACAAGGTAGGGAGGTATACAGAAGATAGCCCTATTTGTTAAAAGACAAAGTCCATATTATGGCAAGAACAGCTCAAATAATCAAGGAGAAATTACAGTCCATCATTATTTGAAGACATGAAGGTCAGTCAATACGGAAAATGTTGAGTTTCTTCAAGTGCAGTCTCAAAACCCCTGTGTCATCGATGGCCGGCCAGCGTACATGGTGAGACGCCTCCTGAGAGTTCGACCACAGGGCAGGGGTTTCCAGTACCTGGTTGACTGGGAGGGTTATGGCCCGAAGGAGAGGTGCTGGGTTCTCGCTAAAGACATCCTGGACCTGGCCCTCATCGCCGAATTGCACCCCAGTCAACCAGGTATCTGCCAGGTGGACCTCCGGGTGGCGTCCCTAGAGGGGGGAGGTACTGTCACGCCTTGATCTGTTTCACCTATCTTTATGATTGTCTCCACCCCCCAGGTGTCACCCATCTTCCCCATTATCCCCTGTGTATTGTCTGTCTGTTGCCAGTTCTTTGTTCAAGCCTACGAGCCTTTTGTGTCAGCTCCTGCCGTTTTCTCTTCCTCATCCTCTTGGTTTTTGACCCTTCCCTGTCCTAACCCTGTACCTGACCACTCTGCCTGAGCTTGCCTGCCATCCTTTGTTCCATCTCTGGATTTCCGACCTCATCGTGACCTGAACCTGCCTACCGTCCTGTACATTGGCCTTTATTCTGCATTATCGACCACTGCCTGCCTTGACCTGTCATTTACCTGCCCCTGTTACAATAAACATTGTTACTTCACACAGTCTGCACTTGGGACTTACCTTGGTACCTGATAGAGCGACGGTTGCTGATAATGGGCCTATGTAGATATTCCATTTAAAAAATCTGACGTTTCCAGCTACAATGGTCATTAACAACATTAACAATGTCTACATTGTATTTCTGATCAATTTGTTATTTTAATGGACAAAAAAGTTGCTTTTCTTTCAAAAACAAGGACATTTCTAAGTGACCTCAAACTTTGAACGGTAGTGTGTGTTTTCTCAACAACAGGTTATGGTCAATGACAGACTGCAGTGAAATCTAACAGTTTAGCTCCCACAATCTTCATATCCATTTCTTTCACCCAATCATCAGTCATGTAGTACATGTTGAGTGCCCTTCTCTATAAGCATGCTGAGCCTTTGGTCTAACACCATTTCCCCCCCCCCAGAAGTTTGCTAAGAACTGGCAGCAAGCTGATTGGTCTGCTGTTAGAACAAGTAAAGACCGCTTTACCACTCTTAGGTAGCGGAATGACTTTAGCTTCTCTCCAGGCCTGAGGACCAATACCTTCCTCTAGACTCAGATGAAAGACAGCAGTGGCCATAGTCAGCTACCATCCTCAGTAGCCTTCCGTTTCAGTTGTCAATGCCAGGAGGATTGTTATTGATCAAAAACAATTATTTTTACACCTGTCCCAAAATAACTTTACAAAGTTCAAACTTACAATGCTTTTCTTTCATTTGTTTCTTTTATGCATGAATACGATGGCTCACTATTCGTTATTAGCATTCCTGCTTAAGTTTGCCCACTTTGCCAATGAAGTAGTCATACAAATAATTGGCAACATCAAAAGGTTTTGTGATGAGTAAGCCATCGATGAAATATGTAGTTGAATTTGTCTTTCTGCCCATAATTTCATTTAAAGTACTCAAGTTTTTTTTCTCCATAATTCGTTATATCATTGATTTTTGGCTTCATTATACAGTTTCTTGCTCTTAATTTCTCAGTTTGCAGTAAGTCAGCCAGTCAGATCTGTAGCCAGACATATTAGCCACTCCTTCTGCCCCATCTCTTTCAACCATACAGTTTTTCAATTCCTCATCGATCCATGGAGCCTTAACAGTTCGAACAGTAAATGTCTTAACAGGTATGTTAAAAAATTGGAAGAAGCTATGTCATAAATTCATCAAGTGCAGCGTCTGGATGCTCCTTATTAATCGCATCCGACCAACGTCAGCCACAAGAATCACAAGCAAAAACCTTTTGTATGATTCTATTTTAGGCCCAGCTTTTGAATCCTTGGTTCTCCTAGATATAGCATCCAATTACTGCATCCAATGGTTACGGAAACCACTTTAGAACCGAGTTCTACAGTATTAGTAAAAATGTGATCAATACAGGTGGGTGATCTTGTTCCTGTAGTGTTTACAGGCACTGGTTACAGTGAGAAGCTTCCTCTTGAGCGGAAAGCTTGATGAAAACCAGTCAATATACATGTCCCCAAGAAAGTAGACCTCTCTGTTTACATCACATACACTATCAACCATTTCACACACATGATTTAGATACGGACTGTTAGAACTTTGTGGCCTATAGCAACACCCCAAAAGAATAGGCTTTAGATGAGGAAAGTGAAGCTGCAGCCACAGTACTTCAATAACACTCGACATGAGATCTTCTCTAAGAATTATTGGGATATGGCTCTGAATATTTTATATATACAAAAGTATGTGGACACCATGTCAAATGAGTGGATTCAGCTATTTCAGCCACATCCGTTGCTGACAGGTGTATAAATTTGAGCACACAGCCATGCAATCTCCAGAGATGAACATTGGCAGTAGAATGGCCTTACTGAAGAGGTCAGTGACTTTCAATGTGGCACCGTCATAGGATGCCACCTGCCCTGGTCAACTATAAGTGCTGTTATTGTGAAGTGGAAACGTCTAGGAGCAACTAAGCCGTGAAGTGGTAGGTCACACAAGCTCACATAACGGGACCGCCGAGTGCTGAAGCACGTAGTGAGTAAAAATCATCTGTCCTCGGTTGCAACACTTACTACCTAGTTCCAAACTGCCTCTGGAAGCAAGGTCAGCGCAATAACTGTTCATCGGGAGCTTCACGAAATGAGTTTCCATGGCCGAGCAGCCGAACACAAGCCTAAGATAACCATGCACAATGCCAAGTGTTGACTGGAGTGGTGTGAAGCTTGCGACCATTCGACTTGTTTTTTGAGAACGGTGTGGAAGAAGTTGACTGGCCTGCACAGAGTCCTGACCTCAACCCCATTGAACACCTTTGGGATGAATTGGAACGCCGACTGCGAGCCAGGCCTAATTGCCCAACATCAGTGCCTCAACTCACTAATGCTCTTGTGGCTGAATGGGAGAAAGTCCCCGCAGCAATGTCCCAACATCTAGTGGAAAACCTTCCCAGAAGAGTGGAGGCTGTTTTAGCATCAAAGGGGGGACCAACTCCAAATTAATGCTCATGATTTTTGAATGAGATGTTTGACAAGCAGGTGTCCAATACTTTTGGTCATGTCGTGTGTGAATATATAGCAACACCTCCCCCATAAGCATTCCTGTTTCTTCTACAGATGTTATGTCCTTGTACTGCTACTGTTGTATCATCAAAGGAATTATCTAAGTGAGTCTCAGAAATTGCTAATATATTTATGTTTTCTGATATTAGAAAGTTATGGATTTCATTAACCTTATTTCTAAGTCTACATATATTAATATGGGCTATTTTCAGCCCTTTCCTGGGTAACTCAGGGATAGACATAATATGGAAAATAACAAACAAGTGTGTGTGTGTGTGTGTGTGTGTGTGCGGGGTTAAAGCTACGAACCCATACGCTTGGCTCTCTTGTCCCTTCCAGGCTTTTGGGAGGGAGGGTGGACAAAGAGCCTTTTACATCGGATACAAGCAATGTCCCCACACTTTTGGCAGCTTTCATGGCCGGGATAAGTTATTTTCTATTCTGGCGCACAGCTTCAGGATAGTCCTTGTTGAGGAAGATGTACGTTTCCCTCAAGTTCTTGTCTCTTTCCAGAGCCTCTACCTTGTCCTTGAACCTCAGGAAAAGCGACTATCGGCCTGGGCCTGTCACCTGGGCCGGTGGTGGGTTTTCCTGTGGGCGCTCTCCATCTCAATCTTCCTGTGATCTATCTTCAGTTTCTCCAAGATAATTTCCCTCACTTTGTCCTCAGACTCCATCCAGGTATCATGGAGATTCTGCAATTCTGTCTACATCAATGTTGTTCTGCCTTGATTGTCCCTCGAAATAATCTGATTTCTTTGTTATCATGGATTCACATACAGAATTAATGTACTCTCTCAATGACTTAAAGATTGTTGTCATCTTGCTGTTTTCAGTGGCCATGATGGTGAGCATTTCCCCACTGAAGTCGGTTACAACGCCAAACTGCAGTCAGGTCAAGACCCTGGTGAGGACGACGAGCATGCAGATGAGCTTCCCTGAGACGGTTTCTGACAGTTTGTGCAGAAAATCTTCGGTTGTGTAGACCCACAGTTTAATCAAATGTTCGGGTGGCTGGCCTCAGACACTCCCCCAGGTGAAGAAGCCACATGTGCTCACCAGGTCCTGGGCTGGCGTGGTTACACGTCGTCTGCATTTGTGAGGCCTGTTGGACGTACTGCCAAATTCTCTAAAACGACGTTGGAGGCGGCAACAGCTCTGGTGGACATTCCTGCAGTCACCATGCCAATTGCACGCTTCCTCAAAACTGTGACATTGTGTTGTGTGACAAAACTGCACATTTTAGAGTGGCCTTTTATTGTCCCCAGCACAAGGTTCACCTGTGTAATGATCATACTGTTTAATCAGCTTCTTCATATGTCACACCTGTCAGGTGGATGGATTATCTTGGCAAAGGAGAAATGCTCACTAACAGGGATGTAAACAAATTTGTGCACCAAATTTGAGAGCAATACGCTTTTTGTGCATGTGGAAAATGTCTGGGATCTTTAATTTCAGCTCATGAAACATGGGACCAACACTTTACATGTTGGCTTTATATTTCTGTTCAGCGTTATAGCCAGTGTAGCATGCACAACAGACAGGCTGACTCATAAACAGTCACTAGTTTGTCATCACCACTAGATGGCACTGTGCACAAGATGTTAGAACAAGGTGGATTTTTGGCTTGGAAACCGGTGTACAGTAATAGGCTGCAGGCCGATTCCTTCAACTGAGAGAGCTTATATTTGAAGTGTTCCCTGGAGATTAAACGTATTAGGAACATACACCATGTTCAGATTTAGTCATCGATTCAAAAGTGTTTAGATTTTTTCCATTAATGTTTTCACCATTTATGTAACATGAGGCTGATGGACAATGAATTAATATAATATTATTCCCAGTATTGAATTGGAATTGGCCTGAGGACAGGACCAGAGGTGGTCAGCCAAGGACATCTGTGATTTCTGCTGTCCCCAGATCTGCCGCTTGGCTGCCTCCACTCAACCTACTGTCACACATAATATCCTAATGTCACTACACAGTCCCACAAGTACTCCAACAGATAGTATTTGACCCGGACGTGAGAGATCATTGAGATTTTTGAAAGATGCTTCAGTAGACTATACTGTAACACCATACAGTAACGTTACATTTCTTCACAAGTCGACTGAGGTTTTTTCATATTTTTCCCAATGTATGACGCCCATGTACATATGCACAAGAAAACACACATGCACACACTATACACACACACACACACACACGTTATACACACACTATACACAGTACTCTCTCTCTCTCCCTCTTAAAGCAAATACAAACTACAGGGCGGATGAAATTCCCTGAAAAAAGGCCCTATTGATGGAATTTCTCAAGAGGAGTTTGTGGTTGGCTGCCCTGCCAGGACCTGTGTGGAATCAGGCCATTCTACACTGTGGTGCCATTACAGACCCAGAATGAGCCTATCAAATATGCACAAACGTGCTCAAAACAGTTTTCAATGTGTTGAGGTGCTCAGCTGAGCAATCTGGAGTCTGCGTAGGCGTCTTTGACTGTAATTGACCCAAATTACCCCATTAGAAATGGGCTAATTTCTCAGCTTCTCAGAACGAGCAGTATCAACATACTAAGGGAGAGGGATACGCATTTCTGCCGTTTCTGAGAAAGAGCTCTGACTGAATCTTGTGGGATAGCTTGTAGGCATGTTGAAGAACATACATGAAGGATTTGAGTGATTAAAAAAATGGTGGATCATGGTGGACAGGTTCTGTTTATCGGGCGCACAACCAATTCATGTTTTACTCCTTGTGTAAATCCCTTCTGTGCTTGGGCCGACTTACAGCAAATGTCATCGGTATGCATCGTCAACGGGGAAGAAGGATTTTAAGGTCACAGCTGTTCGCGGCGGAGGGCTATGGAGCAGGGCATGTAGGGTTGCTCTATGATCTTGTGCAAACTGGGAAGCTCTTTGTCCAGAATAACAGAAGGCCTTCAGAGCCTTCTGACCAGAATAGAAGAAGCAATCCTGTCAGGGCAGCAGATCTTGCAGAACACAGTTCATGTGAGTCAGTGTGTGTGGTTGGAGGCCCGGGGAGTTAGTGGGGCTTTAATGCTAATCTGCTGCCATCTCCTCGTGGCCAGCTGCCTGGAACGTTCCCCCACCGCTCACTAAATGCTTACCTAATGCTCCTCACCTCAACACAATGTGCATAAACCTGTGTTGAGGTGAGCAGCATTCCATGGGCTGATATGACGTCACATGGTCTCAGTGACTCCAGGGGAGGACAACAGCAGATGCCGGACACCTTGTCTTTCCAGGAAGTGGGCTGTGGACCCAATGACCAAACCCCGGTCCTAAACGGGTTTAAACTCCCTAACCTCTCTACACAGATCTCTTTGAATATAGCAATGAAATTAGCATACAGAGGTTTAAAGTAAACCATCCAACCTCACTATGCAACATAATACAATATCACACCATCAAAAGTCATAAGTCAATCCCAATTAGCCAATTACAGGAATCAACACCTGTGAACTTAACATATATTTCACTGACACACATTGTGTCCCTACTGGATTACAGGGGTCAGGGACGGGAGCCAGAACAGGGTGTCCATCTCACCTTACTGTAGTAAAGCTATTGAGTTCGATGTGCCCTAGTTCCATCTTAGAGCCAGATATCCTTTCCCCTTAAGTCTGTGGCACCAGCTCCCTGTCTAAGTCTTGAGCCCCCTGCCCTGCAAGCCAGCCAAACACTCCCAACAACCAACAACATTAATAACATCCCCCGTAATGAAACACTTGCCCCAGGCCAAATAAAGCTTCTCCTCACCCTCTATCCCGGCCCTATGGACCAATGAGGACGCTGCGCATTGGCTCCTGCTCTGACGCTAACCCTAACCAACTCCAACACCCTCTGAGCTACTGATAGCCAGAGGCTTAGGAGAATCCTGAGGTCCCTGGATTCATTTGCTAAAACTCTGCCAGCTAATCTGTTAATGCTATTGTTTTTAATAGGGTGACGGTGTATTTGTCTGTAGAATTAAGGTAGGCCTGCATCCCAAATGGTACCCTATTCCCTATGTAGTGCCCTACTTTTTTTTTACCTGAGCCTGGCCGAAAGTAGCACACTACGTATTGAGGAATAGGATGTCATTTGGGACGCTCAGAGTGCTGTGGTTGGGGATGTGCTGCTGTTTCCAGGATACTGCGAAACCATTGGGTAGAATGGGCCCGTAGAGGGTTACATTCTTGAGAGGAAAACAACATAATTGCAACTGGCCTAAATATTTCTCCACAGACCGCATGATGGAGATAGTGGAAAATGTACAGGTAACTGCCCAAATAAAGGAAACACCAACATAAAGCGTCTTAATAGGGCTTTGTGCCATCCCGAGCCGCCAGAACAGCTTCAATGTGCCTTGGCATAGATTCTACAAGTGTCTGGAACATGACGCTAAGCATGATGGGATATTAATTGCTTAATTAACTGAGGAACCACACCTGTGAGGAAGTACCTTCTTTCAGTATACGTTGCCTCAGGCGTTTCCTTTATTTTGGCAGTTACCTGTAGGTTTGTGTCAACATTTCAATGTATCAGATCGCATTCATTTTCATTCTGTGTTTTTTAGACTGTGGTGAGGGATTGAATTTGATTGATGCTTGCTTTAAGAGTCTATTCCATCACCATTTTATATGGTGCTCTTTTTTTAATGTTTCTGTACATGCAGTCTGTTATGTTAATTTCTATTGAGGTTGTGTAAGGACGGGAAATAGCAGCATATGTTTCTGTTGGAGTCCTGGATATTGATGGCTTCCCCAGTGGACCTCTTTACTCCCAATGGGCAGTATCCACATTCGTGCACAGCATTTCATTTAATTCACTGTGTGTGTGTGTGTGTTTTAAGAGTTATTCAGTAAAGTCCTACCATGCCAAAATTCTTTCTGCAGTCTTGTGGTTGTTTTTCTCAGAGAAAAAAAAGTCAGTCTAACCCAGCAGTCAACCATTTGACAAAATGTCTGACAACCGTTTGAGTCAACATAACCAGTCTAGCTTAGCCAGAGCCGTCCGAGGCACGGTTCTGCACCTACTTCCAATTCGTTTCCCCAGCTAGTATCCCCTCTTACATTATCTATCTCTGTTTTCTGTTTCTCCTGTCCTGTTCTGTCAGTGGACAAGGGAGGAGGAGGGGGGAACATAAACTGTATGTGTGACTTTGTAGAGCATATCCCAGTTCTACCAGCAGGAGTCGGTGTGCTCTCTCTTTCTTT